>NC_052056.1:99469000-99828000 GCF_903992535.2 Arvicola amphibius | reverse complement strand
GGCATGTAGCCTCTGGCAAGGAGAAAAGAGAATGAGCATCGTGTGCGCCGTGCGGCACCTGGGTCCAGGAAGCTGTGCACATCTCTAAGATGTGTTACCTGTGACACCATCATATAGACCAGGCCTGCTCACAGGGCAGCACTCCACTCCCTTTCCTTACAAGGTTCAAATATCGGTGCTCTTAACAATAGTTCTTTTGAGACTCCATATTTTCTAATCGACTGTATGTATACCTTCACTACAGAGTTAAGTTTATAATTAAGACACAAAAACTAAATAGTAAACAAAAGAACATTTAAAAACTGGCTAGAGTGAAAAATATAAGTTCTATGTTCAACATAGGACAAATATTCAAAATATATAAAGAACTCTCAAAATTCAACCGAGGAAAAACACCCATTTGAAAAATGGGCAAGACATAAAATGTAAATACAAATGAAATAAGTACATAAAAAATGTTCAGCATCAGTGTGCTGCAAATAAAAAAAAAGGCATGGATATACAGATATTCAAAGACACAGTAGTCTCCAATATTCAGAGTTTACTTTTCAAGGTTTGAGTTAGCTTTGATCCACCATGGTCTAAAAATATCAAATGGACCAAAAAGAAAATTCCAGAAGCAAAAAAAATCATGTTTTAAGTAACTTTCATTAATATCTATTATAATTTTCCTAAATTATAGTTTCTGTTTTAAAATAAATGTCAGATGAAGTTTCTTTAAAAGCAAGTATGCAATTAACATATAACTCAGCAATCATACTCTTGATCATTTATCATATCCCCCTCACCCCTAAAAATGGACACAATTTACAAACACAAATATATATATACATATATATTTATCAAATATATATGTATATATATGTATATATATATATATATATATATATATATATATATAGCTGCATTATCTGTTAAATCCAAAAGAAGCAATCTAGATGCTCTACACTGTGGATTGTCTACCAGGCTCATAACAGTATTTATGACAGTTACAAAATTACAGTTACAAAGTAACAGCAAAATAATTTAAGGGTTGTAGTCACCACAACATGAGAAACTGTATTAAAGGATCACAACATTGATAAGGTTGAGAACCACTGCTCTATGTGAAGGTCCTCAACAGCAAAAACAGAATGAAATACTGATATTTACAACAATCTAAATGAAGTACCAATGAATTATTCTGAGATTTTTTAAGGCAATTCCCTAAAGCTTTCCTAGTACATATTCTATCATACAACTCCTAAAATGATAAGCATATAGAAATGAACATCAGTGCTTTCCAAGTTCCATGAAAGGGAAGTAGGTGTGGTGATAAAAGCATGAAGGACCGTGGTGATAAAATCATGAAGGACCATGGTGATTGCCACTGTTCTGTACTTTAACTCTGTCAAGGTCAATGTCTAGATGTTACCATAGATGGATGTTTCCATGCAAAGGGGAATGGAGGACCGTTCTGCATTGTCTCCTACAACTCTGTGTAAACCTACAATTACTACAAAATAAAATTAAATAAATAAAACTTTGTCAAAACCTGACACGAATTTAAGATTAAGCACAAAACATATTTGATCATGGATTTTCATGAATTAAGTAGAACAAAAATAAGACTTTTTAAATGAATCATACTTAAGGGAAATACAAATTATCAACCTAAAATTATCCACAATTTCCTCACATGTCCAGTAAGCCAAGCATAGAAAACTAAAACCTATAAATATCATAAAAATAATTACCCAAAAGGTAACTTTTAGATGATTCAAGGAAATGTCTTCCAGAAAGAAGACTCTGTGCAAATAACATTTCCCCGAGTTTAAGTTTCAACACTCCTTCTCATTATGTTAGTTTATACAGTACCTTGAAATTTCTATAAATAAATTAAAACTATGTGCTCTTTCAGAAGTTTTAGGAAAACAAGTAGTTAACTTATAATTAGAAAAATTGAGCCATGATGTTCTAGTAGAGTTTGTAAAAACAGAAAAATATTTTTAAATGTCATTTCTCTAGAAATGGCAAATCCAAGAAAAATCGAGGAATTTCTTGTAAGAATTTTCCACTGCTCCATGTTTACATTCAAACACAATCATCAAACTCCTGCTCGAACAGCTAACAGTGCAGCATGACAAAATGAGAAGATTCAAGCAGGTGATAGAAAAAAATTCCTATTAAAGGAGACTTCAAATGGATAGAAAAGAAAAACCGAAGGCAGGCTGCATTTAAACCCTGCTCACACACACATTTGTGTACCAAACGATGTGAAAACAGATTACACACCATCATAATCGGCCACCTCGAGCCTCGGGGAGATATGGGGTTCTCCCAGGGTTAATTTCATCCAGATTCTACAGGCAGAGTTATTTATCACAGCACAGTCCTCAGATCAAAATGCTATTATAAGAACAAGGTCCCTTCACTCAGGAAAATTATTTTCTTTTCTTTCCTTTCCATCCTGCTCTAAAATCGCAATAATAAACTTTAAATCCTTTAGGTCTGAGAGTTTTGCAATAAAGCCTGGTACCAAGACATAACTCAATGTACAGAAAATGAGGCTTGCCACTGAAGAATTAACCTGCTCCAAAGTGTGGGTCTCCAACACTAGGAAGAGGGTTTTAAAACCACCTGGTTATGCAGACAGCCAATTTCTTTCCTCATCAGTATAAGGGCTTAAATAATCACCCTGAAAAAAGTCACTACCTACTGTCTGTAGCCCCCCTCCAACACCAGTGTAAGACTCTGAATAACCACTCAGAAAAATCATCAGTTATCTTTAAACAATTGTTACTAGACATTTACCCAGCCACAATGTACATGAACTAATTATGACTTTTCTTCCTTGCTTTCCAATAAACTTATCTACTTTACAGGATCACAGGAGAATGTCTAGCAGTGGTTCCATACAGGGGAAGCATGGGGAGCAGCTCGTCACTCACACCGGATCTGCTGAGACTTAGAAATCATTAAAAATAAACCGAGGAAAGAGTTAAGCTGTGGGATTAAATGGGGAGAATAAAAGGCAGGAGATGAACAGATAAGGCATAGGGGCAGGACACAGAAGGAAGGGACACAGAGAGATAAGAGAGACAAGAGCAAGAAAGTGAAACAGAACATGGAGAAGATGTTAATAGATGGGACAAGAGTGTGGGAAAGTAATACAGAAGTATTATGGGGGAAATCAAATAAAAACACTCTTTTTATTGTTTTTATTGAGCTATATATTTTTTCCACTCCCCTTCCTTCTTCTCCCCTCCCTTTCTACCCTTTCCTGTGGTCCCCATGCTCCCAATTTACTCAAAAAAATCTTGGCTTTTTCTCTTTCTTATGTAGATCTATGTATGTCTCTCTTAGGGTCCTCTTTGTTGTCTGGGTTCTCTGTGAATTATGAATTATAGGCTAGTTTTTCTTTTCTTTGCATCCAAAAGCCACATAGGAGTGAGTACATATGATATTTGTCATTCTGGGTCTGAGTTACCTCATTCAATATGATGTTTTCTAGATCCATCATTTGTCCACAAATTTCAAGATGTCATTAATTTTTTCTGTTGTATAGTACAATAAATGTGTACATGTACCACATTTTCCTTATCCATTCTTCTGTCAAGGGGCATTTATTTTATTTCCAGGATCTGGCTGTGAGAAACAATGCTGTTATGAACATAGCTGAGCAGATGTCCTTGTGGCATGGTTGAGCATCCTTTGGATATATACCCAAAAGTAGTATTGCTGAGTCTTGAGGTAGGTTGTTTCCTAATTTTCTGAGAAATCACCATACTGATATCCAAAGGAGCTGTGTCAGTTTGTACACCCACCAGCAATGGAGAAGTATTCCCTTTACCCCACATCCTCTCCAGCATAAGTTGTCATCAGTGTTTTTGATCTTGGCCATTCTGACAGATATAAGATGAAATCTCAGAGTTGTTTTGATTTGCATTTCTCTGATGGCTAAGGATGTTGAGCATTTCCTTAAGTGTCTTTCAGCCATTTTAGATTCCTCTGTAGTGAGTTCTGTTTAGGTCTGTACTCCATTTTGTATTGGATCATTTGTCTTTTGATGACGAATTTCTTGAGACCTTTATATATTTTAGAGATCAGACCTCTCTCTGTCCAATGCAAAGTTGGTGAAGATCTTTTCCCATTCTGTAGGCTGTCGTTTTGTCTTGTTGACCATGTCCTTTACTTTACTGAGCTTTTCAGTTTCAGGAGATCCCATTTATTAATTGTTTCTCTCAGTGTCTGTGCTGCTGGGGTTATATTTAGGAAGTGGTCTCCTGTGCCAAAGAGTTCAAGTGTACTTCCCACTTTCTCTTCTGTGAGGTTCAGTATGATTGGTTTTATAATGAGGTCTTTGATCCATTTGGAATTGAGTTTTGTGGATGGCGATAAATATGGATCTATTTTCTTTCTTCTACATGTTGATATCCAGTTATGTCAGCACCATTTGTTGAATATGCTTTCTTTTTTCCACTTTTTATTGCTTCTTTGTCAAAAATCAGATGTTCGTGTGTGGACTGATATCTGGGTCTTTGATTTGGTTCTATTGATCCTCTTGTATGTTTTTATGCCAATACCAGGCTGTTTTTAGTACTGTAACTCTGTAGTAGAGTTTGAAGTCAGGGATTGTGATGACTCCAGAAGATCCTTTATTGTACAGGATTGTTTTGGGCTTTTTTGCTTTTCCGTATGAAGTTGAATATTGTTCTTTCAAGGTCTGTGAAGAATTTTGCTGGGATTTTTATGGGCATTGCATTGAATCTGTAGATTGCTTTTGGTAAGATTGCCATTTTTACTATGTTAATTCTACCTACTCTAGAGCATGGGAGATCTTTCCATTTTCTGGTGTTTTTTTTTTTTCTTCAATTCCTTTCTTCAAAGACTTGAAGTTCTTGTCATAAAGGTCTTCTGCTTGTTTGGTTAGAGGTACTCCAAGACATTTTATGTTATTTGTGGCTATTGTGAAGGGTGATATTTCTCTGATTTCTTTCTCAGCCCATTTATCAACTGTGTAAAGGAGGGCTACTGATTTTTTTTAGTCAATCTCTTATCCTGCTACATTACTGAAGGTATTTTTGAGTTGTAGAAGTTCCTTGGTTGAATGTTTGTGGTCGCTTATGTAAACTATCATATTATCAGCAAATAGGGAGAGTTTGGCTTCTTCTTTTCTGATTTGTATCCCCCTGATCTCCTATAAAAAACACTCTTAACACAAATGTTTTTAAAAATTTAATATCACCTTCAGTTAAAGATTTTAAATTAAATGGCTTTAAATAACACTAAAGATCTTTCTGAAAAGTCACATGGAAGCCTACTACTGTAGAAGCTTCCTAAAACACACACATCACACATTCTCTCTGTCTGTCTGTCTCTGTCTCTATCTCTCTGTCTCTGTTTCTCTCTGTGTCTCTCTGTGTCTCTCTCTGTGTCTCTCTGTGTCTCTCTCTGTCTCTGTCTCTCTGTCTCTGTCTCTCATATATATATATATATATATATATATATATATATATATATATATATATATATTTCCACAAAAAATGCCCCTACTAGACACTATGGGCTAACAAACAAAAGGTCTAGTGCCAGAAATGGGTTACCTCTTTTGAGGTTGCTGGCAGTAAGGTAACATAAACTCTCAAAGATTACAGGCTAGTGCCATTGCTCTTGTTTAACCTCTAGAACAGCGGTTTCACAACTGTAATTTTCTAACTGTTATGAATTGTAATGTAAATTAACTGTGTTTTCTGACAGTCTTAGGTAGCCCTTATGAAAGGGTCATTCATCACCCCCACAAGGGTCGCAACCCACAGGTTGAGAACCACTGCTCTAGAACTTGATAGCAAGACCCTATTGCTGAAGACAATACATACTCAAGTCATAAAGTATGATGAAATCAAGCTGGTGTTCACCTGGAAGTTTGTGTATAGTAGCTAGCTTGGGGCTACCAAAGGATAAAAGTAAACATCGATCTTACTCACCCGTGAGCCCTAGAAGCTACAATGACTGGCCTGGCAAGGCATGTCCACTGATGCAAAAATGGCACAAATATCATGAGAGTAACCATGATTGTATTTACCTCCTAGGCCACAAGAAGAAACTCATACCATAGGACAAGAACCTACGCTATGGCTAGACAGGTCCTACGTACTAGTGGGGAACAACTGCAATTACTCTGCTAAATGGACATAGTATTAAACCAACTCCTAATGACTCATCCGTGTGTCTCTCAACCCCTCATCAGAGAGCCTTCTATTTGCAGTAGATGGTAATTAACACAAAGACCCAGAACTAGCCAAGGTGCAGAGAAAAAGAAACCACAGAATGCTCAGTCCTAAATGATACATAGATACTGCATCTTCTCCTCTGAAGACTCAGGGATCATTGCAGAAAAGGAGTGTAAGAGCCAGAGGCAGTGTAAGACCACAAAGCAACCGTGTCTTCTGGACACAGAGGGGCAGCTGAACATATGAACTCATAATGGTTGAGACAGAATGCACAAACCTGTATAAGCTCAAGCCACACTAGATGCCAGCATGGAAATGCCTTGGGCAGGAAATCCCTCCCCTATCTGTAGAGCTATTGCTTTTGCTAGTTGCTGGGGGAGGGATAGGTGGTTTTCTATAGGACTGCAGCCACTAGCAAGTCAACCAAGCCCCAATGGAAGACCACATGTCTAAGAATATTTGAGCAGTACAAACTGGTCTTGATAGGTTTTAAAATAATAATAATAATAATAATAAATACATGACATTGTGTAGCTAAGGAAGGCATGTGGATCTGGGAAGGGTTGGGGAGAGGAAGTGAATATGATCAAACCATGTATGAGATGCTCAAAGAAATAATAAATGATTTTTAAAATAAATACAACAGAGATAACTCATCATGTATTATCTCTAAAACTTCTATTTGTTTTTTAAAATATCAGTTTTAAAGTATAGCAGTTTGCCACTTTAATGTTCAGCCCCAAACTAAAAACGATCTGCAGGCATGTGACTCACCAGTTTGAAGCTGCAGCATACATGGCGTAAATAGTGATCTGAGGACTCAAAATCCAATGTGCTCAAAATTCCACTACTGCCCATGTCAAATATCTCACATACACATGGGAAGAGCCAACATGGAAATTCCCCAACTTCCTATGAAGACAATACACATGGGAAGAGCCAACATGGAAATTCCCCAACTTCCTATGAAGACAAGGGACCCTGACATAAGGGCTACCATGGCAACAGTAGACCAGGGTTACAAAATCTAACCAATCAAGCACTATTAGCTAGTCACATACTCCCACAAAGTAACAAAAACACTTGGAAAAGAGGGACTTATACGCTTCAACAACTGTCTTCAGCAACTGAGTTATTGCTCAATAACTCTAAGGATCAATAATTCTAAGAATTATTCCAGAAAAAAGCACTGACAGGCAAATGTTTCAATTTGTTTATAGACAGATACTTTCTAATCCCACTCTCAATAAACACTCAGACACGCTTCATTCATTCACATCACTGGCCTGACCTCTGAGCCAGCTAGCACAGAGCTACCCAATAGCTCAGTCGACATGCTTTGGGATGCCTATTTTTCTATACACATGTCTGATGAGCCTCAATCCAACAGCAACTGGAATGTAGGTTACCTAAGAGGTTCACTCACTCATCCAACAGACTGTTCAGAAGTCGTTCTGAACATACTTGATTGTGATTAGCCAACAATACAACAGAGTACAAAACTTATTTGACTTCTGGCCTCTTGGAGTCTACATCCTAACCCCAAATAAGAGAGCTGATAGTGGGGGGAAATGTCAAAGAAAGGCTCTTCTGGTAACGATGGTGGTGAAGCGTAAGTCTCAAGACTCCATTCTGCCAGTTTTCCAACCTCGAAGGGCTACAGCCTGAGAGAACTCCTTCCTAAAACTTCCTCAATGACGTCATTCCTCTCTGCAGAAGCTCCAGGATGCAGTGAAAAGCAGCACACCCCTAGGGACCCCACAAAACCTAGGGACGCTGGCTTGAAACTGCTGAAGGCTTCAGTGTGAGACTCTTACTGGAGAAGCTGCCCTATAGCGGTGCTGTTTCAGCACTAGTGTACTCCCAGCAGAAGTCTCAGAATCCTGACAGGACATCAGCACTACAGGATCACTGCAGCAACCTGTTATCAGAAGAGACACGTTAGAAGGTATCCAAAATGTTTTATTGGAATATATTTCTGGCCAGAGGTCAAAACACTCATCACAAGCAAAAGTAAATAATTTAAAAATCTACAAATATAGCCTCTGGGATGATTATGAGAGTAGCCTGCCAGTGCAACTCCCCAACTGCCAGCTCACCTGAGGCACTGGCTGGACTTCTCAAACCTCAGGGGAGTCAAAGCTGAGACAGGCACCACATCTGTCCTACGAGTATATAGCCTTGAGTGGGATACTTTTACGTTGGGAACCCAGAACCCTGGAGAGTGGAAGTCTGGAGTCCCCTGTCTCTGTTCCTCCATTAGTTTACACTCCGCAGAACCAGGATAGCTGCCAAATAGCAACCCACCCACAACCAACAATCCAACAAGAAAAGGCAGCCATATCATGACACCCTTACCGATCACAAGCCTTGCCCTTATTAACACTGCACCTCCAAGGGCTTGCTCTGAGTTTCTATGATCAGCAGAAATGGAGGAGAGTATCCTAGAGGATAATGCTAGATCCTGCAGTTCTGAGCAACACAATCTATATACTCAAGTCTTTAATTTAGATTTTCTACAAACAAACAAAACAAAAAACAAAGACAACAACAAAAAAACATTGCATTTAGTGTTCTAAACTACAACCTAGAAGTGGTCATACTATTTTGAACCTAAATTTGCTAAAAAGAGAAAAATAGTAGTTAAGATGTTTAGTGTTCTTAGTAAATCTTAAAAACCACATCCTGGCACCAGGCAGAATACATTCTTATTTATGGCGATGCAAGTACATACAAAGGGCTTAGAAATCAAGTCTTCTAGAGTATGGCTGCCAATTAGATTAATTTCCAAAATCAATATCAATGCTCAGAGCTGCCTCAATCTTCAATCCTAACTATAAAGCAATTCCAGTGAGCACTTAATTTTGACATTGCTTTTATAGAAAAACGTTTTTATGAGTCATACCTTAACTGATGCTGCAAGCTCAAAAGAACATTTAATGATTAGATTAGCTAATCATTCCAAATATTCTACCCTCATTAAAATAAGTTACTACTGAAACAAACTGTCAAGGATCCCCATACCAGTACAAGAACCGAACAGGAACAGCTTCTGCATCAGTTCAGGAGTATTGCATTCCATTATTCTAGCTGCATTACTAAACACAGATGTTTAAAAGCAAACATAACTGAGAAATACATCTGCAGTGTAAAACTAAGTGTGCAAGAGGAAAACACACCAGAGACTCACTAATAGTAAACCCAGCACAAGATTCACAGGTTAGCTGCAGAGAGGATTCAGACAGCATACAGAGGATGCTGTCACCGCAGGTGCACTGGGCACAGAGTATCACGAACTCTTAAACCCCCAAACTTAGCTCATCCAAGGCTGACTGTCTTCATCTTCAGTACTTCAGGCCAAGCTAGATGACCCAAGGTCTTTATCATCATCTCACAAACTTGGTGGGTTTTTGTTTGTTTTTTCTGTTTTGTCTTGTGTTGTTTTTTATAGGAGTGTCTGTGTTTTGGTTTGTTTGTTTGTTTGTTTCAGGGAAGGCAAGACACCCAGAGCCTTGAAGAGGGTACGCTCCTAAGGATAGAGATGCAGGACTCTCATGAGAAATGGAGAATAGGTTTAAATAGGTTGAAGTGCTCTGATAGCTATTCTCCCTATGAGAACAGATTTCCAAATGAAATGTTTAAACACTGAGAGCTTATAGCATGTGTGTAGAAGAGAGCAGAAGTCTCTGAAATTAGTTGTCGGGAAGCAAGCTAATAGGAGTTTAAAAACAAACAAGTTCTATTCAGTTACATTACATTGTAACGATCACAGATTGAACACCTATTTCCTAGCTTGTGCCAAAAATTCACATTCAGAACGTACAGCAAAACTAAACACTGGAAAGAGAAAACAAAAACGTGGAGATAATAAAGATACTAAAGGAAGGAATCATAGCTGCTTCACAAAGCCATAGCTTACCATGCAAATTACACTGCAGGAGCTGGTGGATAAGCTCATGGAACACCAGCCTTAATCTTTAAAGAAGTGATAAACACATGGGCTGCTGGGAGCTGGTGATGTCCTGCTTCGTGTCTGGGTGGTGATTGCTCAGGTGTTTATTTTACAGCTGGATGAACTGTACATCTGCTTTATGCACTTTCTGTTGCATTTCACCAAAAAGTAAAAAGGCTGACAAAATTTAAAGGAACAGCAAACCTGAAGAGGGAAAACATTATCTCAGTTTTAAAGAACTGCAAGCATTTACATTTAGTAAGAACCTGTACCAAGATTCTGAAAAGCTATACACCATAGAAATTAATACTATGTAAAACCTTGGCCAACACTATTGTCAGAAGCTAGAGTGGAGTACCGTATTTCTATCTCACTGCTCACGGGGAAATGAGAACAAAATGGAGGGCTATCACAGGCCTGACAGCTGTGTGGTCTTAACTTTGGGAACAGGAAAGGAGGTAAGGACAAGATCAACCCACTCTGTAGAGGTATCCTGGAGTTCTACATTACCCTTCCTACACATGAATGGGAGAATACAGATGATATCACAGCACATTTAGCTGATAATCAATTTCGGAATTAAAGATAAATTGTACAGTTGTTTTTAGAATAGGATCAGAAGCATCTGTTGGAGTACAGATGTAAAGACAGGGATCTACAGAGATAAATCTATAGGCTTCTGGGCAGAAAACTGAAGGTGCACCTGGTGGCTATTTATTTCTTCTCTGAAAGGCACACACGAAGAAGGAAATAGAGAAGAGTAAAGAATGAAGAGCCGATGCAAAGAACAGAAACATAACCTGTCTAGAAACAGGAAGGAAATGTGCATGTGATGTAGGTGTGTCTTCTATCTATCTGATGATTTCATTGGTTAATTAATAAAGAAACTGGTTGGCCTGATAGGTCAAAACATAGGTGGGTGGAGTAGACAGAACAGGATGCTGGGAGTGAGGCAGATGCTTCAAGCAGACGCCATGCCTCTCCTCTCAAGAGAGTCGCCATGAAACCAGCCACCAGGTCAGACATGCTGGATCTTTCCCAGTAAGCCACCACCTTGTGGTGCTATACACATTACTAAATATGGGTTAAAGCAAGATTTGAGAGTTAGCCAGTAAGAGGCTGAAACTAATGGGCCAGGCAGTGTATAAAAGACTACAATTTGTGTATTGTTATTTCGGGTGTAAAGCTAGTCGTGTGGGATCCGGGCAGGATGAAAAGCAGGCCTGCCCACTCGCTCATCACTACGTGTGTGTGTGTGTGTGTGTGTGTGTGTGTGTGTGTGTGTGTATGTGTGTGTGTGCGTGTGAATGTGTGTGTATAACTGTCACCTATTGTAATGAATACTTCTTATAGTTTAACAAAGAACACTTGATCTAGTTTCACAAAAAATTCAGTCTTTACATAATATAGTCTGAAATTTTTAGTTACTTTTAAAAAGCCTTCTTGCAAGTTTTAATATTATATCTCAATTGAATTAACAAATAGCATGACTGAAAAAGGATTCAATACGGCCACACATGTCCCACTCTAATATAAAGAAAGAAAACTGGAAAATAAACTTCAGTTTAGCTATAATCATGTAATTAGAGTTTCCCAGCAGATTTAAGAATATAAGCCATAGTCACAGGCATTAAGTTTGTCTGGGGGATTATTTTAAGCATCTACTATCACACGACAGCAAAGCCTCTTTAACATGATCAGCTGAGTTTACCTTTAATAGTTTCCTTATTTAACTTCGTTTCAAGCTACTTTCCCTTTGGAATATTTAAGCATGGTCTAGTCAATAATATTTTGCCCTCACCCTTTGGGACATATTTTTAATAAGAGCAAAGGTTAATGCCCCTTAGCTAACAGAGCTATTTAAACAGTCCATTCTAGAACTCCGAAGTCAATATAAATTGACAAAGAAACACAATCAACTGTGGGTGATTTAATAAATGTAGCTATGAAATACATGGGAAAATTATACAGGAGTGATTTGACTTGATTCCTTCCAGAAGTTGTTAAAGTACTAACTCAAATAGATTTCCTAACTAAAGATGTTATGACAATTAAATACAACTTTGATTATGTTCCCCATACCAATATTTACGAGAAAACTCATTTCTGGAATGATGGCAGGTACCAACTTAACCTTCAGCTCCAGCTTCCCAGATACAAACGGAAGGCATAAAAGGAAGTTACATTATCTTCTGATTGGTCAACAGCCTTGCCTCTTTACTAACTCTGTAGTAATCTAAAACATTGATTTAAAGTCCAGAGCTAGCAGGACAGCTGTTACACAGGCTAGTTTCATAAACTCACAAGGTGCTTGAGGAGTACCCATGTGGAGGCGGAGCCAGGTCGTGCTCAGAGGGGTGAGGTCTTGTATCCAAATGATCTGCACGTAGAATCCAGGATGAACAGTCCTTCATCCAGCCATGAGCAGTATGGGCCCTTTATGAAATATTCTGTCTTTGTCTCACAGTTACTGGTGGTTTCTAGTCATGGCAGAGAGGAAGCACCATTGCTTGTAAGAGGTCTGAAAACCAACTCCAGCCAATTCAGAAGCTCCACTGAAGGCACTGCTAATGAGGGCTGTATGGCTGAGGATGTGTCTCAGTGATGCCCGGCATATGCAAGACCCAGGGTTCCATCCCCAGCATTCCTACTCAAGAAAAGAGCTACATGGTAACTTTTTAATTTAATAAGAGTAGAAACAGAGAGTGTGCTACTAATTCAAACAGGGACCTAGATTGAACAATTCATTTGAGCCTGAAACTTTTCAGAAATTATGGATCCTTAAAAAATCAGGAGACATGCGAGTTCTACATTCAGCGCACGTTATAAATACAAATGTGAAAGGAGGTTACACCTACTTTTATTCTAAATGCATCAATTTTCAAAATAACCCCATGATGAAACATACTCATGTAAGTGTGGAAGTAGCTAACCAGAATGAAGTCGAGCACACTAAGGAAAGGATAGCAGAGAAGAATATAATGGGCTTAATGGGTCTTGCATTTTTCCATGCCATTGCTTACATCACCCTCTACTCAAAAAAAGATTACAGTAAGAATGGGAAACAAAGCACAGAGAACTGCCTTGGGAAAAGAGACTGAATCGGGTAATGTGAAAACTGTCAAAGAGAAAGAACTAATGAGATGGTGGGATGTGAGCACTGAGAACATATACATGTTGCTAACACTCACATCATCTCTATGTCCTCAGGACAGGGCCTCTGCACTCAACCATGTGCACAGCCCATCCCTACATCCACATACTGTGTTACTTCTTCAAACCTAGTGACCATTCTAAGTTTAATTCCCACCCCTTCAAAATGCAGGTCAGCTTAGTCTCTTACAAGCAGTCATGAATGCCTGAATGTTTAAATGCTCTTTGGAACTTTAAAAACGTGAAGGACCATAATAATAATTCTGCAAAGAACCAATAATCAGAATCAATATGAAACTATCTATATTATGGTGTAGGAGGTCCTTCTGTTGCTTTCATTGGTTGAATAAAGAAACTGCCTTGGCCTTTGGATAGGGCAGCCCTTAGGTGGGTGGAGTAGACAGAACAGAATGTTGGGAAGAAGGGAAGACAGGCAGACGCCATGATTCTCCTGCTTGAGATGGATGTAAGTTAGAATATTTCCCGGTAAGCCATGACCTCGTGGTGATATACAAATTATTAGAAATGGGTTAAACTATTATGGGAGAGTTAGCCAATAAGAGGCAAGAAATAATGGCCCAGGTGGTAATTTAATTAATACAATTTCTGTGTGGTTATTTTGGGTGTAAGCTAGCTGGGCAGGATGGAACAAGGGACCCTGCACTCCTCACTACAAAATTAGGTTTTTCCTCCAAAACAAAAATGGGCATGAATAGTACAACAAAAGACAACATATCTGTGAGAGCAACTAGAGGCTCCTCTGCTACTGTTCAAATATGGATCAGGAAATAATGTTCCTCAACTTGTCTGAGCCTCAAATTTCCATAAATGTGAAGTCAAGGACTCAAAACCCAGGCTCAGCTGTAGCCGCAAGTCCAGAAGTACATCTCCTGTATTGAGTAAACTCAAAGCTTCTGGCTCTGGTAAACCTTCCTGCTACCCTCCAGCACACGATCCCAAGCCTTGTGGAAGAAAAAGCTCTCATGAAAATTCCTAGAATGTTTAAGTACCAAATATTCAGATATAAAAATTCCAGATTATGTCAATTTGTACAGTTATTAAGTTTGCAACATTTTTTTTGTTTTTAAATGAAGACTGCTCCCTTTGAGTAAATGTTTCCAATAAAAATGTGCAAAAGGCTGCGATCACCCACAAATAGACTGTTCCATTTCTAGACCGAGATATCCTATCAGTTCATGACTTATTTTGGAACCATACCTGTTGATTGGGGAAATCACACCATTTCCATTACTTGGAATTTACTAGCGCTTGTTTTAGAGCCCAATACATAATCAATGGTGACCCTGTGTGTACATGGGCAAAGTGAAGTACACAGAACTAATGATCTATGTCTATGAGGTCACATCCATCAATCATGTTCTTCAAATCATCCCTGGCCTTACGAGTTTCCACCTGCCAATACATCAATTATTCAGAAAGGTGTGCAAATGTCCCACTACATTTGCAGATTTCGTCATTTCCCTTCTATTTCTGCATATTTTTACTTTCTGGACTTTGTACCTGAGCTCCTGGATGCTAACACCCCTGTGTCTGCTGAACCGAGACATTTTCACTGCACACTGATCTTCATCTTCAATGGTCTCTGCTTTGATGTCTATTTTATCTGATATCAATACAGCTACACCAACTTCCTTTTGATTAGCATGAGTCTGAAATACAATTTTCCAGTCCACTGCCTCCTGTAACCTTCTGTTTGGCATATGTTTCTTATAAACTGAGCAGCTTGAGGTTTTGTTGATTTTATCCAATCTGACCACATTTGTCTATTAACTGAATGATCTAGTCTATTTACATTTATTGTAATTACTGGTATGCCAATTTCTAACTACCATGTTGTCTATTATTCCTGCTCCTCTGTATCGCTTTTCTTCCAGGATGGTAATGGTGTTAAGTCATTTTTCCCTTCCCCTTCATGTTTGTTCTGAGTAATGAAAATAAATTATTAGGGAAACAAAATGACTTATCAATTTTTATTAATTTTTATGTGAACAAATATAACTTGCCTAGTTAATAAATTCTCATGCTTTTGGCTGATAGCAAAACAGAAGATATAAAATCTTCATGAAATTTCAATGCTGCTGTCAATTCCTTAAGGATAACCAATCATGAAAGCACAACGCCACACACTGAATCAGACTTTAAGGACAAACAGCTGTTTAGGCAGTAGCCAAAATATTTTCAAATCGGTTTCAATTCTTGTAGCTTTACTTTTTATAATAATAAATGTTGGTCTCATTGAATAACTATGCATTCCGTATTATTGGTCCTGTGGCAAAAAGGTGTCACCAACAAAAATGGTTAATCTTGACTATCAACTTGATAAGCTAGAGAATCACAATAAAAACAAACCAAAGGCTACATCTATAAAGGTGTTTCCAGAAAGACTTAACTGAGTACAGAAAACCCACTTTGAATGTGGTGGCACCATTCCATGGGCTAAGGTTGCAGATGGAATAAAAATGAGAAATGGAGATGAGCATTCATCCATCTCTTTGTTTTCTGAATGTGCATGCAAAGCAACCAGCTGCTCCAGGCTCCTGCTGCTATGCCTTCTGGCCAGGATAGACTATACCCTCAAACTGTGCACCAAAATATACCCTAAGGTTGGGTCTTGTTTGGTCAAAGAAACTAGAAAATTAACTAATAGGCTTACCCTTTAACATTTAGTCCCAAATACAAACCAGTTGAAAAGGTAGGGTAGAGAGATGGTAAGAGCACTGGCTACTCTTGCAGAGGACTCAGGTTTAATCCCTAGCAACCACATGGTAGCTCACAAACACTTACAATTCCATTCTAGGGCTCCAACAATCTCTTGTAGCATCCATAGGCACCAGGTATGTAAGTCATACATGCAGACATACATGCAGGCAAAACTCCCATACACATATATAAAAATAAAATTTTATAATTAAAAGAAAGAGTTGAAGTCTAATTCTTCAGCAACAGTATATTTCATCTTTAATGCTAAAGAATATGCTAATGACAATAACCTTACTAATTTTTAAAATTTTACAAAGCCAATAGCATCCTGAGAAATGAACAAACATCTATGGCTTAGCATTATAAAGCAATGGGGTTAATATGAACTGTTCAATGAATTTAGGAGTCAAAGCTGAGGCATCCCTAAGAAAAGGTTACCAATGGCCTTACAAGGTAAACAAAGTAAGACTGGATAAGACTCTATCTTGTGACCCAAAGACCTCCTCACAGTCCTACAGTTGATTAGAGTCAGGAAAAATGACTTGGACCCTAGAAAGTTTAAGGCAATCAATTATATAAAGCAAAATGACATTATCAGACTGATTAGTAACTTACAAGAAAAGAAATAACTGCCAAGAAGACTGAATACAGAACTCCGCTGGTCAATGTATCTGTCCCACTAGACAAACTACACTGAAAACAAAGCAATAATCAGGCAAACACTCCATCAATTTGGAATGGCAGCAGGAAGTGTGGTTTCCTGGTTTCAGGAGTTCACAGCACACTGAGCACATATCCGATGTGTGTACATGCTTGCCAGAGCATGCTCTCCCAGCAGTTAATGACTGCGTAGGCAATGACAAACTTTGTGCTCCATTTTTTTCCAACTTCATTGTTAAATGAAAGCCTATTTCATTTGTGGCATATTCATCCTGTAATGATTGGCTTTGGTAGGTGTCTCTCCTTTGATCCATTATATACTGACAGAATCAAAGTAGCTTTGAGCATTTCATCGTCAACAAGGCACTTCTCTAACTATGCTGTATTAAAGAACTAGCCTAAAAGTGAGAAATACAAAATTTCCTAACTCTCTTTTCCAACTGTTTACTTTATCAACAGCTAAACAGCCCCAAGGAGTATGTCCTGAACAAACCCAGTTCAGGATGCTGTTTCAAGATATTGTGACATATTGTGGTAAAAATAACCTTACAGGCTCCTGTTCTATACCATTCCCTTCCTACTCTCCAGCTTCCAAAAGCAAGCCCTTCCCATCTGCCAAGACAACTCTTCCAGGGCATGCCACCGGGTCACACTAAGTCCTGCTCAGGCCGAAGAACCAAGCTGAATTTCATCCTGTGGTAAACCCAGTTCTTCCCATCACTTTCCAGCCTGGGGCTGGTTAGCCTCTTCTTCAGAGAGGGACTCCAATGACAGCCTTCTCTGTAGGTGATAATAAGCTGCACTCTAATGAGGACAAGATCCTGTTCTTATCACCACACCACAGCCCTCAGAAAGTCAAAGTTATGTACCTGCACACAGGATTTTTTTTTTTTTATTGTAACCACAGGGCAGGAGAGGACAATAAAAGACTGAGGGGAAAAGCACCAAAAACTGTACGAGAGCCCGAGAGACAGAGGAACAGGAGGAAAATGACAAAACTGAAGTTCACTTTGAGAAACGACTGCCTAGGGGCAAAGAGGAGAAAGAGCAGACCAGTCATTACTCTGTGTGACAGGGCCAAGAGCTGGGCACTCACTATACAGCTAGGACAGAGCCCACACAGGAAGGCACAGTCTCAGACCACTTCACATCAACCCAGTAGAGCTTTACGTAATTACCAACATTAGCAAACGCTCTTCTATTTAATGTCTGTTGCCGTATACTAGACTCTCTCCTTGGCATGTTCTATCATTGATTTTTATTTGATCTATCTAAAAGGTCCTAACAATAATAATAAAAGATAATAGCTCATCTTTATGAGCACTTAACTTTATAACAATTTTGAGTGACACACCAGTACCATTCTAGTCTGTATGTAAAGAAAGCTGCATTAGAGGAGTTAATTAAATTGCCTAAGATGACACAGCTATGTAGAAGCAAGACCGAGAAAGTAATGCCAGGCAGTGCACCTGAACACTGCGTTAAAACAGAGTGAGCTGGGGAGATGGTTCAGTCAGAAAGTGTTACTTTGTAAGCAAGAGAACATGAAGTCAATACCCGCAACCCACATTTGCAAAAAAGAAAAAAGATAAGCAAGGGTGGTGGCAAGCACTTGAAATCCCAGTTCTGAGAAGGCAGAGATAGGTGTATTTTTTGGTCATCCAGGCTGACCGGGGAGCTCTAAGACAATGAGAGATGCTGTCTCCAAACACAGAGTAGATGGATCATAAGGCACAACACAAACATTGTCCTAAGGTCTTCACCCACCACACACATACATACACACACACACAAAATATCTGAGAGCATAATTAGTTTGCTCTCTCTGATGTAAATGTCATGACAACATCAGTTGAGGGAAGCATAAAGCCTGACCTACCAAGATCACAGGATGCACTGAAATCTGACTTTATCTAATGTCTATTCTAATAATACTCCTCTTGTGCATATATTAAAAATTTAAATATTCATAAAAGAGGGTTCTTATATGTATGCTCAGCATCCACTTGTTTTCTCAGGCCACCTTTGCAAAACAAACCATAAGAGGAAAGAAAAAAATACCCTATGGTATTTGTAACAGGCTAGATACCAAGCCACACTCTAACGCATAAATTATTTCCTAAAAATTAATAAAGTACTTAAGAAACTTGTATTAACTCTTTCAGGCCACTAGGGTATCATTCAGTGAACTAAATTCTTAATTTACTAAAATGATACACAAGAGGTTCAGAAGTAAATAACTTTTCCAAGGGCACAGGAAAAAAGGAAGAAAAAGAACAAACAAAAACAACTTGTGAAAGCACTTAGGAATATAAACTGAAATCACAACAAAATAGAGTCAACCAACAGGAAAACACGGTTCCAATAGATTCACCTCAGGAGTTGGGGCAGGACTGCAACTGAAGCACGGCTAGAAACACAGAGGTCTTTGGGTTAGAAAGTCACCTGGGACAGAGCATGGAACCAATGCTAGGACCAAACCTTGCCCTAGCACCGAGCAGGTGGAAAAGGAGAGCTAGTTTGCTCCTGCTTTACCAGGTATACACAGAGGGCCCTGGGACTAATTCCCTCATCGCCAGCAGGCCCAGGGATGACATACCACGTGGTAGTTCTGACTTCCTACAGACCTGTCTGACAGTCCTTCCCACCTGTCCCATCTCAATGGATGTACATCAGCATCTGCAGGTCCCCAGCAATGGGTGTAACGTTACCTATCTCAGGCACTCAAGGCAACAGAAACACTGCTAATGCAAAGTTAATTACGCTCTTTAATCTGTAAATCACTGCTCCTTACAGTAACAGGAGATTTATGTGGAGGACTGTTGCTAGTAAACAACTGTTATAAGAACATAAAAAAAAAACCATTTCTTTTAAATCAATTATGTCATTGGAGAGGAATTCGTGAAGGAAGTGTCATCTAAGTAGGGTCTGGGAGGACAAGTACAGTTTAACAGAATAGCATGCAGATGCAGATGCAGGAGACAACAATCAAAGCATAAGAAAAACACAGAAGGGAGTGAGTACCAAGTTCTTTAGGCAGCAGCAAGACTAACTGTAGACTCTGGCATATAAAATGACACTCGATATATTTGGGTAGTTTGGGGAGCTAGGGATTCAATTTAAAGCCTTGTACATGCTAGGCAAGTGCTCTACTACTGAGCCATGGCCCAAATCCCTCACTGAGGGATCCTGGACAGGTATTCTACCACTAAGCCACACCCCAGCCCCTCACTGGGGGATTCTAGGCAGGGGCTCTACCACTGAGCCACACCCCAGCCCCTCACTGGGGGATTCTAGGCAAGTGTTCTACTGCTGAGCCATGGTCCCAACCATTCTTGGCAAGTCCTCCACCTAGCCCTCTAGAGTTCTTTAGTTAAAAGGGAAAGGGAAAACACTCTCTGCACTTCCAGCTTCTTTTCAAATGTGACCTTACTGGCATTTCTCTTCCAATTCTGTGTTCCCTATCACTCTCCTCCATTGGTATTTTTGCCATACAACATTTATAGTTAAGATATAACCAGCCATACTGGTTATGGCTTCGCTGTTGTTACCTGTTCTAAGGTTCCTTGCTCATCAGTGTACCTTTGATCTTCTATCCTACTGAAGGACATCCAGCTGCTCAGATTCCACACTGCACTGCAGAATCTTCCACCACACCCTTAGGCTTATCTACCAGAAATCCACTCCTCTGACATCTCCCAGAACAAAGGGTTGTCTTGGCCTTCATCTTAATTGAACAGTCCATAATTGTAACTCATCCCAGGGGTTTATAAAGGCAACTTATAGATTTGTATATGCCAAAATCTGCCTCAACATTCTAGACTAAGGTCTGAATGTTTACATAATCCAAAAACCTACTTCAGTGTTTTTTCTCAGGACTGAGGGTTAGTGGGAGAACATCTGCTTCATACTCAGGAGGTTTAATGTGACTATCATCTCTATAAAGGATATGCTTCTGCACCCTTGGGTACCATTTTGGTAAATTAAGAACTTCTTTACTTTCAGAGAGGAGATGGAAATTTTTTAAATAAAAAAAAAAAAAAGAACTTCTTTACTGACTAGTGTCCTGGTATTCTGAGTTATCCTCAGAAGAAAGGTGAAGAAGAAAAATAAAAAAAATAGTATTTTGTCTTCAAAAGGTGATAATGTTCAGCTCCATCTCAATAAAGTAGAAAATCTACTAATTTTGTAAAAACAGTATCCGTAACAGTCTAGCCATAAGCCTGGTGTGGGGGTGAACCTCTATCATACAAGCATATGAGAGGTGGAGACAGGAAAACAAGATAAGCTAATCCTATTAAAAGTCACCCTCAGCACAGAGCAAGTTTAAGTTATATCTGAGCAATATGAGACTCTACTTTAAATTTAATAAAAATAAAAAAACTGTTCCATGTACCAAGTTTCATATTTGTGTTTAGTGTCAGCAGTGGTGGCTCATGGTCACATGTGCTCTCAGTAAGCTCAAGTGTTCTTGCTGTGAGCATCAAACACGATAATGTATAAACTACCTCTGACATAAAAGTGTATAATATGTGCCTATTGATTGTTGTCACCACTGAGGTGTTGTAATGATGTAAAGTGGTCACTTGTTCATTTCCTGGCTGCCCAGACTTCTAAAATAATCATACAGAAACTGTCTTATTTAAATCACTGCTTGGCCCATTAGCTCTAGCTTCTTATTGACTAGCTCTTACATCTTAATTTAACCCATCACCATTCATGTGTACATCACCACGAGGTCGTGGCCTACCAGCAAAGTTTCAGTGTGTCTGTCTCCAGCACAGCTCCATGGCTTCTTCCTGACTATGACTCCTTTATCCCAGCATTCAGTTTAGTTTTCCCCACCTACCTAAGTTCTGCCCTATCAACAGGCCAAGGTAGTTTCTTTATTCACCAATGGTATTCACAGCATACAGAGGTAAATCCCACATCACTGAAAAACCAGATAATATAGTATAGGTGGAGAACTTCAAGTAATTTCATAAAAATCAAGCCCATAGACTTCTGTTATTGGCAGGGAACAAGGGGGAAAGACTGAAACTGGGAGAGGAAAGCCTCCTGGAAGGCTAACCAAGTAGCACCTTACTGACAACGGCAAAATCCCCAAGCATCATGTCTGAGATAAGATGATGTAGTCACCCCAGCCCCATCTCCCTCTAACTATATCTTACTAACACCCATGTAGCACACAGCCAACTTATCCAGCAGGTTCGAGAGTCGGATCTCCCTTCTGAAGACAAGAAACCCTCCTTAAAAGACTTTAGACAGAAGTGTACAAATTACCTGAAGTTGCCATTTAGAAACTTGCAACTCTAAATCTTAAAAATTGGACCATAAAACTGGATATAGAAACATTAATCAATGGGACTGAACTAAAAGATGTGTCTTGATTCTTAGAGTTTAAAAGGCTAAAAGAAAAGAAGGGCTAAGAAACAGTGTTGGTGATTGCAGTGCTAACAAAGAGGAAGAGGTCACTGCTGTCACAGCCACCCAAAGTGTATGAATCCAGACAGGGTCAATATCATCCCAACAGACCCTGATTAATGTCAGCAGTAATCAATGCAAGAAACCCTCCAATTTTGTGGCCCATGAGTAGGAAACACTGAAAAGGGAAAGGCATAGCCACAGGGGCACACAGGACTTCCGAGGACGGCAGTGGCTCAGGTCTAGAAATTGGGTTTCTGTGAACATGTCATAGGCAACTAGTAAAAGAGCTTACCAAACTCCTATTTCCAAAAGCAAATTTCTAAAATCATGAAAACACACATTATTGAATGATGGTTGGTTGCTTTATTTTGTTATTTTAAAGAGCCTCATGGTACAAATATGTAAGTAAAAGATTTTAAAGTATTTCACAACATTGAATCAGGATTTTATATAACCACTTCTCAGAAGAATATGATTTCTTTAAAAGTCACAGCTACTTCAGGCTATTTACATGGTATGTTTATATTAAATTAGGAGGTCGGCTAGTCTCTTTGTAATCTCATTTAATATATGTTATGTTCCAGTACCTTTTGCAATGTGTTCTTTTTATGTTAACATATTTAAGCAGTGGGATAGTTACTATGAAATAAGTCAGGTCTTACACAACACAGGCCATTATATCTGCAAAAAATCCACACTGTACAACCAATAAATCACTTGGAAATAAAAAATCCTCCAACTCAAAAACAGAAAGAAAAAAAAACCCAGCTCCTAATGGCATTCTTTCCATGCACTGCCGTGCAGCAGTGATCAAAGCATGTTCCAAAGAGCCCCCGGCTTCTGCAGCAACACTTGAAGGCTTCCAACTTTTAAAAATAGACATATTTTTAAGTCTATAATAATGCATGAGAATCATTGTGAGAGGAGTACAACTTCAAACTTTTCCATGTAGAAGTTCCCAAAAGCACCACCTTATGTAGTGAGGTTCATCTGTGCATGTGCAGGCCCTGCAATAAAGCAAATCTGACATTACCATACAAGGGAATGGCTCGTGGTTATCATGTCATTAGACACAAAGACTCACCACTCATCCGTTTCTGTATCTGGGTTGGCCGAGAATTTATGTTCTCTCTTACAGAACTATATTACCAAGCACACTTCTGCAACACGCATGTGCCAAATAAAATTATACCCCAGGCAGGAACAGGCCCATCTGACTGCAACGTGCTTCTAGCATGCCATTATGTCCAGCAACAGCAAATGAGGACACAATATCCATCTATTCTGAGACCATAATGTAGTTTTAATGTTTGTTGCAAATTTGTCGATCTTTCTTTTCTATTTATGATAATAACAAGAGCAGCTGTCACATTTTTATTCAGCATGGAAATAAAAACTTTCCACAATTCTCTTCTAAGCTCCTGTATCAAGATGACTAAAGCCCATCTAGAAATTGCAAGAAAAACTATTTTAAAGCTAGTAACTGCCAATACTTACATCAGGATTTTCTCAGATATCAAACAACTAAACTGTAGAACAAATGGATGCCGTGCTTTGGACAAAGCCTCCGTTTTGTAAGAGGAAAGGAGACCTGGAGATTATTAGCATAGCAATGTGAAGGCACTGAACACTATATAACTACACACTTCAACACAGTTAAGACATAAATTATAGTGTTAGACACATTTGACAATTTTCAGAGCATTTCTTTAAATTAGTTATGAAGGAGATTTGGGTTATTTTTCTTTTGTTAACAGGGAAGGCATTTAGTTCTATAGATTTTTCCCTGCGTGTGCTTTTCATTGTGCTCCATAAACTTCAGTAGGAAACATTCCTTTTATTGCTTTGCTTAATCTAACTAAACTTTTAATTAAAATTTACCTGCATTCTCAGGTTTTAGGATCTTTTCGTGTGTTTCAAAACCCAGTGATCTGACACCTACATATCTTCACTGCTACCTTCCCTTCATAAATGTTGCTTTTTACTAATGTTTCTTTGTAATCATGTTTAGGGATATAAACTATAATATCCAATTGCTCTGATATATTGACCAGTCCTGCTTCCTTTCTGCATTCAGATGCTATCTCTTTATTTTACTCTTTAACAACAAATGAAGTATAACTTATACCCAACTGCATTTTTAAAAGGCAGTCTCCAATCTTGTCCCTTAATAAAAATTCATTCTTTTTTTTTTTTTGAAATAGTGTCTCATGTAATTCAGACTGGCCTCCAACTCACTAAGTAATGGGGGTGACCTTAAACTCCTGTCCCTCCAGTCTCCACCTCCCAAGAGTTGGATTAGCAGGGGTGCACCATCACACCCAGTTTAATCAGTTCTGAGATGTAACCCAGGGTTCGTGCATGCTAGGCAGACACTCTTCAACCTGAGCTTCATCCCCAGTCCAGTTCACATTTTTCAGTTGTCTTTTATTAAAAATTCTAGGTCCGTGTGCATTTGTAAGAAATGCTTCAGAGATTCCATCCATCTTTCATCAAGTTTGTCAAAACACATACCACCAGTGTCTACAATGCAATATGGCACCTGCCTATTGACACTGACGTAGTCAAAATGTAGGAGAACATGTTCACCACCACACAGATGCAGGTGGTGGGCTCAGTAGCCGCTTAGGTTCTTCCTACCTTCATCTGCTACTGGAGTACTAAGAGCAACATATCTGTTTTCTGTTCACAATATGCTATCATTTACAATTATATAAATCACATCATGCAGTGTGTAATCTTTTCGAAATGGCTTTTTGTCATTCTGTATTGCTTCACCTTTTGTTCCTTTTTATTGTGAGAAACAATCATGATACAGATGTACTGCTGTTTGGGTAATCATTCACCCACTCAAGGATTTCAGAGTTGGTTTCAGAGTGGCGATAAAAACGTTTCTAGGAACATTTGTGTCCGGGCTCTTACACAACTATTTTCATTTCTCTGGGACAAACATGTAGGCCTGCATCTGCTAGGCTGTCAGTTCCACAGAGTCGCTGCATCCCTTCCATTCCACAGCCATGTGTGTGTGATGCTCCTCTCTCTCTCTCTCTCTCTCTCTCTCTCTCTCTCTCTCTCTCTCTCTCTCTCTCTCTCTCTCTCTCTCTCTCAATCCTCACAGGCATTCTGTGCTGTCATTGGTTTTTACTTTGGCCATTTAACAGTAGTTACTCTGTATGGTTTTCTCATTTCTCTATTGGCTAATGATGTTGCCTGTCTTTTTCTGCTTTTATTTACCATTTTATATATAGCCATCTATAGATTTTTTTTGCTGTTGTATGAGGGCTGTTAATTCGTTCCCAGATGTTCAGCCCCAAAATAAACACAGAAACCATATTATTTGCAATACTGTTTGGCCAATAGCTTAAGTGTATTTCTGGTTAACTCATATCTTGAATTAACCTATCTCCATTAATCTGTGTATTGCCTCAAGGCTGTGGCTTACTGGGTAAAGTTTCAGCGTCTGTCTCTGGAGAGAGGCTATACATACAACAAAATTGACCTTAAATTTGCATCAATAAAACAAGATCCATACCAATACAAATCTCTATAGCATTTTGCTCACTTTCTAACTGGACTAGTTGATGTGTCACTTTTGAGAGTTCTTAATACACTTTAGATACTAATATTTTGGTTAGTATACAAACAGGTTTACTGCAAGTGTTTTCTACTACTCTATACCTTGACTTTTCTTTCTGTTTATGTGATCTTTCATGAATTAAAAGTTCTTCTACACACGGGACACATATACTTTTATGGGATATCATTTCTTAATGGATTACACATTTAGCATGGCCTAGTCTATGATCTCAAAAACTTTTTACTATTTTTTCCTAAAGCCTTCATATGTTTTACATTTAAATCCATAATCTGAGTTCATCTTACTTAAGGTACAGAATTTAAATTGAGGTCTATCCATTGATGATAGCTTATGCTAAAGAGGATGTAGGATAAAGGGAACACTCCTCCACTGTTGCTGGGAATGCAAACTTGTACAGCCCCTTTGGAAATCAGTATGGAGATTTCTCATAAAATTAGGAAACAGCCTACCTCAAGACCCAGCAATACCACTTTTGGATATATATCCAAAAAATGCTCAATCGTGCCACAAGGACATGTGCTCAGCTATGTTAATAGCAGCATTGTTTGTAATAGCCAAAACCTGGAAACAACTTAGATGCCTCTCAACTAAAGAATGTATAAAGAAAATGTGGTACATTTGCACAATGGAACACTACACAGCGGTAAAAAATAATGATCTCTTGAGATTTGCATGCAAACAGATGGATCTAGAAAAAACCATATTGAGTGGGGTAACCCAGACCAGAAAGACAAATATAATATGTATTCATAAGTGGCTTTTAGACATAAAGCAAAGACAAAACAGCTTACAGCCCACAACCCCAGAGAACCAAGACAACAAAGAAGACTCTAAGAGAGACATACATGGATCTACATAGGAAGGAGAAACAGACAAGACTTTTTTGAGTAAATTGGGAGCGTGGGGCTCACAAAAGAGGGTAGAAGGGGAGGGGAAAGGAGAGAAGGGAGTGGAAAATATGTATACCTCAATAAAAACAATAAAAAAGTTGAGGTTTATCATTTTGTCTGTGGGTATTTAACTGTTCTAGCATCACTTTTTTTCTGAATCTATCATGTGTGTATGTGTGTGTATCCGTGTGCATACCTCACTATGCATGTGGAAGTCAAAGGACAACTGATAGGAGTCTGTTCTCTCCTTACATCATGTGAGCTTTGGGAATCAAACTCAGGTCATCCAGCTTGGCAGCAACCACCCATACTCTTTAAGTCATCTCACCAGTCCAGTATTGGTATGTTTCTTGATTATTCTATTGTTTTGATCTACAAGTCTATTCCCTTTGCCAGTACCACAACACCATAATTGCTGCACCTAAAGGAAAGCCATTAATATCAATACAGTCATCCAATCAACTGTATTCTTTCATCTTTTATAATACTGCTTTACCCATACTGCAACCTATCCCTCTACACACACACACATACACACACACACACACACACACACACACACACACACACACACAAGTAAAGAAATAAAATAGTAATGCAGCCTAGGTCTTCCATAAAATTTTGCTAAGGTTTTGTAGAAATGTATAAATTTGGAGCTGGAGAGATTGATGGTTCAGCATTAAAAGCCCTTGTTCTTGCAGAGGACCTGAGTTCAGTTCCCAGAACCCATGTCAGAAAACTCACAATTATCTGCAGCTCAAGAAGACTGAATGCCTTTGTCTGGCCTCTAGGAACACCCTCACATGTGTGGCACCTGCACGTGCATGTGCGTGCACACAAACACATACAAATAAAATAAAATATTGTAAAAAGAAGTTGTACAATTTGAGAAGAATTAACACATTGACTATAGTGAACCTTGCAGTATAAGTGAGTAGGGTACATCAACATTCAGGTGCTCTGACTCCTTTCACCGCCATTTTTAAGTAAATCCTACCCATGTTGAAATTTATACCCATGTGCTTTGTGTCCGCTGGAGCAACTGTAAATGGCAATGTGTTCATTTCAGTTGCCTCATATTCGATACAGAAAAGTGACTTTTGATCTTATTTGTCGTGGTTATATTGTATACCAAACAAAGTTCAGGGAACTGGATAAATGGCTCTGTGGGTAACAGGGCTGGTAGCTCTTCTAAAGGACCTGGGTAAAACATTCATCACATTAAATAAAAATTTTTAAATGAAGTTTTTATTTTTCTACATTCCTTGGGGTTTTCTATACAAAAAAAAAAAAGGATTCAACTTGTGTTGGGGGAAAGGATAGCTTTGTTTTTCTATTTCATCTGCTTGCATTTTGTTCTTTTTCTATCAATGGTATACAAGCTAGAACTTCTATTACTACTTTAGACAGACAAAGTAAGAGTACTCACCCTGGCCTTGTTTCCATTCTGAGAAGAAACAATATATTTTTCAATGTAAAGTACAGTCTTAGCCAGAGATAGTCTGGAGAAGATCCTCCTTTAATTTCTGGTTTTCTAATTTTTTAATCATTAATGAACACTGAATTTATTAAATGTCTTTGAGGAAATCAACTGGCAGATCATATGAAAAATTTTAAAAGACTTTAAAATGTTCAATCAACCTTTGAATTCATGAAATAAGCCACTTTTGATTATATTAGATACATTGTTGGAACTAATTCACTAATAATTTTTGAAGAGTGTAGTCTGTAAGTTCATAAGAAATATGAGTTATAAAGTTTTGTTGATGTGTTTGATTTGAACTCAGGGTAAAAGGAACTCATATAATGAGTACCGAGCACTCCCTCTGCTTTGAAGGCAAACTGGTAACATGGGTGTTAATTCCTCCTTGTTGGTAGGTGCTCCATTAAAGTTATCTGGACCCATAGATCATTGGTGGAAGCTTTTCAACTAAGAATTCAGTATCTTTAATGGCTATGCACTTAGGGCAGTAGTCTCAAGTTGTTTCCTTTTGGTTGATATTGGTAGGTTTTAGATTTTGATTGAAAAAAATTTTAAACAATTAAAACTAGACATTATCTACCGCTAAGTTGATGGATGATAAGAACAAAGTCTTTCTTTTTCCAGCAATGCCTTTCATTCCATTGTTATAAGTGTATGATCTGTAGTGATGTCCTCCATTTCATTCTTTCTTGTTGTGAAATGTCTTCTTACTTTGTGTCTTTGTCATTCTTCCTACAATTGTATCAATAGATCTTTCCCAAGAATCAGCCTCTTATAAGTTTTGTCCTTTCGATGTCATTGGTATCCACTCTTGACTTCCTTCTGCTTGCTCTGGGATTGTCTTGTTCTTTTTCTCGCTGCATAAAGTAGTAGCTTAGGTTGGACTGACCTTTCCTCTTTCTGAATGTAATCATTTAGCAGCTATAAATTCCCTTCTTAGCGCTGCTTCAAGCTACATCCTGTGTTCTTGATATATTGCATTTTCATTTTAAATGTTTAAGTTTTTATTTCATGGACTTGTGGGTTTAAAAGTATATTATTTAATTTTTAAGTGTTTGAAGAGCTTTCTGTTGATGCATTTTTAGTTTGATTGGATTACTCGCAAAATATACTTCATAAAATTTCAATCTTTTAAAATTATATTAGGTTTCACAGTTCAAGATCATGACTGTATTGATTAATTTTCCATGAGCAAATGAAAAAAAATAGTACAGTTTGTTATTTATGGAAGCGTTTCTAAGTGCTCTAAATATTAGATTCTGTTACTCTTGCTGATTTCTTCTCTAATAGACTTATCTTTCGTTGAGGATGGAATGAAGACGCCAAGGTTTTTACCTGATTTACTTTCAGAGACCCATCACTCTACAACTATTTAATTTTTTAAATTTGGCTTACCTGTTCCTCTTTTCTGCTCGACCAGTTCTAGTCTCATGGTTTTTGAGGCTATATGGAATGTACACATATAGGGCTTTGTGTCTTCCTTTATTTTTATGCAGATTCTCTGTTTCTGGTACTTTACTCTGAAAATCATTTTTTTCTGACCTACTTACGGATTCTCCTGTTTTGTTACTGCTTGCATAGTGTATCTCCCCAGCCTTTGCTTTCAGCCTGTGTGGCTGTGCTGCAGTGAGTTCCCTGTCTGCAGAGTTCTCACCTTACCAATCGTTATCGCACAGCAATCCTCGTGAACACTGATTTTGTATAATTACATCCCAACTCCCCCAAAAGATCCCAAGTTGAGGATACTGAAGGCCAAAAATGCACTAAATACACACGAGTCAGTATACACATGCTCAAGACACTTACATTCACTTAGACAGAATCACTTAACACAAAGCCTGTTTACAGCAAATGTAAATAATGAAGCTTAACAAGTACTGCACTAAAGTGAAAAAATAAGATGATTGTATGAGAATGCTATTATTATAAAAGTGAAAAAATTGTAAGTTGAACCATTGAGTCTGGGGTAAAGTATAGGTGGCCCTGAATCCCCTCATTTAATTATGTTTCTCCATTCTGGCCTTTCTGTGAGTTATAAAAGCCTCTTATAATCCCATTGTAATTTGTACAGTGTTGTTGGTTATTTTACACTGTAACTTATTGTGTGCTACGAGTATCATTCTATCACTACAAATGAAAGAAAGAAACATAGCTCATTTAAACCCTTTTAACCAATTTTTAGTATAATTATTTCTTCTGCACACAGTACATTATACTGCATTTTAATTTTAGTTTCAACCATTTAAGAAGATCATGAGCATACTCTACTGTTATACCTATTTTTAACTACCCAGTGTTACTTACTTTCTGAAGGTCAAAGCCTCTGTTATCTCTCATGCTTTGAAGAACTTCCTTTACTTAACCTTTAATAGTATGTTTGTCAGCAATAAATTCTCAGTTTTCTTCCATCCAAGGTTTTATTTTCCTCTTCAGTCCTGGAGGATACTTTGGTTGCATATAGAAACTGTGATTAATAGCTTTTCTTGTAGCACTTGAAAGCTCTGTCTCTCTTTTTCTGGCCCTAGTGCTGTAGACAGAGTTCCTCTTGCTCAGATTCCCCAGCTTTAGCTTGTAGAAGCTTAATGGTTGCATTAGTTATCCATCTGTTGCTGTGGATAAAACACCATGACCAAAAGAAACTTATGGAAGATTGTACTTTTTTTTTTTTTTTTTTGCTATAGTTCCACATCATGATGAGGAAGCATAGCACCAAGGAACAGGCAAGCTGAGAGCTCACAGCCTCAACCGCAAGCAGAAAGCAAAGGAAGTGAACTGGATAAGAGGAGAGACTGTAATTATTCAAAGTTTGTCACCAGTGATGTACATCTTCCTTAGTCTCTTAATCCTCCCCGAAACAATGCCAACTGAGAAGCAAGTGTTCAGATACAAGAGCCTATGGGAATATTCCCATTCAGGTCATCACAATTATAATGCATCTTGCCATGGAATTAATCAGGTTTGTTTTGCTAGGTGTCTTTTACCAAAATCAGGTTTTCAGATTATATCAAATTGGTTTTTTGTTTGTTGTTTCATTCTTGTTATCCTTTACTTCTAGAAATTAGATGACAAAGTTAGCTCTAAGAGACAGTAAAATTCTTTCAATATATTTTGCTCTGTTGTTCTTCAAATTCACTCTCTTTGTTGACTGGCTACTGAGCCCCATAAAGTGTAGTTATTTTCAGTTCTATTATTTTCTTTGGTTCTTTTTAAATATAAATAATTCTATTTCTTAAGTGAGGCTTCCTAATCTCTTATTTTTAAGAGGATTTGTAATTTTGTGATACAACACTGTTATCATAGGGTCTTCTAATCCACAGGAGACGAATCTCAAACATTGGCATCTTTTGATTGAACTTTTTCACTGGAGTATATTTTCCAGCTCTTGGATAAATAATTTCCTAAATTCATCCCCTGTGTGTTTGATAGTAAGATCCTAGATCCTGTTCTGTCTTTACCCTACCAGCGACTGGAAAGAAGAAGTATGCTCTGATATCCGCTGTGGCCTCCCTCTCTGCTGTCACAGTGGCAAAAGTGAGCTCACACTGCAATTCTACAGACAGATAGGGTGGAAGTTCAGCTCACTGAAGTGGAGTTCCAACTCACCACTTCTCTTCCCTCCCTGAAAATGGACGAGCTTCCCCATCATGGTTCAAGCAGGGATGGGGACACTTAAAGACAAACCAACCAATGGACTCCATTTATACCAGAGAAGGCAGGGGGCAAAAAGAAGTGCTAATTAGCCACATACCTTAGATTTTTACTTTTTGATCCTCATGGGTAGGGAAGACTAGAGCATGCTGCCTGTTTGCAATGTCTGTAGGGTGGGGAAGGTAGGTCCCTTGCTGTTTGGCTGACAAAAGATTTCTGTTAGACCCACCTGACCCTGCTTTTGGCATGGAGAAAATAGTCTTGTGGGAGTTTTTGTCTGTGCCTGCTAGTAGCTGAGGGAACTGAGGAGACCATCAGCACACTATACTGGACATGTGGTTGACAATAGAGAAACTTACAAGAACTCACCAGCTTGTCACTTCTCAAATCCTCAGGACAGCAACTCCCTGACCCAGTGGTCAAGTCTCTGGAGTCTGGGTTGAAAATAATGGAATGAGCATTCCAACCAGGGCAGTAGTGGGTAGGCTAAGCACAGAGCTTCACCTAGCCCTCCTCTCCTCTAAATCCAATTCCCAGTCTCATCCCTAGCTCTGCAGTAGAACACCTGCTGTAGCCTCCCTCCCCTTCCTCCATCTCCAGCAAACTAACCTCCAAAAACTCCCCTCCAAACTTCCTTACCACATTCCTTACTTTATTCCAGCCCCCAATTCCGGCAGGCACTCCCTGGAAACCCAGGGACCACTCCAGTCAGGGAAGCAAGTAAGCCAGCTGCAGATCCTCCCCTCTCCCTCTATTCCTCCAAGTCCAATTCTCCCCAGTCTCATCCCCGGCTTTGTAGCAGACCACCTGCTGTGGTCTTCCCTCACTCTCTGCCTGCATTCCCAAGGCCTAAGCAGATCCTGGTGGAACACATTGCTTTTCACCTCCTGTGGACCCTTCTCAGCTCCCATCTCCTAGCCTATCCCCATTCCTAAGTGTCAGCTCCCAATACCTAGAAACACATTTTTCATGGAACACCCAGTGGCCACAACCAATTAGGATCCAGAAGAATGTCCCATCTGCCAATATTCAACCACCACACTCCCCTAAGAAACGGAGAGGGGGCAGGTGGAGCATAATAGCATATGCCTTTAATGGTAGCACTCCAGAGGCAGAGTCTGAAGCAGGTGGTTCTCTGTGAATTCAAGGTCAGCCTGGTCTATAGAGTGAGTTCCAGAGAATTTGGCAGAAGTGGCACACACACTTTGGAAGCAGAGACAGGGGGATCCCTGTGAATTCAAGGCCTGCCTGGTCCATAGAGTGAGTTTCAGGACAGCCAGGGCTACACAGATAATCCATGTCTTGAAGAGAGAGAGAGAGAGAGAGAGAGAGAGAGAGAGAGAGAGAGAGAGAGAGAGAGAGAGAGAGAGAGAGAACCAGAAAGAGCAAAAGAAACCAAGAAATAAGACAGTCGCCAAAGACAAGACCAGATGACATCACCTAAAATTATAAATTTCCCAATCCCAGATTCCTAAGTGCCAGTATAAAAATATAACCAGTAATAATCAGAACAATATGTCTATAGTAGAGCCAAGCAACCTTACCACAGCAGGCCCTGAGTAATGTGAAATAGCTGACACCCAAGAAAATGGCCTTCAAATAGTCTTACGAATATGATGGAGGTCCTAAAAGAGGAAATAGATAAATTTCTTAAAGAAATCTATGAAACACAACCAAAAGAAAGAAATGAATTAAACAGTTTAAGAAATAAAGTGGAAATAAAATCAAAAGAGAAAAACCCAAACTGAAGGAAATCTAGAAATAAGAAAAATTTAGGAATTTGAAGAGGAACCTCAGAAGCAAATCCTACCAATAGAATACAAGAGATAGAAGAAAGAAAAGAGTGAATTTGGGGCATTGAAGACACAAAAGGAGAAATAGATACCTTGGTCAAAGAAAATGTTAACTCTTAAAAAAAAATTGGCACAAATGATCCAGAAAATCTGGGACAATAAAAAGACCAAGAACAAATCTATCTAAAAATAAGAAAAAAACAGATGAAAAAAACTTGGTCAAAGGCACAGAAAATATTTTCAACAAAATTATAGAAAAAATTTTGTTAACCTAAAGAAGGAGATTCCAATTAAAGGTATAAGAAGCATGCAGAACACCAAATAGACCTGATCAGAAAAGAAATTCACCTCAACAAATAATAATCAAAACACTAAACATACAAAACAAAGAATAATCTGTACAGAAGTTCTATATACTCTAAGAGACCACAGGCACCAGCCATACTACTATACCCAGCAAAACTTTCAATCACGATAGATGAAGAAAATAAGACATTCCATCATAAAGCAAAACTTAAGCATCTATCTACAAATCCAGCCCCATAGAGGGCGCTACAAGGAAAACTCCAAACAAGAGGTTAACCACACCCAAGGAAACTCAAGAAATAAATAATCTCAGACCAGAAAATCAAGAGGGAACACACACACACACACACACACACACACACACACACATCACAACAACAAAATAACAGAAATCCACAAACACTGGTCATTGATATCTCTCAACATCAATGGAGTCGATTCACCAATAAAAAGATACACTAACAAAATAGGTGAGAAAACAGGAGCCACCCTTTGGCTGCATCCAAGAAATACACCTCAACATCAAGGATACACATCATCTCAGGGTAAAAGGATACAAACAGATATTCCAAGAAAATAGACATAAGAAACAAGATGATGTGACCATTTCAATATCTGACAAAATGGACTTCAAACCAAAACTAATCAGAAGAGATTGGAGAAAACACTGCATACACACTAAAGGAAAAATCTACCAAGAGGACATTACAGTTCTTAACACCTATGCACCAACCCACGGGCACCCAAGTTTATAAAAGAAACACTACTACAACTTAAATCAGATATTGACCCTCATGTACTGATAGCGGGAGACTTCAAATAACCAACTCTTTCAAATAAATAGGTCATCCAGACAAAAACTAAACAGAGAAATGATAGAGCTAACTAGTTATAAACAAAATGGACATAACAGATATTTACAAAACATTCACCCAAACACAAAAGAATATACCTTTCTTCCCAGCACCTCATGAAACTTTCTACAAAACTGACCACATACTCAAACACAAAGCAAGTCTTAACAGATACAAGAAATTTTAAATAAAACCCTGTATCCTTTCTGACCACAACAGATTAAAGCTTGATATCAACAAGAAAAGAAACAACAGAAAGCTTACAAACTCATGGAAATGGAACAACTCACTACTAAATGAAAGAAAAAGGGTCAAAGAATTAAAGACTTTCTAGAATTGAGTGAAAATGAATATACATATACCAAAACTTATGTGATAGAATGAACATAATTCTAAAAGGCAAGTTCATAGCACTAAGTGTAATAATAATAATAATAATAATAATAATAATAATCATACATACATACATACTAGTAACTTAACAGCACATCCAAAAGCTCTAGAACAAAAAGAAGAAATCACATCCAAAAGGAGTAGATGGCAAGAAAGAATCAAACTCAGGGCTGAGATGTATAAAATAGCAGCAAACAAAAAGAGAATCAATAAAACTAAGTGTTGGTTCTTTAAGAAAATAAGATTGACAAACTTTGGTGATTTAAAAGGAAATGGCCCCCAAAGGGAGTGGCACTGTTGACAGGTATGTTTTTGTTGGAGTGGGAATGGCCTTGTTAGAGTAAGTGTGTCACTGTGGGGGCAGGCTTTGAGGATAATCAGGATACCACCCAATGCTTAAGTCTACTTCCTGTTGCCTCCAAGATGTAGGACTCTGAGCTACTTCAGCACCAAGTCATCCTGCATGCAATTATGCTCCTTGTCATGATGACAATGGACTGAACCTCTGAAACTGTAAATGAGCCACCCCAATTTGATGTTTACAAGAGTTGCCATGGTCATGGTGTCTCTTTACAGCAACAGAAAACCAACTAAGACAAAAGTCCTTATCCAAATTAATTAAAAGGCAGAGAGAATATCCAAATAAACAAAATTAGAAGTTAAAAGGGAGACATAACAACAGATACCAAGGATACCTAGATAACCATAAAGATATACTTTAAAATCTATATACCACCAAACTGGAAAATCCAAAGAAATATATAATTTTCTTGATACATGCCACTTACCAAAGTTAAATCAAGATCAGATAACCAATCCAAATAGATCTATAATCCCTAGTGAAATAGAAGCAGTAATTAAAAGTTTCCCAAACAACAATAACAACAACAACAAAAAGCCCAGGGTCAGATGGGTTTAGTTTAGAGTTCTACCTGACTTTCAAAGAAGAGTTCATGCCAATACATCTCAAACTATTTCACAAAATAAAAAAAAAAGATACAGCCCAGTTCGTTTTATGAGGCTACAGTTACCCTGATATCCAAACTACATAAAGATGCAACAAAGAAAAAGAATTGCAGATCAATTTCTTTTATGGACATTGATGCAAAAAAGTCTCAATAAAATACTTGCAAACCAAATCCAAGAATAAATCGAAATAATCCTCCACCACGATCAATTTGGCCTCATTCCAGAGATACAGAGATAATTCAACACACATAAATCGATAAATATAAGCTACCATAGAATTAAATTGAAAGATAAAAACTGTATGATCATCTCATTAGATGGAGAAAGGCCCCTTCATGATAAAAGTCCTGGAGAGATTAGGAGTACAAGGGAGATACATCAACATAATAGGGGCAGTTTACAGCAAGCCCACAGCCAACATCAACTGAAATGGAGAGAAATTAAAAGCAATTCCACTGAAATCAGTAACAAGACAAGGCTCTCCATTCTCTCTGTATCTATTCAATACAGTACTCTCAGCTAGGACAATAAGACAACTGAGGAATAACGAGGGGATACAAATTGGAAAGGAAGAGGTCAAAGTATCCTCATTTCAGATGATATGACAGTTCATGTAAGTGACCCTAAAAATTTCACTGGAAAACTCCAACAGCTGGTAAACAGAGTTGCTGAATATAAGATTAACTTAAAAAAATCAATAGCTCTCATATATACAAATGACACACAGACTGAGAAAGAAATGAAAATCAACACCTTTCCCAATAGCCTCAAATTATATAAAATATTTTGGGATAACTCTAACCAAGAACATGAAAGATCTATATGATAAAATCTTTAAGACATTGAAGAAAGAAATTAAAGAGGATAACAAAAGATGAAAAGATCTCCGATGCTCCAGAATCAATAGGATTAGCATAGTAAAAAAAAAAAAAAAAATGGCCATCCTAATGAAAGCAATCTACAGATTCAATGCAATCCTAATCGGAATTCCAACACAATTCTTCACAGATTTTGAAAGGATAATTTTCAGCTTCATAAAAAACAAATCAAAAACCAAAACAAAAACCAGAATCGCTGGCCAGTGGTGATGCATGCCTTTAATCCCAGCACTTGGGAGACAGAGGCAGGCAGATCTCTGTGAGTTTGAGGCCAGCCTAGTCTACAAGAGAGTTCCAGAACAGGCTCCAAAGCTACAGAGAAACCCTGTTAAAAGAAAAAAGAAAGAAAAAGAAAAAGAAAAACAGGATTGATGTGGGATTCCCCTCTGTATGCTGTGACTACCAATACCATTGGTTAATAAACTGTTTTAGGCAGAGTAGAGTTAGGTGCAGGGGGGTGGGTACTAAACTGAATGCTGGGAGAAAGAAGGCGGAGTGGAGAGACACCATGTAACTGCCAGAGGGGAAAGACAGGAGCTGCCAGCTGGAACCTTGCCTGTAGGCCACGAGCTTCATGGTAAAATATATAATAATGGAAATGGGTTAAATTAAGATGTAACAGCTAGCCCATAAGAAGCTAGAGCTAATAGGCTAAAGAGTGATTTAATTAATAGAGATTCTGTATGATTATTCTGGGAGTCTGGGCAGCAAGGAAATGAATGAGCAGCTTTCTACAACACAGGATAGTTAAAATAATTCTGAATAATGAAATATCTACTAGAGGTATCACACCCTGATTTTACGTTGTACTACAGAGCTATAGTAATGAAAGGAGCATGGTTGGCACAAAAAAAAAAAAAAAAAAAAAAAAAACCAGACACATTGATCAATAGAATTAAATTGAAAGAACCAGACATAAATCCACACACCTATTGACACCTGATTTTTTATAAAGAAGCCAGAAATACACACTGGGGGGGAAAAAAGACAGTATCTTCAATAATGGTGCTGGCCAAACTGGATTGCTGCATATAGAAGAATCTGGATAATTATTACCTTGCACAAAACAATTCCAACTAGATCAAAGAAATTAACATAAAACCAGGTACACTGAACCTGACAGAAGAGAAAGTGGGGAATAACCCTGAACTCAGTAGCATAAGAAAAGACTTTCTGAACAGAACACGGGAAGTAAAATCAACAATTAATAAATGGAACCTCAAGAAACTGCAAAGTTTCTGCATGGCAAAGTACACCATATTTTAAATAAAGTGACAGCCTACAGAATGGAAAAAAGATTTTTACAAACTACACATCCATCCCATAGAGGACTACTGTCCAATACATACATACATATATGTTGCCAAGACTATAGGTTGCTCTTCATAAACTGACAGCAAGGCCCCATTACTGAAGACAGTACCCACAAAACTCACTGAACATGGAGAAGTCAAGCTGGTACCTACATAGAGCCTTCACCCCTTTGTCTTTAATACAGGAAGGTGCTGTGCATGCTACCAAAAGAGAAACATAAATACCAACCCAGACATAAACCCTCTGATCTACAATGGCATCCTACCTGCAAAATTCGCTAGGGCAATGATGACACAAAGCTTGTGGAAATAACCAACCAATTTCTGATTTGACTTAAGGCCACTCCCTGCGAGGGAATACATCCCCCACCCACACTGCTTGAGTGACCAATAACCAGAGACAAGATAGCCCAAGAACCTAGGGTAAAATCAAATACTACTGTCTTTATAAAGAAGAAAATAGCAGTAAAATGACTCCTAATGACATCTTACTATACTGATAGATCCGTGCATTGCTCAGCCATCAGATGGGAACAAACACAGACCCAAGGTTAGGCATTATGCAGTGAGAGACCTGAACACTCAGTCCTAAACAGGATGTCTCCATCAAATCCCTCCCCTCAGGGATCGGGGAACCCTGCAGAAGAGGAGGCAGAAAGAGTGAAAGAGTCAGAAGGGATGGAGGACATAAAGAAAAGAAAGCCCTCTAAGTCAACAGACTTATGAACTCACAGCAACTGAGGCAGCGAGCACAGGGCCTCCGCTTGTCTGCACCAGGTAGGTCCTTTGTATAGTCAATTATGGCTTCCAGTTTAGTGTGTTTATGGGAGTCCTGAGTATGCAAACAAGGGAGTCTGTTTCTTGTGCCTTCTCTTATGCTTGTTTCCTTCTGTCTTGCCCAATTCTGATGTGTTAGGTTTTATTTTATCCTACTATATTTTATTTTATTAGTATCCCTTAGAAGACTTTCTGCTTTCTAATGAGAGACAGGGAGTGGATCTGAATGGGAGAGGAGGTGGGGAAGAACTGAGAGGAAGAGAGGGAGGGGAAACTATAATCAGGATATAGTATGTGAGAAAAAAATATATTTTCCATAAGATGAAAAGAAGACAGGAGAGAGGGAAGGGATGGGCAGACGGAGGGAGGGAGGGAAGATAGCCAGGAGAGAAGTCTCCTTCCTACTCTCATGTGTCTGTCTTTGCTTTCATGCACTGCGCCCACTTTTCCTGACTGTTACGACTTTGGTCAGGTTGCTATTCAACTATTCATTCTACTTTTTTCTCTCGCTAACTGCAAGGTTCCGTGGTGATCGCCTTCCTTAATACTCATGTTGACTTTCCCTGCAGCAGTCATCAATCACGTATTTTACTGTCATTTCTTCAATGTCTTCCACAAGGACACTTGAGTCTTCAGTCTTCCAATCAGACAAAACTTTCAGAAAAACTGTGCTCATCGCCTTTTATGCAAATACTTGAGCTCCTCGTAATGTACCAAGCAAAGAGAGAATAAAACAGGAACAAGATGAATTTCCTTTCCTCGTGAAGCTTATATTGTAGTGGGGATGGGAGAAAAACTACACAATGCCATACAGGGAAATGGGAAACAGTGCTAAAGGAAGTGTGGTAAGCCTGAAGGAGACATCCAGGAGCTTACACAGAACATGGAAGACCATTTTAAGAATTTAAAATTATTTTCTGAGTACAATGAAGTTTGCCTCCCAAGCGAGCAGTGTACATGTATAACCAAATGTATGTCAGTCTGACTATTAACTATGGAAGTTAAGAGCAAAGCCAGGCTCTCGTGAGGAGGCCTGTTAGTAGCAACAGAGACAAGAATGAGGTAAGATTCAACAAAGGAAACAGAGTGGCAAAGTAGGAAGGGGAAATGTCTCAGACAGAAACTGAAAAAGGGTTTCCAAGAATAAAAAATAGTTTGATGGTGTCAAATGTTCCTGAAGGTCATTTTTGGAGTCTCTAGGAGGTTTTAAGTTCCTCCTCACACTTGGCCATCATATATGCTGAATCCTGTCTCTGGAGATTATCAGTCTCTCTGAGAACTTTGCTAACTCCCAAATCTCTCTCTCTCTCTCTCTCTCTCTCTCTCTCTCTCTCTCTCTCTCTCTCTCTCTCTCTCTCTCCCTCTCTCTCTCCCTCTCTCTCTCTCCGTCTCTCTGTCTTTCTCTGTCTCTCTTTCTCTCTGTCTCTGCCCCCCCCTCTCTCTATATATATATATGGCCGTTGCTGAAATTTATGGTATTAGAAAAGAACAGAAGAAGGGTGAAATAATAGTTAACTGACTATCATGCCCAAGAGCTTTTTCTCTTAGGTCCCAGTCAACTGCTAAAAGCAAAAGGGAAATTTGGTGGGACCTGCCACCTTAAGTAAAAAGTCCATGACTAAGGACAAGCAAAGGGCCTACAGGACAGTTCTGAAAAAGAAGCTGAGACATCTAAGAACAGACTCACATCTTCAACACCAGTCTTGTCCTAGTGAACTGATCGGCTGGGCAACTAAACACACTTCCCAGCTCTCTTGTAGTCAAGGTCTGGATGGTTCCACACCATTATAGATATGAACCATAAAATGTAAATCTATTTGCTCTACCAAAGAATAAAACTGAACTAAGTGGGAAAAGGAGTAATGTGCAGCCTACCTACCTTGGTTCAGGCACAGGAGATGAGGTAGTATATTTCTGGGACCAGGCACCACCAGCAATAGCAGTAGCTTTAGAAGCAACCAGCTTCCTGACTGGGATGAACTTCGGAGGGTCCTAGAGGTGCTTTCAAGACTCCACAATAATTTATCCAAAGCAGAGAAGGTAAGGAACTCATGTTGGGACACAAGTGTGCATGACAGAGTTATTCAAAACACAGTGCAAGTTCCAGATGACCTTTGGAGTCCAGGCCAAGTATAGATGAGAGAGGAAGGGAGGGATTGTGGGAGGGAGGGATTGTGGGAGGGAGGGAGGGAGGGAGGGAGAAACGGAGGGAGGGAGGGAGGGAGGGAGAAATGGAGGGAGGGAGGGAGAGAGGGAGGAAGGAAGGAAGGAAGGGAGGGAGGGAGGGAGGGATTGTGGGAGGGAAAAAACAAAGGAAGGAAGCCACCAAACAAGAAACCAGAGGCAGTGAAAGACATGGAAGGGACCAACTAAAGAAAGGGAAGGCAAGGGGAGAAAAAACATTCCCCAACTTCATTACTGAAACTCTCTTGCTCTCATTAAACAGTAGCCTACAGGTAGGGAATGAGAACATCATACGCCACAACTATATGTGCTCCAGATACCAATGGACTTCCTAGAAAGTGTGAAACACTACAGATATGCACAAGTCTGAAAGCCTTGCAGTACTTTTGTTAAGAACTTGCTAAGTCAGCTCTATGCATCACGACCTTCATTAGGAATCAGGTCCCCAAGGCAACAAGGCCACAGGAAGCAACTTGGCTTCCAATCTCTCAAGCAAGAGCTCTGAATTCATTCATGGACAGCATACCTGTGAGAATACGAAAGTCAAATACACTGCCTGGAGTTGAAAGCTCTTTGCTTCTCAGCACAACCCTTTCGAAAGGTTAGGTTCCACTGTCGGCAAAAGGCAAGAGCACTTTTCTGGACAGTGAAGCCCATTCCCCAAGCTGAGCCATCAGCTCCAATCAGTAGTAATGTCAGCCACAGCAAACTGAGTAACTGTTCAACTTAATGTGTTAATATTATTTAGGCACCTTCAATAATGTAATGTGAATCGCATTAAAAGCTTGACAGATTTACCAGAAATACTTGGTGTATCTATTCCTGCAGGGAGGAAAAGTTACTGGGAAATAGCAGCACCTTCCTGGCTGAATGTCAGAACCTTTAAAAGCATCACTGTCCCCTACAGCGCATTATGACATTCCTAGAAACTGCTTCGGTTTCTACCAATTTTAATTGAATTATGAAATTCAGAGTCTTTCTAGGGCTTGGAAATATAATAATTTTAAAATAAACGATGGGCCATTTACATTCATTACAAATGAGAATAAAAAATTATTTTTGCCAAGCAGATAACAGATTCCACTATCATTTCTTTATAATTACTCTGACTTAACTTTATTAGAAATTAGAAGGGAGCAATTTTGAAGTTCTTGAATCATATTTAACTATATCCTTTTCACCTACAAAACAGGAATTACCCACGTGAGCTATACTGCTGGAAGAGCGAGAATAATGTGAGAACACTTTCCAGCCCTGACATTAAAGGATGGAACCCTGCTGAGGTCTGTTTGTACAGCGTTAGTCACACCTGTCAGTGAACCATGGCCTGGACATTAACTACCCAGGAAAGGGGGAGGAGGTTGGACTATGATTCAACTGTAAAGAAAAATTTTTAATTTTCTGTAAGTGACCAAAAATGTCAGACAAATCTAAAAATCTTCCTTATTAGTTAGTGCCATTCACAAACCACAGCACTGAGGTTGACAAGACAGCTCAATAAGACCACTTGCTCTGCAAGCATGAGGTCCCCAGTCTAAATCCACAGCATCCGTGGAAAAGCCAGGCATGGTCACAGGACTCTGTAACTCCAGTAATACCGTTTGTAAGCAGGTAGATCTTGGGAGCTCACTGGTCAACCAACCTGAACAAAATGGTGGTTTTTCAGGTTCAATGAGAAGAAAGCTCACTTTAAGGGAATAAGGCAAAGAGTAATAGAAAAATACACCCTCATCAGACCTCCTATGTCTATACCCACAAATACATAAACACACGTGAGCACGCGCATGCACACACAGACACACGCACACACACTTTTTCAATTATAAACATTAACTTTTAAGACAGTTGGATAAAGCATTTTTCAAGCTACAACAATTTTTTTTCAGTATGTTCTTATCAGAGAGAATTTTAAAGCTACTCAAGACAGCATGAGAAAGCTATATTCAAAAGTTGCAATGGTAGATAAATTGATTTTTAGTGTCTATAAAATAAGCAAAAAATAAATGTCTTACCATAAATATGGAAATCTATTTTACAAGGTAAGACTTTGAAAAAAAACTACATCTTTACATCAAAATACCTTTTAAAAGTTCTTCCAAGTAAAATGTCTGCAAGGCAACTAGTCAGCACTGAGTTAACAAACCACATCAGAGGTCATTGGATAGGGACATGTAGATGAGATGTAAACCTATTGAGTCACAAAGACTCAGTTTCAGTAAGCACATTTATCCTTTGAAGGTGTGCTTAAATATGAACCAGAAGCACAAAACAAAAGAGAAACAAAGTAAACACTGTCAAAATTTAAAACCATTGGTGCTTCTAACAGCACCAACATGACCACCCATTCAGGGTAAATGGCACAGTTGGCAAAGTGCTATGTAACTATAAGGACCTAAGTTCAATCCCCAGAACCCAAGTTTAAAAGCTAGGTATGGCTGCACAACTGTAATCTCAGTGTTGGGTATGGAGAGATACTGGATCTCTGGACCTTGCTGGTGTAGGAGGATCTTCTGTCTATGTGTTACTATCATTGATTAAATAAAGAATCTGCCTTGGCCTTTTGATAGGCCAGCCCTTAGGTAGGTGGAGTAGACAGAACAGAATTCTGGAAGGAAAGAGGCAGTATGGCAGACGCCATGGCTCTCCTCTCCGAGATGGACGCTGGTTAGACTCATGCCAGTAAGTCACTCCTTTTACTACACTTGCTGATAAGTGAACCAGTCTAACCAAATCATGTGAGCTCCAGTTCACTCAGACACCCTGTCTTAAAAAATAATGAGGATGTCAATTAAGGGAAATATCTGACATCACCCTCTGGTCTATATGCACACATACCACATGCACCAACAACTCACAGAACACTAAAAAATATTTGAAAATTATTAATCTAAGGCACATCAAAAATGCATAAGGAACTATCATAAATCAGTGAGAGAAAGATAAAAAGCTAATTAAAATTGGGCAAAGGATCTGAACACATAGCTCTCAGAAGAAATTATATGCCTGGCCAATAAGTATGCAGAAAGAGGGTCAATACCATTTAGCCACCCAGGAAATGCAAGTCAAAACCGAAAGATACCATTCATACTGAATAGGATGACTATAAAGAAAAGCTGAAAAGGACAATAACAAGTGCTGAGAAGGCCATGGAGATGCTGAAAGCCTCTCACTGTTGGTGGAAATCTACAATGATGCAGGCCGTCAGAATCTGGCGTTTTTTTAAAGAGCTTGAACACAATCACCATCACATAAAGCAGAAATCAACTCAAAAGTATAGACCCAAAAGAAGTGAAGATCAAAAGCTCCCACATGGCAGCATTACTTCCATCCATTAGGAAGTGAAAAACAAGTTGAGGGAGATACCTCACTCAGGAAAACGGCCTTGCGACCCAAGGACTTTAGTTTTATCTCCAGAATCCACATTAAGAAAAAAAAAAACTGGTGTGGTGATGTATGCCTGTATCCACCAGAGTAGGGGAGGCAGATACAAAGGATTCCTGGGCTCACTGGTCAGCCACCCTGACCTAATGACTGGACTCCAGAGAAATGAAATAACTTATATTAAAGGAGCTGTACAGTATCTCCGAGCTTGACCTTTGACTTCCACACGTGTGTACATGTGCACCTGCACATACACACACAAACATACAGATATCCATTTTAAAACACATTTAAAAGAAATGAAAACAATCCAAATGTTTGATCAAGTGTTAGTAAATAAATAGAATGTGGTGTTACCCACATAATAGACTGCTATAGATTAGAGTACTGACACATGCTACAGCACAGAGGACCCTGAAAAACAGGCTACGTGAAAGAAGTGAGGCAGAAAAGACAAGATGTATGATACATTTATGTCACATGTTCACAACTGACACGTCTATAGAAATAAAAAGCAGACTAGCAATTACTTGGCCCAGAGGGAGGGTGTAAAGTAACAATAACCAGGCAGTGTAAGGTTCCTCTGATGGGAACTGAAAATGTTCTAGGTCTACTTATGGCTGCACATTTCCAAATATACTAAAAACTAAAGAACCAGTGAATTTTATGTTATGTGAATAAAATTTTTGAAAAGCTATTTTTTAAAAAAAGTAAGCTGGGCATGATGGCACATGCCTATAATCCCAGTACTCGGGAGGCAGAAATAAATGGATCTCTAGGAGTCTGAGGCCAGCCTGGTCTACAAGAGAGTTCCAGGATAACTAGGGCTGTTACACAGAGAAACCCTGTCTTGAAGAGAAAGGGGGAGAGAGAGGGAGAGAGGGAGGGAGGGAGGGAGGGAGGGAGGGAGGGAGGGAGGCACAGACAGACAGACACAGAGAGGAAAAAAATGTATAAATAAGGAACTGTTTTTCCTTCAGAAAATAAAGGTACTTGTTGACAAGCCAAACATCCTAAGTTCAGTCCCCAGAACTCACATCATAGAAGGAAAGAACAGGATACTGCAGGTTCCTCTCGGATATCCACTAGTGAGTTATGGCATATAAACACACACACACACACACACACACACACACACACACATGCACACATGCACCATGTGAGGGGGAGGAATATGAAGGATGATACAAAGAAGCTAACATTTCAGATTTAAAATTACTATTATTGATAATATATGAATTAATTTAAATGAAGAAAGTAATGTTGATTATACTACTCAGATAAAGCCTAGCAGAAGGAAAGGATGAATGGCATTTGTAAACACAGTAAAAATATACACCAATGAGATCTCTCATTTGGACAACTCAGCACTACTGACATACTGAAGTATATACATACATTGTTTCTATGCTGTAAATCTACATTTTGAATTTCCCTACAAAAAAATTCAACGATACAAATAATCATTTCTGATAGTTACAAGCAAAAAACCTAAAGACCAATGAGTTGGAAAACAGGGTGCAAATGTTACAATACATATGGAATACTACACAGTCACTTAAGAGTGATGATCTATGTGCAAGTTAAAGATCTCCAAGATGCAAAAGTAAAAAGATCCACAACAAAACAGCATATGATCCCATCTGTATGCTCTTCAGAAACATACTGACATATAAATAAATTTCCTGAGACAACATTAACACTAGTTTCCTTCGGTTGAAAGATTGAAGAACACTTTTACATAATAATTCTGCTGGCTTCCTTTTTGTGAAGTCTGGGTCTTACACTACAAACAAAAGGATCCTAGACCCCTCTCAACATGCCATTACCATGATCTAAAATGAAATCATCCTCATCATTTACAAGCAACTTCAATATATGGCTAAAAGCATATTCTAAGAGCTCATAAACGTAGACCTTAAAAGAGGCCTAATACTGTTTTATGATGCATTACTTCATTTCAAATAACTCAAAATAACACTATAATGCACCAATCAGATTGGGTAAAATAAAAATATTTTTTGAATATCATTTATTTTGCTTCTGGAAGATGTCTCTTTGTTCAATTTATAATAGTTGAAGCAAACATTTCAATGTACTTCCCAATTATATATTTTTTAAAAGATTTATTCATTTATTTATTATATATGCAGTATTCTGCCTGCATGTGTACCTGCACCCCAGAAGAGGGCACTAGATCTCACGTGGTTGCTGGGAATTGAACTCAGGACCTCTGGAAGAAGAAAGAGTCAGTGCTCTTAACCGCTGAGCCATCTTTCCAGCCCCTTCCCAATTATATTTTTAAGACAAAATTTCACTTAGCATAGGCTGACCTTGAACTTACAGGAGTACTCAGAACCCCATCTCCCACATGCTGGAATTACAGGTCTGAGCTACCACACCAGATATTTACAATGATTCTTAGAAATAAACTTAAACATGTACAGAATAAGAATACCATGCAAGTAACGTGTTATTTTTAGGCAGTCCTATTCTGAATATGTTTTACATAATAATCTCATTTTCACAGTCTCTAAGGGGATAGCAAAAGTATTATCATTCTCATTTTACATGTGCATAGTGATCAGGCATCAGAATACACCGTGTACCACTCAGCATGAAAACAACAGCTATAGGTACAAACACCCTTTGGGCCAGAAGTGTTCAGAACTCAGATGACTCTGGGCTTTAGAAGAGTAATTACAGCATTACATAATGCCCTCTCGGGTATGGAAAGCATACCCAAAACAAACGCATTTCTATTTCTGCAAAGAAATATATAAATATTAACAACAAGTGGGATAAATAAAGGTCCATCTACTCAGGTCCAGCTCTGCCTCCAAAGGTGTGATAAAACTTGGTATCAGGACCTTTTATAATTACTATTACTTTGAAACTATGGACACTGGATTCTAGGCCTACAGAGATTATCTGTCTACTGAAAAACCAATTTTTTTAATTAGGCAAAAGTCCTTTTCTATCTCAAAAGTCAAAACTTTTTTTGGCAAAATGGGTATGGAGTCCAAACTTTTCAAGCTTGACACAGGCTTCCTGAAAAGAGAAAAGCACCACTCCCATCACAAATGAATCCCTTTCTTTACTCGGCCATATCAAGCACCACTGGTATAAGGCAAGTAGAGACGACTCAGAGGAAATCAAAGTTAGCACTACTTGACTGGCAGCTTCTTCCTTGCTCTCCCCTGCCATCCTGCATCATCAGGCAGCTAAGGCTAGTCATCACCCCACTCATCAGCACTTCCCTCAGCCTGTATTCTCTAAACAAAAGGTCCCACCGGCCTCCCTTAACCATCCTCCTACTCCTTCTGCTGGTCAGTCCTCTGCACATGCTCATTTGTCTCTGTCTTAAAATGTCACGCCAAAACCAAGTGCAGCTGCCTTATCTGAACAACACAAAGCCTGGTTACTTTCCTAGAAAGGAACATTATCTTCTCATCTAATAGCTTACACCTATTAAACTCTAGTACTAAGCCGCACTAATGCAATTGGTATAAGCCCAGAGAAAGAAAATCAATTAACTCACTATTAAATTAAAATATATAACCATTTTGTGCCCACTAGTACATTAAAAGCTACTCACTCTCAGCAATAAACAACTGAATGTAAATAAAAACGAGATATCATGGATTAAATGATAGTATGTCTAAAAATTGCCTTACAAAATGGGAGAAAGAGAACTAGGTGAGATAAAGATGAAAGAAAGCAAGAAGGACAGAAGAAAGGACAGAAGGAAGGAACAAAAGAAGGAACAAAGGAAGGAAGAAACGAAGAAAGAAGTGAGCAAAGAAAAGATCAGCAGTGACTTGAAAATTACACTAAAGTTCACACATTACCATTGCTTGCTGTGATGGTTAGCTTTAGCTTTAACTGTCAACTTGAAACACCTAAAATCACCTGTGGAAAGAGTCACAATGAGGGACTATATACATGGGGTTGGCTTGTGAGTATGCCTGTGGGGGACTGATGTGGGAAGGCCCAGCCCACTGTGGGTGACACCATTTTCTAGGTAGGGGTTCCTGAACTATATGAAAGAAATATCTGAGAAAAAAAAAGGACAATAAACATGCATTCCTCTCTGCTCTTGACGGGGACCAACTATCTGAGGTTTCTCCTTGACTGCCTCACAATGATAGGCATTAACTTGGAACTGTGAAATGAAATAAGCTTCTTTCTCTCCCAAGTTGGTTTGTGTCAAGATTTTATAACAACAGAAATGAACTAGGAAATTCGTGTTTACATATTTTTGTGTGATTAAAAAGTGGAAGCTGTAAAAAAAATGAATGGAGAAAAGATGGGGGAATATTCCCACTCTTTTGTGTATCTATATGACTTACAATAAGTTTTAAAATCTGTCAAAGCAGCCTTGACACGAATATACAGAAATAAGGACCACCACAACCAGAGAAGTCGGATTTGACCTGACTGGGGTGACAAGGGAATGAAGGAAGGAAAGACAAACACACACAAACACCACACACACACACACACACACACACACACACACGAGGGGGAAGGGAGAGAGAGAAGCTAGAATCAAGTAGTCGATTCTCACTCTGATGGAGCACACCTACCATGCAGCAACCGGGAACCTCAGTGTGTTATGTGCAGCACAAGGGGAAGTGTTCAGTACCCTCTGGTAGGAGGTCTCCATTGAAGAGCAGTCTCAGGCCATAAACTTCCCAGAAGAGGAAGTTGTAATGGCTGGTGTTTGTACACACTGCCAACATTCAAACTTGGACTCAGAGGAAGGCCTTGCCAATTCTGGCCGGGACATGTACAGCTTTGCCATTCCCAAGGATCTGAATCATGGTTCTTTGACATGTCAACATATTCACTCAGGACTTTCTCAGCTCCACACAGGAGACTTTATGTAAATGTAGATTAATCCTATTTTTCTAAAGAATAATTGTGATACAGAAGAATATAAGCACACACTATGACCAAGCAATCCTATTGCAAGGCATTTAATGTAACGAAGGTACATATCAGTCAGACAGAAGAAGATGGGTATATTTAACCATATTCATCAATCATGATTTATAACAGAAAACTGCAGCAACTTCAGACCCTAGTAACATCTAAGTAAACAAAACTCACAGTGCAAGAGTATTCACACATTTGAAATTATGCCTAACTATGGAATTGAAAGCTGATATTGTTGAATGAGCAATTACAAACAGCATACAATTTCATTCAGCTTCATTATTGAGATACATGTGTTAGGTATGGTGTGTGTGTGTGTGATCTGTCATGTACGTGGTCACATGTGTGTATGTACATTTTGAGGCCAGAGCACTGGGCATCTTACTCACTCTCCACTTCACAATTTTGAGACAGGGTCTCTTACTGAACTTGGAGTTCACCAATTAGATGAGTTGCCTGTCCAGCAAGTCCCATGGATCCTCAAGTCTCCACCTCTCCAGCATTGGGAATTCTGCATACCCCCAAGCCCTGCCAGGATACTGGGGAATCCAAACTCAGGTTCTTATTCTTGTACAGCCAGCACTTTACTAAATGAGCTATCTTCCCAGTCATTGTGTGTGTGTGTGTGTGTGTGTGTGTGTGTGTGTGTGTGTGTGTACAGAGACATAGTCAGACTTCTAGACATATTTACCAAAATGTATCAATGGCTCTCTTCAAATGCTTCATTTTTTTCTTTCTTTAGCTGTGTTTGTATTCTCTTCCATTCCCAGTGAACAAACATCATAAAGCCTAAGCCACTGAGAAACAAAATACTAACCACTTGATTCAAGTTAGTTTATAATATCTTCACACATCTACATGTAATTTTGTTCTCTTACTTGTAATTTCTTCCCCCCCCCCCACCCCCGCCCCTTGATAGGGCATCCTTGATACAAACAAGTACACTAAACTGCCCCGGGCTCTCATCAGGAGCACAATGGATTCACACAGATTAGTCATGTTTCCTAAAGTCCTATGACTTTTAATGACTAACAACCCAGAACATTTTCCTGCTCAAGAAAAAGATCATTTGAGCAAAATGTCAGAAATCCAAGACCTAAAGACCATTTACACACTTTTTTTTAATAAATTCATGGCATTATTTAGCAACTCTTCTACATTTTAGACAGATGCATAAAGCTATAATATTTGGCAATATTAATAATTTTATACAAGAAGGTGGTTTATTTTGTTGATATGCCCTTTTAATCTTTTAGACAGTTCTTTAATGGAAATTATTTTTAATATTCTAGTGTCTATAATTAAAATCATCATTTTGGTCCCTGGAAACTGGGATTATACAAAAACTTCTTCAAAAGCTTATTATAAAAAGAGAGCTTTAAGTACAATGCTAAACTTCTTTAAATTACACATATTTTGCTTTCTAAGTTGGTATTATTTGAATATATTGAGAATACTAAGTAAATTTTCTGTGTCAATTATAAATATAAACAATGCATGAGGTTGAAGGCATATGGAGAAATAGGTTAAGAAGCTACATATGGGGCTTGAGTGATGGCTCAGTGGTTAAGATCTTGCATTGCTCTTGCAAGGAAAGGACACAATTTTGGCTCCCAGCACCCATATTGGGCGGCTCACAACCACCTGTGACTCCACCTTTAGGAGGTCTGGCATCTCTGACTCTGTGTCATACACAGAGATATATACATATACACAATTAAAAACTATGAATTACTTTTTTAAAAGATGCAAATGTACAGCTTGGGATATTGTGTGTAAAAACTTAGGAGAGATGTGATATGTGCAATTAGAAACAGGCTACTAATGCTCATAAATCTTGGTGTGCCCAACCTATAAGATACAGACCATGGCTTGTAAGCACCACTTTTCTCCTGTGGAAAGTGACAGAATCTGTGAGACTCAAGTGCCTCAGCAGGTGATAGGGCAGAGAACATTAAGGGGTTGTCCTCACGCAAAGGCCACGACCTTAGAAAACAGTGAAGATAGAGGCACTTCCAGAGACATGTGAGCACCCTGGGTTCCAGTACTAAATGCAGTTTCTTAAAGCTTGTCCTCTGGGTAAAAAAGAAGGAAGTTCAAACAAGACATGGCTTCGTTCCCCTCCATGAAAACAGAAGATTAAACCCAAGAAAAGGGCTGTTTAACCATAAGAACTTTCAAACATATCAATTCTGAATCTCACCTTTACTTCTTTGTTTCCTTGGTACAGGCTTAATAAAGTTATTGGAGAAAAACTAGAAATACTGATCATAAAAATAAAATATAAAAACCAGCAGCCACTTCAAATAGACCTCATTAGGATGACTTTTCTAAAAGGGCTTTTCAGTTTCTATTTTAGCAGTAAAGGGAAGAGTCTACTATTGCGTTGAGTGCAATGCCTGTTTTATAACTAAAAGTTACAGTCATCCAGGGGGAGTTTATTTCATATTACTAAGGCGGCATCCAGCCCCACACCACCTTTGATCAAGAGGCCTCTCTCAGCGGCACACGAGCTTCTGAGCTACCTCCTATCTATTCTGATCCCCTGCTCCAAAACAGCCTAAGGATTAGCTTTTTGGATCTACTTCTCAAATAAAAGATTTTTAAAAGTAGTGAAAAAGGGATTAAATAGGCTGAAAATTCAAATTAATAGGTGAGTAAAACACAGCTTTCTCAAAGCTGTGTGGTAGGCAGTCTCATAAGGTGCTGGTACGTGATCTAGAGTTTTTTATTTGGTTATTAGCTATGCATCTATCACTGCAAAATTTACCAAGTGATATTATTTGTGTTCTTTTCACTACAATTTTAATAAAAAGCTTACTTTTTTAATTCTTACAACCCAAACAATCTACTCAATGACTTCAAGTGCAAAGAGAGGACAAGACAGAAGAAAAAAAAAGGCAATCTTCTGCAATGCTAGGGTGAAGATGGAGGAGCCACATGTGGCTTCAAGAAACAGGGTGGTCCCTGTTAAGAGCCAGAAAAGAAATGGCAACCTCAGCCTTACAACCACTAAGAATGGAATATAACCAGTAACAGGAAGGAGCACGGAAATGGGTTTCTCCCCAAACTTGCAAGTCTTTTACAATCTACCTCAACACTGACCAATAACACTAAGCACATAGCAGATTCTTTCCATCTTTTACAGCAAACTATAGAAATTTAAGAAGTGACAGTAGAAATGGTGATAAAAATAAAGAGATATAGTACACTGTGCATACATTCAACAAACATTCATAGGGACTGTGCCACATTCAGAGACTATGGCAATGAACACCATGATCCTGTCTCCTAAAGCTCACAATCTGTGTTAAGGAAGGTACAAAAGCAGGGAAAAGCCCAGCACTGTGGGAGCCAGACAACTCTTGTTATAGACAGCATAGAAACAAGCAAAGGCTGCCAGGAGGCCATGGTGTCTGAACCATAACTAAGCAGTCAAGGTGGAATTTGCCTTGGCCGGACGTGGAATGAGGGGAGAGTGTGATGAGGTGGCAGCATTTGGAGTTGAGCAGACCTTCAAAAAACGTTAAAGACAACATGGCTGGTAAGGAGAAAGCAAGGAGTGAAGGAGTGGAACTAGAAAGCTAGCATTCTGGGAGTACTCAAGGAAACCTGGGAGGACCATGCAAAGCAGGAGACTAGCTCAGCATATGAAGATCCTGGAGCACGACAGTAAGAGCCATCATAGACAAGATGGCGGAGAGGCGGTACTAAGGTACAGTGCAATGATCAGACTCAAGCCTGGGACAAAAAGATGCCTTTGAATGCCTGTGTAAGGAATGACAGCTGACAAAGATGAGATGACATGGGGGAAAAGGTTAGCAATGAAACCTGGGAAATACTTAGACTTAAGACTTTAAAGGGAGGAGAAGTACGTGTAAAACAAAATATGGAGTCACCTAAACTCAGATGTTAGTGATCGAGCTTTCAGGAAAGAGCAGGCTCTAAGAAAGACAACCTCTGATCTCCGGAAGCATAGCGCATACAGGAGAGAAGTTCTTTACAATGCAAGGGAGAAGTTCCTGAGTACTAGTACACAGTTTCGGGAAGCGTTGGAACACAGTAAATACTGTACTCAGATGAACCAGGGACCTGTGAAAGAGAATGTACCTGTGTTAATTCTCCAGCAGGGGAAGTGTGTAAATAAAGGCCAGAGGAAAACAGAGTAAAAGGAAGTGGTAGCCAGGAACAGTTACTGGAGTTCACATTATGTAAGTCACTCTTTGTAACTACTGCCACTGTAGACAGAAGAAGGGTGTGAGAAGAAAGCTGTGGCAGGAGAAGGCCACCATTCCCTAGTGTGCTGCAGATCTTTCTCAGTGTGAGCAAGAATCTAACCCACAATGATAGTCCACCTCGATGCTTAGGTTTTTTTTTTCTTTTTAGCTAAAGATAATACAGTGTGTAGAGATAAACATGTTGGGTGCAGCATATATCTCTTGTATTTGCCATTGCATACTCTGCGGTTTTAAAAATGTGAGTGCCAGCATCAGAGGCAACCCATGCTCTATATGACCAATCTTTGCAAGAATAAAGAAATTATATAAGGCAGTTATAGTAGTAAAGAAAAAAACTAACAGAGTATCTTTTGAAGATGTAATGTTTAAAAGACTCCAGGCGTTTAAGGCAACAGTAGCACTTCCATAAGCCTATCCTAGAGCAGCACTAGCACACGCATTAAACTACCAGCATGTGGGACTACTCAATGAAACAAGGAGACTAGAGGCAGCCCATGCAAGAGCTTCCACTCAGTGAGACACTATGGGTAAAGAGAGAGAGACTGAGGCAGAAGGAAAAAAGAATAGGAATCTCCACGTGCTAATATGGAATTTCCATACTGCACTATTATCTTTGGGGAACAATTACAGAAACATTGTGTATAAAATAAATGCTATCTTCTATGTAAAACTGGATGAAATAAAGCACCCGTGCATGCAAGTGAATACAGAAAGAATAAGCAAGAAATTGGTAACAGAATAGGAGAAAATATTTACATAATGGCTTAGTACCCACAGTATATAAAGGACTCCTGTGATTCAACAAAAACAACACAATTTTAAAATAGGCAAATAAGTTGAATAGACATTCTTCCAAGTGGCCAACAATCATATAAAAACGCTCCAAATCATTAATCACTGTGGAAATGCATCAAAATCACAGTAAGATGCCACTTCATATCTACTAGAATGAATAATGTAAAAAGGAAAACACATTTTGTCAAGGATATGGAGAAACTATGATTCTTGTCCCTTGCTAGTAATACTATAAGACTCCTATTCAAGTCACTGTGGAAGACAGTCTGGCAACTACTAAAAGAGTTAAGACTGGGGAGATGACTCAATACATAAAACACTTGTCCCTCAAGTGTAAGGACCTGGGTTCAGATCTCAAGAAGTCCCAGGAAGCTAGAAGCAGTAGCATCCTACAGCAAGATGGGAGGGAGAGACAAAAGAATTCCTGGAAGCTCTCACACCACCTCATCTGATTTATGTAGCTGCAAACAACAGAAACCCTGTCTCAAACAAGGTGGAAGACAAGGACTGGTGCCCAAGGTTGTCCTCTGGGCTCCATACTCATACTGTGGCAAGTACATGTACTCACACATGTGAACATGAGCATACAAACACAAGCACATACATCATAATCTGAAAAGAATGTGTTTTAATATGTATTTATTTCTATTTTCTGTGTATGGGTGTTTGCTTGCATGTATGTCTGTACACTGCATGTACCACTGCCCTCATTAGGCTGAAGAGGGCATTAGATTCCCTAGAGCTGGAGTTAAAGATGATTGTGAACCACCATGTGGGTGCTGGGAACTGAACCCAGGTCCTCTGAAAGAGCAACAAACACTCATAATTGCTGAGCCATCTCTCCAGCTCCCAGAAAATATTTTTAAACTTAAAATTGGAATTATGACCCCAAATTGCAATCCCAGGAGTCTAACAAAAAGAAGAAACAAATATTCCAGCAAATACATCAGCATGCACATTAACATTACTTATAATGACCAAAGGGCAGAGACAATGCCACAGCTCATCAACAGATCAATAACAGGTGCAGGACATCTACACAATGCAATGCAGAGCTATAAACAGAAATGAAGTACTGACATGCACAATATGGACAAACCTCTGAAACAGGATGCCTACTGAAAAGAGCTAACAAAAAAAGGCCTGACATTAAATTGCTTCATTTACATGAACTGTTCAAAATGGGAAACTCCACATGAACAATGCCAATTGGTGGTCACTAAGAGTTGGAGAAAGTAGAATAAGGAGAGACTGTTTAATGGGCATGAAGGCTTGGGAGCTGAATAAAAGCAGTTACTCCGTAATACTCAGAGAATATCTAAAGCTACCAAAGTGTTCATTCCAAAAATAGTTAATTTTATATTATATGAGTCAAACTTCAATATGTCTGTCTGTCTGTCTCTGTCTGTCTGTCTGTCTGTCTCTCTCTCTCTCTGTGTGTGTCTGTGTGTGTGTGTGTGTGTGTGTGTGTGTGTGTGTGTGTGTGTGTGTAGATGCATAAGCATATGAAAGACAGAGGACCACATTGGGTGTGTTTCTCAATCACTCTCCAGTTAATTTTTGAGGGAAGGTTTCTCACTGAACCTATTTTGGCTAGACCCGATAGCCAGCAAGCTCTAGTGATCCACCTGCTTCTCCAACATTTGGGTTACATACATGTGCTCCCTTGCTCAGATTTTATGTGTGTCCTGGAGAATGGAACCAGAGTCCTCAAACACATGCAGGAATCACTTCATAAACTGAGCCATCCCCAGCCCCTGAATCTCTGGCTTAAGTTTCATTTTTTTTTTCTCTGTTGCAACATGAAAAATGTTTCCTTGCAAAGTAACTTCAGATACTGTAAGATGTAACTGGAACTGTTCGGGGGAAAGGGAAAGGCAGCCTCATATAAATCATTATACCGACCTAGTATCAGCTATGCAGTTCTGAATCACGTGCCTTGGGTTCAGTCTCCAGAGCCAGTGACACAGCTCTGCTCTGAGCAGCCACCCAGGCTATATCATCAGTGCCATACTCTTAAGAAATTTGGTACATTCTGAAGAAATCAACTCAAATTAAATGACCCAGAAAAATCAAAGAGGACTTTGTAAATCATTTTCACTTTGATTGTGAGGCTTCCACACATTCAGAAAGTACCACCGTATCTATCATCTATGTCAAGAATCTGGGAGGACTTTTATAATAGCTTTTGTTTTGTTTTCTTTTCTTTTTAAGACTTTTAGTTTCAAAAAGATATTTTCTTTCATGCATGGTTAAAACTTAATTTTCATGCCAAGAGCCTTTAGTTGATGAGCCCTGAAACTGTCTTAAGATTTGAGGACTACAGTATATCCCCACATTGGCACAAAGTCAGAGTTCAGAAAATGCAATACAGACACTTCAAGAATTCCATTAACTGTGTTGGTCAGAGTCTACAGGTGACGTTCAAGTTTCGCAACATTTAAGACTGTTTGCTCTCAGCTGACTCTTCTGAAAGCCACACTCTATCTGACAGTATACTAATACCTTTAATTCCTAAGAACCAAATCAGTATTTTTTTTAAATTGTGGGTAAGCTTAACTCTATAGTTAAATTTGCTCTTGTTATATAAGTAGCAAAAGATACATGACAAGTCTTATTCCACTTTTTAACAAGATGAGTAGTGAGCAAATTCCATACTTCAAACAGGACTTAGTCTAGGATAACCACAATTAATACTTAAACAGAGCAGATGCTTAGAATATATAAGATCCCAGACTCTAACCTAGAAAGACCGTGAACTCGCATCACGGTTGGATTTAGTCTGATTTCTAATGACTTATTTGTGAAGAACAAAGGCTAGTGAAAATGCATCCTCTATCTTTAGGGTTTCTGTGGATGAACCAAGGGAAAATCAATATTTAATAAGGTAGTTTTTGAAAGAATGAACTTTGACTCAGAAATGCATAAATTGGAATACTAAGCAGTAATTTACAGTAACATGACCTCTTCTTCTATATAATATAAAAACACACTTTCATTTTGCTTATAGTAACTCTCTCCACAGAGTTCAAGGTATGTACAAACTGAGAACTCAAGAAAGGACAGGGTAAAATCACAATATAGTGGTGGCACACTCATTTTAATCCCTGCATTCAGAGACAAAGGCTGATCTACATAGCAAGCTCCAGGCCAGCCACGGCTACATAGTGAGACCCTGTCTCAAAATGCATGCATGCATGCGTGTGTGTGTGTGTGTGTGTGTGTGTGTGTGTGTGTGTGTAAGTAAGAATTAAAGGAAGCTGTAGCTATAAAGAAGAAAGGGATCTGAAAACTGGAATTGAATCTACAGATGACTGACACTTGTACCCAAGTGTGAGGGAGGAGCGACAGGGATACATGCACAAGGCAGCCCTGGGACTCACTCATCAAAACAGAAAGGGGGAGGAAGCTAACCAGGAGAGGCTCTTTCAAAGGACTGAAAACTGACTGCCACACTTCACCATCAACACCAGTTCTAGGAAATCCTATTAGTCGGGTAAATTCATTTTCTCTCCAAAAGCACTATAACATAGTCTAATTCTCATTTTAAGTTCTCAAATTTTCAGAAAAAAAGACAAAAAAAAGCCCAATGGATGAGGAAAGCAAATCCTTAATATTGAAGAAGAAGCAGTTACAACAGCCATGAGATCCTCAAACAAAATATTCCAGAAATGTTTCAAACACTACATTCTACTTCTTTCACTGACTGCGGCTTCAGAAAAGGAATCTGAGTTGGCAATAAGCAGAGCAGGAACATGCAGGTGGGTCACTGCTAGATAACCTTGAGAGAGGGAGACGGATCCATCCTCATCAGAGCAGCATGCAAAAACAAACAAACGGGGAAAACTGACCATCAAACAGTACGTGCATGTATCCAACAGGATGTGAGCCCATCGGACAAGAAGCCAGAGGGCCTATCACTCAGCAGGAGTACTGCTGTGCTGTGCACACCAGTCTGGCCATGCCACAGCCGCAGAGGGTATGGAGGGGTCACACTGACACCCTCCCTGGCATTCTACCACTCACAATCTCCACACAGTTCTGGGAGTACCAGTCCTGATCCCAATAAACATGACAGCCTTGCAAGCCCCCATCAAGTGGCCCGGAGAAAGGATGGGCACTTCTTACAGCTAGACACTTGCACAGGAACATCAGAGCAGCCCCTCTCATTTACACATCACACTCTCATATTCTCACACACACACACACACACACACACACACACACACACACCACACCCAGAACACCATCCCACTGCCAGAGTCCTCACACGTTAATTTAACAGTGGGGTTGTCCTGTTCCCCATTTCTGCCCACAGACCCTCTCCCTCCTAGCTGTCCCCCAGGAAATGGACTTCTTAGGCCTCAGACAGGCCCACAGTGGTAAGAAACTTCTGTGACATCTCAGGCTACATTCATCACTCTCTGCCAGCTGTCTGCTCCTGACTACAGTTCTGTCCCTGCTGAAATCACAATCACAAGAAGGATCATCCTGTCTGGTGACTTAAATTAAATTTGGCTGCAATATTAACTGACTCTGGAGGACCAGCTACAGAAACATTCCTGCTCTGCTGAGTTTCCATACTGAACCACAAACAATGCCTTGATTAATAAGACAGCAAAAGGGATACGATAGGTCAGTGGGGCCATCAACAAGAGAAGAAAATATGTAGCACGTGTTGGGAGAGGGGGAGAATATTAGCACAAACAATGGAGCAGGCAAGGTATATAAGAGGGCGACAAAACAGGTGACAGGCAACTCGCACGCCTGCTGTGCACACCTGCTGTGCACTTCATTTCAGTTGAGGAAGGAGAAACACATTAGGGACTCATTTGATCTGATAAATGGATGAGCACAATAATCACTGTGATTTATTAAGCAGGACACCACACTAAGTGCTTTACATGCATTATCTCTTCTAATCCTTACAAAAACCTCGAGAGAGATTAACTTTGTTTTTATAAATGACCTTCTAAAAGCAAGTTACAGTGCTCACCCAAGGTCACACAGATCATAAATGACGGGGCAATGACACATCATCAGACGGCTTAGAACTATTGAGAGTATGTTTGCGTGTACATGCGGAGATCAGAGGTCAGCTTCCTCAAGACATTTTTGTTTGTTTGGTTTGTGTTCTTGGGCTTGGGGGGTTGATGTTGTTTGTTTTGATGTTGTTTTTCTTTTGAGACAGGGTTTCTCTGTGTGTAGCTCTGACCGTGCTGGCCTCGAACCCATAGAGATCTGCCTGTCTCTAAATATGGAGTGCTGGAATTAAAGAGGTGCTACCACCACCCACCTGTTGTTGTTTTTGTTTTAAGGAAGACAGGATCTCTTCACTAACCTGAAACTCAATAATTCAGCTAGACTTGCTAGCCCGCAAAACCCAGGACCCAACTATCTCTACCTCCCCAGCACTGGTATTCCAGCTTGTACCAGCTTTAAGAAAACAACAAAACACAAAAATCAAAAAAAAAAAAAAAAAAAAAAACAAAGAAAACACTGTTTCTAAGCACTGTTCTCAGGTTGTTTGCACAGTAAACAATACTGAGCTACTGTCCCAGAACCCCAAAACTACTTTCCATATGTGTAGGTTTCCACAAGATACATTCATACATGCTGATGTGAAATGGTCTCTCAGACGCAGTAAGTGAAAGACAAGGGCTCTGGGGTCAACCTCCAGAGTTCACAGTATGCTATAATTCCTATAAGGTGTGTGTGTGTGTGTGTGTGTGTGTGTGTGTGTGTGTGTGTGTGTTTGGGGGAGAGGGGTAACATTATCATTTCCTCCAGCAGAGGGAACCATGGGACTGGGGAGCAGAAAAGCAGAGCTTCTTGTGGCCACACATTTCATATAGTAAGAACAGGCTAACCTACTTGCTATTTTTTCATAATTAGTATTACATAATAAAACAATATAAGTACAAATAAAACCCAAAGTTTTTGTGCCAACAAGATGGCTCAAGACATGTCAGCCTAACAGCCTGAGTTCAATTCCCAGAACCCATACTCTACACAAGCACTGTGCCGTCTGTGCAACCACTCACACACATACATACACATTCTTTTCAAAAACTTTCAAGTTCTGTGATGAAAAGATAACTCCATCTCCTTATTTCCCAAGATAAGTAAGGTGGGAGGTGAACTGAGGATATAGCTCAGCGGAAAAGCACTTGTCTAGCATGTGAGAGGCCCCAGGCTCAATCTACTTTATAAAATATTGATTATTTATTTATATCTATATGTGACTGTACATGTGTACGTGCACATGCATGCAGACACCTGTGGGAGTCAGATGAGAAAGTCAGATTGCATGGAATTGGAGTTACCGGCAATCTGAGTCACCTAGCATGGGTAAGTGCTGGGAACAGAGCTCTGGTCATCTAAAGGATAAACAAGCATTCTTAACTGCTAAGCTGCCTCTTCAGCCCCAAGGCATGCCTTTCTTAAGCATTCTTCTCAGCTGTTATACCTGTAAAGGTGCCTATTAACACTGCTCATATGTTGAACATGAAATAAATGTGTTACCATAGGTGGAAAAAAACACAGTTTTTGCAAACAAAGGAGAAACTGTAGAAAATTTGCTAGAGATGGGAAAAGAGAAAACATCCCATCAATTTAGAATATACCTAGATAATAAACGTATAAAGCAAAAGGGCATTTTGGCTCATGGTTTCAGAAAATAAAGTTAAGAATGCAGAGTGGAGCCGGGCGGTGGTGGCGCACGCCTTTAATCCCAGCACTCGGGAGGCAGAGGCAGGCGGATCTCTGTGAGTTCGAGGCCAGCCTGGTCTACAAGAGCTAGTTCCAGGACAGGCTCTAAAAAAGCTGCAGAGAAACCCTGTCTCGAAAAACCAAAAAAAAAAAAAAAAAAAAAAATGCAGAGTGGGACACAAATGTCCTCCTCTGCCCTTGGCCCACATACATAGTCACATGTACATACACCACACACATACACACATATATACAAAGTTTGTTACTTTATAAGGAAGGAAGCGACAGGAGTGGAGAGGGAAGGGACCAAGGGAAAGAAAAAGAAAGGGGAATATTCCTGGTCCCCAGTTAGTCTGGAAAGGAGAAAGACAACAGCAAAAATCAAAACATATGATGACTAATTTTGTTTGCAAGAATTAAATGCATAAAATCACCATTAAGAATCAATAGGGCCGGGAATATACAGCAGGCAAACACAGGCACAATAGGCTACCACCCTAAGTTCAGTGCCCAGAATCCACATGGTAGGAGAGAACTGACTTCCACAAGTTCTCCTCTGACTTCCCATGCACCTGGCACACCCTCATACACACGTAAAATATATAAATAAGTGTAAAACGTATGTGTTGGGGCTCCTTTGCTTGCCAGAAAAGCTTTATTACAATTTCACATTTGTAACATATTCCAAGTTGTTGCTATGCTCAGGAAGTACCTCCCACTGTAAAGGGTTTGAACATCATCTGCTCAAAAAAAGAGCAAGTCTGGCACATTTAAGCAAAAAGAGGGAAACACTAGAAAACAAATAGACAAGGGGAGAAAAAAAGCACCAGGCTTCAGGGATCTGCATGGTTCTATAAGAACAAGCTAAGAAATGCCAGGACAAAGAAATGACTGGGGTATCTTCACTCTTACCAGCACAGTTCTCAAAAATAAATAGATAGAAGATAGATAGATAGATAGATAGATAGATAGATAGATAGATAGATAGATAGATAGATAGATAGATGGATGGATGGATGGATGGATGGATGGATGGATGGATGGATGGATGGATGGGTGGGTGGGTGGGTGGGTGGGTGGGTGGGTGGGTGGGATAGATAGATAGATTATAGATGCACATTTGTTAACCCAAAGCCATCAAATTGTCACCTGTACAGCACTCACACCTGAAGCTCTAATTTACATTACATTTGTTATACTTCGACTTTTGAGTACTATACATACATATATTCTGATTTAAGTTCACTCCTTTTTGTGCACAATAATATTTCAAATTTTTGTGCATATTCCTGTGAAAACTTGAATGTACTGAATGGGTTCAATATCAGTGTTGTTATTGGGAGAATTTGACACTAGAATCAAAAAGATTACACAGGCCTAACCAGAAATCAATGGTACAAATGTGTTTATCAATCCATCTTTCAAAGGAGTTTTTTGTTGTTGTTCTGCCAAAAGAGCCCGTCAAGACAGTGTGAGCCTTTTTCAAGCAGAAGAACAAAATAAAGCCAAAAACGGTTCATTGAGGGGTCTCAAATAGTGGAATTTTTTTTAAATACCAAAATCCCAGTTTCCCATTCATCCACTTTCAGTGATTAAACCACATTCTTCCCCAAACCCACAGATTCACATTATGGTAAATAATTCTAATTGCTTTTGCATTTTAAAAGTTTCAAATGATTCTGTTTAAAACACAAAATATTAGAAATGCAGAGACAAACACCATAAGCAGGCTGGTCCATTCGTTCAATCATAGTACATCATTTTATAAATTAGTAACTTCTCGGCCACTTTCCACTAATATTACATTCTCATTACTTTTCTAACCTTTATGTTTTTCTATTATATGTAATATTCTTATTTCAAAAGTGATCTAAGTTTAATACAGAAAATCAGAAAACAGAACAGTAGTAGGACATAAGCCACCTGACTCTACTTTTCCAAGAGATGGAAGAGAGAAACCTGTGTTCAGAGGAGGCTCAGGTCAATCCCAGGGGCCAGCACAACACAAAACTTAGAGCAGCTGACTTTCTGTCAGATAGTATCATACATACTGATGAACATAAGACAGTCTGTCTCAAACAAGGTAGAAGATAAGAACCAACACTGAGGTTGCCCTCTGACCTCAATTGAGCCTAGCCTAATGGCAAGTTCCGGGCCAATGGAAGATCCTGCCTCAAAAAAAAAAAAAAAGGAATTCAAGGTGCCTCATGGTTTGTCTCTGGCCTCCTCCACAGGCAGACACATATGCACAAGTATGCATCCACATCCCCACATATATTACATGTATATGTATACAGAAAGAGGGAGAAAGAGGGAAAGGGATACAAGATACAGAAAAGGGACAATGTCCAAAGCATTAAGAATATTAAATAAAGCATGCAGGAGAATTGTCTATATTCTGCCAATTATGTTTTTTTTTTTTTTTTTTTTTTTTTTTTTTTTTTTTTTTTTTTTTTTTTTTTTTTTTGGTTTTTCGAGACAGGGTTTCTCTGCAGCTTTTTTAGAGCCTGTCCTGGAACTAGCTCTTGTAGACCAGGTTGGCCTCGAACTCACAGAGATCCGCCTGCCTCTGCCTCCCGAGTGCTGGGATTAAAGGCGTGCGCCACCACCGCCCGGCGCCAATTATGTTTTAAATAAACACTTACTGGCCAGTGGCCAGGCAGAAAGTATAGGTGGGACAACCAGACAGGAAGTAGAGGCGGCGCAATGAGAACAGGAGTATTCTGAGAAGAAGGAAGCTCTTCCCACAATCCTGCCCAGACACACAAGAAAGATGTGACCTGCCCCACCAAAAAAGGTACCGAGCCATGTGGCTAACATAGATAAGAATAATGGATTAATATAAGTTACAGGAGTTAATAAGAAGCCTGAGCTAATGGACCAATCAGTTTATAACTTATGTAGACCTTCTGTGTGATTCTTTGGGACCTAACGACTGTGGGAAATGGGCAGGACAGAAACCCCAACAAGCAGGCCCACATGTTACAAAAGCATATTAATACACTGCATGTTATATTGCATAAAGTATTCCATAATTTCCTTTCTCAATTGTTTTGGACTGTCTTCTCACCTATTAGAACCATTTCTATATGTTCTGTCCTCTTAGATACCAACACAAAATAGTAGTCTTCTTATGTGTTGTAAGAGTCACTGTGGAAGAAGCCAGAAAAATGTAAAACCTCATTATCCTGGTCAGGGTGACCTGCTGTGGACAGAGGATTCTAGCCAAACCAGTTTCTTCCCATCAGGAGGGAAAGAAGTCGGGGTAGACTAGCACTCTCCAAATGACCTCTCTAACTGGTATGTGACAATCCACGACATAATCCAGAAACCATGTGAAATTTTGCTTTAAAGGGATGAGGGGTTGCCAATATTATCTCATGTGTGATTCACCTGTAAACCCAAGAAATAGCAACATACAATGCAAAGTAGTTAGAGTTAAAAAAATAAACTCAAGAAACTGAAGAGATGAGAAGGCTTAATAGATAAAGCATGTACTGTGAGTATGAAGACTGTGGAGTTTGGGTCCCCATCAACAACATAAAAGCCAAGTCTACCTACAATCCCAGCACTCAGGAGACAGAGACAAATCCTGGGGCACGTAAGCTGCTGTACTAGCTCCTGCATTCAGCAAGAGACCCTGGATGGTAAATGGGGATAGCAATCAAGGAAGAACATCAACATCAACCTTTGGTTCCCAGACACACATATACATGTGAACATGCATACATACACATGTGCACACACATACACATGCAAATCAGCATTAAAAAGAAATATAAACTCAAACTTTGAGGCTAAATTATAACTTGAAAATTACTATAAAGGAGCTAAGCATAGTGGCACAAGCCTGAGGAAGGAAAATCTAGAGTTCAAGGCCAGCTTGAATTAATAGTGAGACCCTATCTCAAAAATTATCTAGAACTTGCTATAAACTATTTATGCATTGTCTCACAATCTTGATTCAGAGTCAGAGCTGTAGACCATCCATGGTGTCCAACATGTTATACTAGATTTCAAAGTTAGGAATTAGTGAGAAATCAGTAGAGGATGCTGCAAAGGACAACCCTCTCTTTCTAGCTGGTCCATCACATTCCTGCTTCCAAGTGATACTCTGAATGCCAAGGCTCCACTAGTTGCCCTGTGAAAGCCTTGATCTCCCTGATTCCATGCATCATACAAGCCTTCCAGTGAACCACATACATGCCCACTGCACCATGACAGAAAAAGAAAAAACTTCATCATTTCATATTATCTTTCTCACAGTGCAATTAACATCTGAATTAACTTCTACTCACAGTTATTAAATTGCAGTTTAATTTAAGAAATTATGTATAGTTGCCAGCTCTGGTGGCACATACCTGCAATTCTAGCTACTGGATACTGAGGCAAGAGAAACCTGCCCGTGCTACAGGGCAAGTTCAAGTCAGTCTGGGAAACTTAGACCATACCTAAAAATTAAAAGTAAAGAAAAGGCCTGGGAATATAGCTTTTTTAAAAAAGAAAGAAAAAACTGACTACATAAACTGAACTGGGGCACTTCTATTTCTAATGTAATGAGCTCAAGAGTTGTGAACATCTGCACAAAACATTAAGGGTCAACTGTATCATTTGCTGTATTTAATGTAGTTTGAAAGGATACAGTATAGAATGAGAAAAATTGAGTTAATTACCATATGCATTTTTTCATACTTTTACCTGGTGAAAATATAATTTGCTATCAAATTTTAAAGGATAAAATATATTGTTGCTTGCCAAAATCACCACATGTAACAGTGTTGCAAGCTACAGTTACTGCATTGCAACACAGTTGCTAGCTATGTGTCTCTTTAATGCATTACTCCTTCCCCTAAAATTGTATATCCTTTAACCAACATCTCTATGACTCCACCTGCCCATCCAGTTCCACTACCCCTCACACTCAGTCATTTTATACTTTAGGAGTAGAAATGCTAATACAGTCATCCTTCAGTATCCAAGGTGATCGGTGCTAGAATTAACCCCACTCACCACCAGATATCGAAATCTACAGATACTCCAGGCCCTTAGAGAAAATAATGTACTGCATACAGCTTATGTGCTTCTTTTAAAAAACTTAAAAATCATATTTCTTATGAGACCTAATACAGTATAAATGCAATGTAACAAGGTCTTAATATTAAATTGTTTAAGAAATAAGGGGGAAAGAATGTGTGAATGTTTGGTAAATACACAACTTTCCACCTGTGGTTTTGTTGGCAGATTCCATGGATTTGGATTTGGATTTGGCTGCCCATTAACAGTGGTACTCATTAACTAAGGTACTTACTCTTGTAAACCACAAGGTGACCGAGTTAACTTAAGGTTGGTGTGGATACATAGTTTCCTATCATTTAGCTACTTGGAGCTTATGCTCCTGATTTCAAGCTCTTTCTTCATGAAATACAACTTCTAGTCGTTCCTTTAAAAACTCTATGAATTACCTACTTTGTCTTTGTTTCACTCTTACACTTGAATTTTTTTTATGGATACAGATCCCTAGGTCAGTTGTTTTTCTTCCTCAAAACTTTGAAGATACTTCATCATCTTCTACGATAAACACCTGCCATTTTAAGCATCTGCTTACCTTAAATTGGTTCTGTTTTCTTTTCTAGTATTTCATCTACAGTGTATATATCTATGAAATTGTTTTTTTTCTTTCTTGGGACCCAATGTGCTTCTGGAATCTAAGAACTCATGAAAATTTTCTAGGAGCCTGGTAAGATGGCTCGGCAAGAAAAGGCACTTACTGTGCAAACCTGATGACCTGGGTTCAAACCCAGAACCCAAATAATGGTAGAAAGACAGAAAAGTTGTCCTCTAGTCTACACAAGTGCCATGGGACGTATACACCCCCCACATACATCATATACAATAACAATAATAATTTTTGAAATCCTGCCCATTGTATCTTCCAGTAGTATCTCCTGTTCTCTTTCTGAAAGCTCATGGGAGGTGATATTCGATGTTCTCATTCTAAAGTTCATGAATCTTTACCACTCATTTTCTATCTCTCTATCCCTCGGTACTGTATTCCAACCAATTTCCTCAAATCTCCTTTAAAAATCAATAGTTTTCTCTTCAATTATAGCTACTTGGCTGTATAACCTATCCATTGAGGTTACTTTTTAAAATTTAATGACCATAATTTTCATTTACAGAAGTCCTACTTGGTTCTTTCCCAAATCCGTTCTTCACTTTCTAATCTGTTCTTTCACTGTGGTCTGTTTTAATCTCTAGTAAATTCAAATTAAATCATCTCTTTCACGGGCCCTACCATCCCTACCTCCTCCTGACACACCCTCTTCTATTTGTAACATCTGCCAGCTCTCCTTCACAGTGACCCCTTTCCCTGTGTGGTTGGAACATGCCTGTACTGCAAGCTCATCTTTAGCACGAGCTTTCTTCTGCAAGAGTCATGGCTTTTCATTTGCTCTACAAGACTGTTTCTCACTTTGGAGCACTCAATTATTTTCCATAGTTCTGGACCATATTTTATGTTAATTTCTTGGTAGACAAATTGAGCTATAAAAAATTCTAAATTTGACACATGAACATCCCACCTGTGAGTTTCAGCTTTTGAAATGTCTTTTTCCTCCTAATTGTCATAACCCCCAGAAAACAGCAAGTTTCTGTGTCCTTTTCAAAACTAAAAGGTAGGTTTTTTTCAGTCTCTTAATAGATATCATAACCCTTTAAGATTTAATGCCAAGGGCATCAACTCCATTTTCCAACATTATACAAATGTCAGGCCAAGTCTTTCGCTCTCTTACAAAATACCCATCACTTCCACTACCCTAAGCCCTTAGGTGCTGCCCCAGGTTTGAAGTTACAGACATCAAGTCCCCAGTATAGCCCTAGTACAAGCCAAGATTATGTTTGATTGATTGTTTTTGTTATATTTTTCCCACAACTTCTCTGTATTTACAGCAGGGTAGAGATCTAAGCTCCCTATGTCAGCTTTCATAGTAATGTCTCTGCAAGCATTGGTATGTAAGAAATATAAAACTGAAGTAACATTACAAAATTGTGATAATACTTCTCATTTAGCCATGACAACAACCCGTATTTTATTCCCAGAATAAATATTTTTAACTTTCTTTTATTTATTTCTTTTTTATTTAGTCTTCGCATCTTTCACATCATGTTTATTTACCCATCTGCCCCCACCCAAAATAAAACACAATAAAATTTAAGAGAAAGGAAAAGGGGGGAGAAAAATGGAAAATTCTCATCATGGAAACTGTAGAGTGACACAGTGATTCATAAGTCAACCCCTTTATCCATACATCTTTACATGCAATAGTTCATTGCAAAGAATCACTGGTCTAGTTCAAGGCCCCTAGTCTCTTCTGCACCATCGATACTGAGCCCTCACTGGGACTCTTCCTGGACATCCTGTTGTAGCCCTGTGCCTTAGAGATCTAGCAGTCCTAAGTCCACAGTACCAACACACACACACACACACACACACACACACACACACCAGTGCTCCAGAAGATCACAGATTGGGTGATCAGCCTTCCAGCTCTCCCGTCTTCACCACCAGAGTGAGCTCTCCAGCATTGCCCTGGCTAATTCACTCCTAGCAGTAATGAGCAAGGATCAGGGCCAGTTCTCAGGCTTTCATGTCCTCATGGTCAGTTCTCTCTTACCTACATCTTCATGGCCAGCCCTACTGTGCTGCCCAGGTGAGCGGTAGCAGCCACTCTCCTGAGTGCTACAGCTGATGAGGGGCACAGTGAACATATTTCAAACTTAGAAAAAATATGTATTCCCAAGGTGTTTTAGGATCATCTCCTCACTGTGCATTCCAAACACTCCACAGTTTTCCTTGAGGATTTTCCACAGTAAGAGAACAAACTCTCAACTCCACTTGGCCCTGGCATATTCATTCTGTGATCAACTTTGGCTGTTAGAATCCAGCAATACTATTCTAGAAAAGATCCCCAATCCACATCAAATCAACAAAGCCAGGAGCCATTTCTTGGGGTCCTTATCAGTCACATCTCTACCATAATACCATTCAGGACATTCTATGATAGTGCCACTACCATGCCAACGGTTTGTTATTTCTATATTATCACATCAGTTCCCATCACCACACTCTTTCTCCTTGCAATTTATCTAGTAAACCACAGCAAAGCTACTATTAGTATAATGGCTCTTTAGTCATTCCAATTGTTCACAATGCCACTCTGTACCGCAGAAACTCATTAATCCCCAATACTATGGAGCCAGGGAGTGAATAGAGTGTGATTCCTGTCTACTGAAGTGTAAATAGCAATAACAATGCCAACAAAGCAACACTTACTGACTGAATGCTATGTACTAAGTAGGACCTTAACACTTTCTATGTAACCAGTCCTCACAACAGCTATATGAAATGGGTAAAATTAACAATCCTTCAAGGCAACAAAACAAGATTTAAAGATGATTAAGGGCTTGGAGATGGCTCAGTTGGCAAAGTATTTCCTGCACAAACATGAGGGGCTAAGTTTGTACTCCCTGAACCTATACAAAAAACTAAGGATGGTGGCCATGCAGCTATAATGCTAGTTCTGCGGAAGTGGATCCAGCTCACTAGCTAATCAGCATAGTCGAATGGGAAACTCCAATTGGTTCAGTGAGTGACCATTTCAAAAAATTAAGATGGAAAGTGATTGAGGAAGACACTCAACATTGACTTCTGGCTTCCACAAGCATGTGCACATACACAGGAACAGGTAGGCAAGTAAACACATTGTGCTGGCTAGTTTTATGTGCACTTGTCACAAAATAAAGTCATCTTGGAGGAGGGAACCACAAGTGAGAAAATGTTTCCATAAGAGCAGACTGTAGGAAGCCTGTAGGGCATTTTCTTAGTTAGTGATTGATGTGGGAGGGCCCGGTCCTTTGTGGATGGTGCCACCCCTGGGCTTATGTTCTCGGGTGCTTTTGGTCGTGGTGCTTTGTCACAGCAATAGAAACTCTAACTAGTAAACATGCACACACACAAGACTAAATAGCCCACCCAAGTAGCTGAGTCAGCTTTTGTTTCTGCCAAAGCCATTCTCCTAAGCAAAAAGCTAGTGTCTCCATGAATAGCTATAAAAAAGTTTAAGTTACTCCTCTAATTTTGAGCTCAGCTTCTGAACCTTCAGGGAACCTCACACTAATGTGTTCAAAACCTGGATCATGACCACACTGCCCAAGGGTCCAAGCTCAGGGACAACCATGTTCACCAACTGATCTTCCTAGAAAGAGGCCTGAATGTGGCCTGTGAAACTTCCTCATTCATACTCCAATGTACTGCCCAACTCTACTTTGTGCCCCCTAAATCCTAAACTATACTCACATCTCCAGTACGTAGGCCAAATCTGCTATTTCCTCCCTCCTCTACAGTTGCTGCTACTCAGTCTTCTATGGACATCATTCTAGTTTCTTCCATACAATCTTAATTTTGCAATACATGAAATGTTTTATCTCCCTTGAGATAATAATGAAAATACAAGCCTGACCCTGGCAGTACAGTAGTGCGTGTGGGTAATCCCAACTCAGGAGTTTGATGGACTGCAAGTCCTAGGTCAGACTTGACTGTATGGCAAGATCCTGTCACACACACATACCAAGACAAAACAAAACAAAAAAGAAAAAAAAAAACCTGATCGTTTCACAAAACCTGGGCTCAGGACCAAAGCTTTCAGTCAATCCTTATTTGAGGATCTGAAACTAAAAACATAAAGACCGACAACAGCTAGATTTCAGCTGTGCAAAGAAAACCATTTTCAACCGCTCAAGATGACAATGGCACAGAAGGAAGGAGACACACGAAAGAGGCTGTATCTGAGGGTGCCAGTGGGTGGGCAGACAGAGCTCTGCTACCGTGACTCAAACCCAGAGCCTCATGCATACCAGCATTATTCCTGGGCTCTCAATCCTGAAAGTTAAGTCTGGAACATGTCCAGGTCTGTCTAGGTGGCAATCCTGCTAGGCACATTATGACTCCCTTGGAAATATCCAATGAAATCTTTTTTATTTCTTCCTCTTTTTTTTTTTTTTTTTTTTTTTTTTTTTTTTTTTTTTTTTTTTTTTTTTTTTTTGTCCTGAAGAAATTCAGGTTGAGTTTCTAGTTTGTACACAGGAGACTTGCCTAAGAAAAAGACTCTAAAAGAGTCTAAAAGAGATGACAGCAGCAGGGAGGGGGGATAAGCCTGTGAGGCAAACACAAACATATTCTGCTTAAAGCAAAAGCACCATTATCCAGCAACTACATAAATATGTTCAACGTTTACAAGCTCATGACCTCCTTTCAAAGGTGTTAGAGAAAATGCTTTGGGGTAAGAGCCATGTTTGTTTGTTTAACGTTCTGCGAATTATTGCTGCTTATACTGAGAGCTATGGAAAAGCTTTTGAAAAAGAATACAGAGCAAAAGCAAGGACGACACGGGGACAGAAATGAACAAGCCACATCCCTGGAAGCTCATTTCTTTCAGGAATGGTTAGTACATGTGCTCACGTAATATAAATAAAATCTTTTTCTAGTGGCATGGCACCTCTATTCAATTTCCTGATTGTGATCTTATATTGCCAGGTATTATCAATTCATGATGGTTTTAGCCCAAAAATGCATATATATAAGTATCCTGAGAGATGATATGCAACAAAAATAAAGAAAATAAAGCTGTGGAAATAGCTGCATTCTATACAAACACCTTTTCTGTTGCCATCTGGTGGTTCATGTATAAATTTGATGCTGTCATGCAACTTACAGAAGAGCTTAGTCAGGAATAATCTCAGTCTCTCCTGCACCACGCATACCACCTGGAGACAGTATAGCTACAACTCCCCTTCAGTTTGAAAATGACTTTTTTCTCAAAAGAAAATCACCACACACACACAAAGTAACTCTGGAAAAGGTCATTCTCACCTAAGTATGATCAGTTATACCTGTGTCATACAAAATCCCTTCCTAACCCAAACCCGACAAGTGTTCCCAGGTTCAATAGCTAAATTACCACCACCTATTATTATCAGAAGTAACTATGTGCTGAAGTTCCCCTAAATAGTCATATTCCTCCCAGAACTCAAGCATTCTCTGGTTGCTACTATTTTTACTTTTATTTCATAAAGGCCATTCATCTTTGTAAAGCTGAGCTTCCAAACTTCTCATGGCAAAGAATCAGGTGGAGTACATAGAAAGTTCTGAAGGAGAGAAAAGACAACAAAACCTTATACCTGAGAATAACGTTGACTAGTAATTAGTTCCAGAGTCTCCCGTAGCCCATCATCTAAAATCCCACATCCTCCGGAAGCAGCCCTGTCCATTTTAAAATAATAACTGTTTTGAACACAGCAAAATCTAGCTGGTGCGATGGCTCAGCAGGTAAGCACATACTGTATGAGGCTGACAACCTAAGACTGATCCCTGGAAACCATAGTAGGAAGAGAGAACACATTCCTGAGAGTTGTTTTCTGGCCTTCCTCCACTGACTGGCATGCTGAGCATAAACATGCCACCACACATGCAGGTGTGTGCTGATACACACGTGCATGCAAATATATCTGATGTAGGATTCCTCTTATGCTGTGAAGATTGGTTAGTTAATAAAGAAAACTGGCTTGGCCTGATAGGGCAAAAGAATAGAGGTAGTCAGGGAAAACTAAGCTGAATGCTGGGAGAAAGAAGGGCAGAGTAAGAGAGAAGTCATGTAGCCCCGCCAAAGACAGATGCCGGTTGGAATCTTGCCTGTAAGCCACAGCCACATGGTGATACACAGATCACTAGAAATGGGTTAAATTAAGATGTAAGAGTTAGCCAATAAGAAGTTAGAGCTAACGGCCCAAGCAGTGTTTTAAATATTATAGTTTCTGTGTGGCTATTTTGGTTCTGGGTGGCCAGGACGAACAAGCAGCCTCCTCCTACATATATCTGGCACGTATACACAATAATAATAAAAATTAAAATAAATAAAAACATTAAAATAAAAAAACATTCATTAGGGGCTAGAGAGATGGCTCAGAAGTTAAGGGTGTTTGCTGCTCTTCCAGGGGAACAGAATTCAGTTCCCAGCACCTATGTCAGAAGGCTCATAACCCTGTACTTCCAACTTCAAGGAACCCAATGCCCTCTTCTGGCCACCAAGGGCACTTGCAAACATAGGGCATTTTACACACACACACACACACACACACACACACACACACAAATAAAAACTAAATTTTTTAAAACACTGAAGAAACCATAGTCTGACCAAATGTTCAATAAGCTAATTTCCAGAGATCAGTCAATTAATAAATTTACTTGACTGACAAGTCAGTTGTCAAGAACTCGAATTATTTAATTGATAGCTATTAACTTCTCTAGACACTGTATATCAATAGAATGGCAGCTAATCCTGTTAAAAGTGAAAAATTATTCTAGAGCTAATTTTAAGTAATTTTTAAATTACTGATGGTCACTGTCCAGTAAATCTAAACATCCTCATAGCCATCATTATTCCATCTCTGTTTAAATTTCTCACTGCATTAATTGCCACCAGATTTAGATTCGTCATGCTCTTTCTTCTTCCAGCCATTTAGATAAATACATGTCTCCTATTTTAAGAATATTTATTCCTACAAACTTCAGGCTTACACTGATAAATTACGGCACTAATTTGTTTTACAGAACCTAAAATTTTGAGCATGAACCATTTTCGGGCTGTAGCAAATCTATCACACATTAGACAGCAGCACCTAAGGAGAAATATTGCATTGCACCAGTTGTCTTCAACACTATATATATACACCCTGACAATGGTGAAGCGAAAGGAAGCAGTTCCTAGGAGCGAAGACATATGGAGTCACAGAGCCCCAGACAGCAGGCACACTCGGAGACTCTGGAGACACGGAGAAGGGATATCAACACAGAAGAGGAGAGAATCAGAGCAGAACGACTCTGAACATCGACTCACTAGTCTAAGCTCCACCACCACCACCTTTCACAGGTAGGAAAATACACTAAGGAGAGGCCAGCAGGCTTCCCCACACTGCAAGGTGGTTTCAAACAGAGATAAATAAAAGCCAGGGTTACAGATAGTTAGCCCAACACTTTTTCTACCTACCACAGTCATGTTTCTACGAAAGTTTTAGAGAAATTATTCTCATCCCCACAAAGTAGAAGATGAGGCCAAGCCATAGTCTCTGGCTTTGGAGCTGCTTGTCATGAATCAAACCTTGTACCTACCAGAATGGCAAAGGTATAAAAACATACAGCAATGTTCTGGAGTTGTTTATTTGTTTGTTTGTTGCTTTGTTTTGTTGTTGTTTCACTTCTACAGATTGGGGAGAGAAAACTGTATTAATGTGATGAAGCTATAAATGTAGTATTTCTCGAGAAGGTCTCAGGTGTGAGACCTGTAACCAGCAGGAAGGTATCTACCAAAGAACAGACTTCTGCATTCCAGGGAGTCACTGAAAAGCTTATCACAGGGATTTGATTGTGTAGCTATGGATGGCAGGAAGTGACAGAACAATGGTCCTGACAAAATACACTCTCCCCCAGGACTAAGATTACAAATATTTGTACACTCTTATTAAAAGAGATGCAAAACTTAGGGGGAGTTTCTAATGTCTTGTAGAAATGCTGATGTCAAATTAATTACATTAAAGGAAACTACAAACTTAGAATGTTCATATGTATTGCTGCTTACTATAACTATTAAGTGAGCAATGATATGCATATTAAAATTTTATCTTTAAATAATTCACTGACTGTCTATAGCACACCTTTTGAACTATATCCCAAACCACCCTCGGCTTTACTCAACTGCCAAGCATGGGACTCATGGGGTCCTTTTTCTCAATACCATTTTTGCTTAGAAAATCCAAAGCCAGAGCCTATACAAATCTCAATGCTCCTCCTTACCCTGTGTCCATTTCACGACATGATTATAGTGAGAAGATATCATTAACCTGACCTCTGTGACCCGTAAACACGAGTCAGAAGAAGGCAGTGAAGTACCATGCAACCTAAAACTCCAATCCCATGTGGCAATCAAGCACTCTTAGAAGGGAAACCTAAAACTTAGTTAACTGCAAAGCCTGTATCATGTAGACACCAGCCTCATTCACAGTGTCCACTTTGTCTGAAGCAGGTATTTAGGATACAGGACTTCCCAGCTGGGTACAATCCCAGCAGGTGGCTGAACTTAACTGTTTGCTGTTAGAGAACACACATACTACCGCAAAGCAGTAACCAAAAGATCTACTGGTGCCTTACAGTCTCCACCTCTGTAAGCCTTAAATTCAGTGCACATTAAAGTAGAAAAAAGAATTTTTCAAATGTTCTCCAAAAAGAACCGGCATGTTTATTCCTGGTGGTTCACCCTGGCATGGCAGCACACTACGCACTTCACTGGAGTTCAAGTTATAGCGTAGAAAGGAAAATGAGTGGAAGGGAGGCAATACCAAAGTGGCAGAAACTATTTTATTAGGGGGCAGGGTTTGAATACAGAAGATGGTGTGCACATTTCTCCTCTCTGTCCTCAGAATTCTCCAATATGATTTTATTGGCAATCATGACTGTGAGGTAAACTGAGTCACGGTCAGGTCAGTCCAGAGACTACTTAGAGTTTCACCCATCATCTTTCTGCACTACGGATCAGAGTGTTCCTATTGTCTTCTTTCCTCCAAAGGCACAGGCTCCAGGGAGACCTAAGCTATGTTCATAGATCCTGGATCTGGCTTTTCTTTCAGGCTCCACCAGCACTCCTCCTGGAGCCTTGAGCAAATCAGTTACCACCTCCACATCGAGATTCCCCACAGATAAAAGAACAAAGCGCTACCTTCTCTCAAGAGTTGTTCCGATCTGTGAGATGGCTCAGTGGGCAAGGGTGTTTGCTTCCAAGCTGACAGCCTGAGGTCAATCCCTGGGACCCTCATGGTGGAAGGAGAGAAAAAGGCCTCACAAGTTTTCTTCTGTCCTCCACACTGGTGCTGCAGTACATGTACACGCACATACAAATGTTTTTCTAAAGAACGGGGGCATGTGAAGAAACTCATCCTTGGTTCATAAGGGACCATTAAGGTAGGTTACATGCAGACCTCATAGAAAAGTCACCCAATCAAGTGACGAGCAGCCCTCTGTTAAGTGTGCAGGCATCTGGGGAGATTCTGTTCAGCCTATAGTGAAGCAAGGTGGTCTGGAACCCATGATCAGGTTCAAATTCAAACTACAGAGTTAAGGAACTGGTCCAGAGGGTAAGAGGAAGAGGGGACACAAAACACATCTGGATTAATGGAAAACAATAGGAGCTTAAAGGGAGACTAGACTTGCAGTGACCTCAATTAACACTGCTTTGTTATTTCTCCATCAAACAAGTGGCAGAAAGGACAATTAGCAGACGTCACCCCCAGCTGGGAAATGGCATGAAGAAAATGGCTCAGACCACAGGAGAACAGGGTAAGAGTCCCAATAAATTCAGTGAGATTATGGGATTAGCAACACAAAGATAGAAACAAAATAGAATATGATAATCTCACATGTAGAACCCCTTTCTTTAAAAAAAATATGCCTGGGTGTTTTTCCTGAAGGTATGTATACATGTGCACCAAATGCGTGCAGTGCCCTCTAAGGCCTGAAGAGGACATCAGTTACAGATGGTTGTGAGCAGCCCTGTGTGCGCTTAACCACTGAGTCATACAGTACACCGAACACTTTTTCTTCTGAAACCTAGCAGGTCTGGGGTGAAGCCTAGACACGATAAACTGGGTATGGTGGTACATGTCACAGAATCCAAGAACTCGGGATGTAGAAACTGAAGGAAGTTCAAGGTCATCCTTACATACACAGTGAGTTTGTTTGGGGAGCCTGAGTCACAGGAAACCCTGTCATATAAATAAATGACACTAATGATTCTAATGCAATCCTAGGGGTAGCACAAGTCAGGAGCTGAATGAAGAGTTTCATTAGTAAGGAACACAATGCAGACTAAAAGGGCTGCATAGGAAAGACCTAGGCAGGGTTTGAACAAACCAGATCCATAAAAGCCACTAGGATCTGAAGGCTTGGGGACAAGATTAAAGGAGGGAATGGAGTCACACAGAACAGTGGTCCCCAAACCTGACTAATCATCAGAACCAACTGGGGAGTCTGGAGATCCTACTGCTTAGGTCAAACCTCAAGTCAACAAAGTCTAGAAGTATACTTCTGCCTCAAAGCTCCCAGAGGAGTCCAGTGTGCAGCCAAGCTGTGAAACACTGGCTTAGGGAAGTTTCCAGAAATCAGCTGGTAACTGGAGTGAGACAGCAAAGCAATGTAGCCAGGGATTCGTAAATGGCAGTGGACATGAGAGTCACCTGGAAAGTACTTGGTGGTTCACTCGAAATGAGTTGGTCCTGCATACCCTCAAATGTCCACCTGATTCTAATGTGCACCAGGAAACAACATTTTAGTTTTTTGAAACAGAAGCTCTCTGAAGCCAGAGCTTAGCAATTCTACTAACCTGATTGGCCAAGCAACTCTAAGGGATCTCCCCTCTTTCAGTGCCTAGGGTCATCAGGACTTTTAAGTGGGTGCTAAGGATCTGAACTCAGCTCTTCATATTTACCCAGCAAGCATTTTATCAGCAGAGTCATCTCCTCAGCTCCAGATAAACAGAATTCTCCATCTCAAGATACCCCTGTCCCTCTGATGCATCCCTTGCCTCAGAAGCTCTCTTTCTGAACCACTCATACTTGGTGCACAGCATAAAGAAAGCATGTATTGCTTGCCACTTTTCTTCCATAACTAGTGACTTGGCGTTTTAGGAATCCAGACGAGTCATGAACAATTAAACACACACCAATAAGCAGAGTATATTCCATTTCCATGTACAGAGAAGAAACTGCAGTACGCACTGAAGTTATAAGATCCAAACCTGGTACTTCACGTCATGGTCAGAAATAGATTCCTGCTTGTAACTTCAGCCATACATTTATAACTTTTACTAAACATGTTGCCCTTGTTGTCTGCTAGAAATCACTACCAAGCTGACCCATAGACATATTCTAAGAGGAAAAGTCTACAGAGGAATTAGGAACAGCCTTAGATAGATACACAGTATCAATATGGCATTATGACAGTTTCAACTTAGTGGTAACTGTTCCATGCAAAATGTTACATTTTATCTGATAAGATTCTAGAGAATGCATTCCTGTGCATGTGACCAGCTCATCATCTCATCAGAAATCTCGACAGCGGCACCGGAATTTTCATTTTCAAGATACATGAGGTTTTGTCAAATGGTGACATCTCCTCTGTAATATGAATTTCCAATATAATATAGAAAATGATGGATATATTACACATTTCACGTAGCACAAAGAACAAAAACCTGTCGATGACTTTAAAATTTGTGACAACCTATTTTAAATTTTACACTAAAAGGTCTGCATACTTTCTTGCACCATATAAATGTGAAACAGGTGCCTGTGCTTTTATTGGCAACAAGGAAATAAAAGATCCCTCTCTTTGAAAAGTATGGCTGCTACCTTAGTACATGTATTTATACAATGAATGATTTTCACTAATTGCAGTTGTGAAAGGACAACACCTTACATGGCCTGCAAGATGCAGCTGAGAAAGTCTGATACAGTTTGAACAAGGCCTCTAGCAGATCTTTTCCACTGTTCAAAGTGGTGAGCCAATCTTGAAACATATAGGTGACTGCCAAGTGAAAGTCACTTTCATTTTTGAGACGAGAAACTGAACTCCATCTCTGAAGGTCATCCTAAGTGATCTCGATTTCTTCACTTGAACCTGGTTTTTCTCACAAACTAGATTCCATTTTACACAATCAGTAGATGCTTTTCCTTCTGGATAACATCCTCAGGTAAAAGGTGGCACAAAAAAGTGAAATGAGTATATTAGGTGTGAAGGGGTTAAAGTAATCAGAAACACACGGTGATTTGTTTCCATACAGAAGACAAGACAGGGCATTTATTAAAACCTAAGGGAAAGAGAGCTGCCACCCAGATAACATTAGATAAGCTCAAATAAAATATTAAGTTATAAGGTTCTTGTTAAGCTATCTCATTGTAATTTTTAAAGTCAGACTTTTAAGTATTACATTGAAATTATTGGGCTTTTTACCACACATAACTCATTAGTATACAGAACACAGAACAGAGCTATTCATAATGTAAGTATAAAGTTCCTATTCCCTTCGATCTCCAAATACTCAGCGCCTTATTTTGGTAAGCTTCCAGGATAAAAGCAATGAACTCGGAAGTTAATTTTTCTAAACTACCAAGAGAAAAACCAGGTTCACCAATCAGTTTTAAAGACTCCATCAAAAGTCATGTTAACACGATTATGTCTGCTTTTTCTGGTTTTGGACCAGCGACCTCCCGGGCAAGAGGAAGCTGACTGGCACACGTATGCTTCAGGTTTAAGCAGACGAAATCCAGATTTAGGAGGGAAAGCTCTTTCCGGAGAGATTCCATCTCCATTTGCAAAAGGTCACCTGGAATCCGCAGATCCCCTTTGCTTCTTTTAGAGAACACCTCTGTGCTCCAAGCTGAAGCCAACCGAGGGAGAAAAACAAAGCCCGGAGGCAAAGCTGTGGGCTCTCAAAGTTTTGCTCCACCGAGTACAAGGCACCCACTTGGGGAGAGGGATCAGGACTGGGAGGGGGCGGCCCTAGAGAGGCGGGGGAGGGCGGCTTGTGGTGACTGGCACTTGATATTTGAAGTCCACCGCGGTTGTCACTCATCGTTAACAAGATTCGGCGGTGCAGACTCAGATACGAATCAGCTCGTGTTTAATCAGTGCAATAGGACGCGCTGGGCGTTCTTTGAAGCCCTGGTGGCTGGGGCTCAACTTTAAAGGTTCTTCCGGGGCTCCAATTTAAAAAAAAGGAGAAGAAGAGAAAGAAAATTCAACACACAACACAGGGCGCATTCTCCGGCGACTCATTGTCAGCGCGCTCCGATCGCTGCGCGGATTAGAAGCACACCGCATTAACCCTTTTGCTGCCTCCAGACCTAGTGACCCACAGTCCTGATTCAGAGGGTGGGAGACCCTAAAGGCTCGCAACGTTCCCAGCGCTGCGCCAAGGGGCACCAACAACCCCGAGGTCACTCCAGGCCTCACCCATAAAGTCTACCCTGGAAGATCCACCCCAGGCGGCGCGCACCCCCAGAGTCCACCCCAAAGCCGTCCACTCCAAGCAGCGCCCGCCCATCTAGAGTCCGTCCAAAATGCCAACACTCCCAGGGTCCGTGTCAGGGTTATCTACGCCAGTAGCGTCCATCACCAAAGTACACCCCCAAAGATACCTAGCCATAGCGTACCCCAGGCTGAACGCAGCCGACAGGATCCAGCCCACGAGTGTCAACCCTAAAGTCCACCAGGGATGTGTACTCATATAATCTAGGGGGTAACCATTCAAACAGCCCATTCCAGGGGTGTGCGCTCTAGTGTCTCACACCCCCACGGCCTAGCCCCTACGCAGCCATTTCTAAAGTCCACCCAGGGGATGGCCATTCCTAATAAAGCCCATGCCAGGTGGCGCCCACTCCAGGAGTCATCCCAGGGGCGTGTATCCCCGCAGCTCAGCCGAGAGGAATGCATCCTTACTTCACCCCAGGGGTGTCACCCCAAGACTGGGCGACCCTAAAGCTCAGTCCTGAGGAATCCACCTGCAAAGTCAACTCAAGTATGACCACCCATAACATAGTTCATCCCAAAGGTGTCAACCTAAGGTTATGCAGACCTGAAACTCAGCTCAAAGGTATCCACTCATAACATAGCCCATCCCAGATGGCGCTCACAAAGTATACCACAGGATGTCACCCCAAGATTATTCACCCCTGAAGCCCAGCCCATAGATGTGCACTTGCAAAGTCACCTCGGAGATATCCGCTCATAATGTAGACCAGGAGGGGCCCACAAAGTCCACCCCAGGGGTGTCACCCAATATTGTGTACTCCTAAACCTCTGCCCAGAGGTGTCCACCTGCAAAGTCACCTCTGGAATGACCACTTATATTTTAGTACACCCTGAAGGTGTGACCCTAAGATTCGGCAGCCCTGAAACTCAGCCCAGAGGTGTCCACCCACAACACAGCCTATCCCAGGTGGTACCCACAAAGTACACCCCAGGGTGTCACCCCAAGATCGTACAGCCCCGAAGCCCAGCCCATAGGTGTCCACTTGCAAAGTCACCTCAGAGATATCCATCCCTAATATAGACCAGGTGGCTCCCACAAGTTAACCCCTGGGGTGTCACCCCGGGCAGCGCGCGCTCCAAGAGTCCACCCCGGGATTGCGCACCCCTAAAACCCACCCCGGGTAGCGCCTACAAAGTCCACCTCGGGGTGTCACCCCGGCCAGGCCCGCACCTACCTTGCGCCAGCGCCCGCAGCAAGTGCAGCTGGAGCAACAGCAGCGCCCACAGCCCGCGGCCCAGCCTCAACTTTGCAGCCCGCCGGCCCGCGCCCGGCTCGGGGGTCTGGGGCGCCGCTCGCAGCCCGGGGCGCTCGGGGTCGCAGTGGTGGCCGGTCCCGCTCCTCCGCGGCCGCCCGGGCCCCGCACGCTCAGGGGGCGCCGCGCCACCGCCGCCCGCCACCAAGGGCCGGGCGCGGGCCATGCCGCGGAGCCGCCACCCCTGGGCGCCGCGGGACGGGCAGGGCGGGCGGGAGCGCGCAGACCCGCTGAGGCAGCGGCGGGTGCGGAGGGGCGGCGTCCGGGCTCCGATGAACAGCGAGACGGGGCCGAGGAGAAGTTGTCAGCGAGCGGAGAAATGCCCGGCACGTCGCCCTGGCTCCTCGCAGCCGCGCAGCGCCGGGCCCGCAGCGCTCTCTGAGGGGAGCTGAGCAGAACGCCTCTGCCGCCGCCGCCGCCGCCGCCCCCGCCCGGCGCTGTGGAGAAAGTGCGCCCGCCCGCGCGCCGGCTCTCGCCTCGGCCGCCGCCGCGACCGCCGCGCCCCATTCACAGCCCGGCCGCACGCGCCGCCCGCGCCCGCCGCCCGCCTCTGATTGGCTGAGCCCCGCGGCTCTCGCACCCTGGACCCGCCCCCACGGTGCTCGCTTGTTTTCAAACTCGCCGCGCCCGCCCGCTTGCAATTTCGTGCCGGGGCCCACAGCAACTTCCCGCGCCCGCTGCGCCCCCTAGGGACCCGCAGCGGGGATTGCAGCAGGCGCGCCGTCTCGGCTCGCGCTTCCCCGGCGGGCCTGTCTGCGGGATGTGCTCAGGCCGGGCGGTGCCTATTCCCTCATGGGGGGGGCCCCCCCGGGGCTGAGCCTCGAGTCCCGCCGGTGAGATGACAGGTGTGGCGGCCCCTTGCATCGCGGGCCCAGGCGTTCCAGAGGGATCCCCGAGCGAAGGGCTGGTGGGCACGCCCCTCCGTGAGTCCCGGGAGCCTGCTTCCAGCCAGGGACTCCGGTGCTGGGGTGGTGAGCCAAGTTGCTGTCATTGCAAAGGAGAAAGGCGCGCGAGCGTGTTTGCAATTCCCAGCAACCGGAGGCACCGTAGGGAGCAAACACTCGGCCTGTTCCGAGGAGTGGGCACGGCTTTGGAGAAGCGTCCAAGGTCATGCGTGACCAACAGGACCACAGCACAGGGCGCTTCCCCTTGTGCCAGGGAGGATCTGGAGGAAGGGCCTGCTGGGGAAAGGATCGGACATCCCAGGGTCTGAGGAGCCTGCTGGGGTGGAGGGATGGGGTTGGGCGCGGACCCTCAGCAGCATGTGGTAACCATTAGCTGAGTTTATGGGGTGAACTCAGCACGCTGGAGCCGAGAAGCTTGGATTTTTTGGGAAGGGAGCTGGGAGGTGACAGTCCAGTCCTACGTTATTGGGAGTTGGCGGGAACGTGTGGTGGTGTTTGAGTGAGGTCATGCATGACTAGAAGGCCAAGGAGACAGGGAGTGTGCACAGCAAGGCTCTGGCTCCCTAGAAAGTGCGCTGTGTCAGCTTTCAAAGTACTGTTGTTGTGTTGAGCGTTCCTGCCAACAAAAAGCCCCAGGCAAGGGGTTGAGAATAGTAAGAGCCAATTCCGGTTTGCTGAGCCCTTGTATAGAGCTTACTCTAGACAGGGGCCCTTATCTATTAAGTTAACAGTTAAGAAAAGGTAGGGAAACTGAGGGATGGTGGCAGATGGAGATAGTGAGTTAGGAACTGTATCTAAGAACCCGATCTTTGCCTTTCGCCCTTTCCAACATAAGCTACAATAAATAAATAAATAAAATAAAAATGCAGCCAGAACGTGCCCCGTTTCTAGGAGGTCAGAGCTCCTTAGTGGGCAATGGTTGCCAGAGCAGAGAAGTGTCCCCTCAACCCCAGGCACCCTGAGAACATGTTGATTCTGACTCAGAGTGGAGGGAGGCGGAGGCAGTCTTTGTAATTTCTGTTGCCAACTATGTAGACTTTTACAAACTTGCAGGATTATGTAAAATCCAGGAGCATGGATAAACGAGCAATGTCTGCTGTGCTCAGGGAACTCAGGGTGGGCCAGCAGCACCATCTCTCCCAGCAAACGATTTTCCCTGATGCTTACAGAGGTGGCATGACCTGTCCAAGGTCACGGGTACAAATCTTGCCCTCTTCACCTTTAAGCACTTCTGCTTTGCTCCGCAATGGGGGCGGAAATGGGTAGAGTATGTCTCCCCAGGAGCAGATTTGGCCTGGTTGGTTAGCTTTGCTCTTCCAAGTTGTGAAATGTGGGCAAACTGCTGTTTGAGTTTCTGGAAAAATGTTGGGAATAATTCCCTTCTCAGGAGTCTGTTGCAAGAAAATGACCTAATCCACAATCAACAAATGCTCATCTCCCTCTCTCCAGTCCCATGTGGCAATGCTTGTCATGAAACAGCCTTGCTCTGCCAGTCACAAGCCTGCCCTGCAGCTCAGCTTTTCCTAATGCCCATAACATATATCCTTGTACTCTTTTAGCATGGGCACCAATGGGACTCCAGCAGCTTCTTGACTTTTGCATACTCCAGAAATGTCCACAGCCTCTTTTTTTGCTGTGATTTAGCTTGCAGTTAGCAGGAGCCTTCATGCAAACTTGCTTGCAAATGACAAAACCCGAATCAGGGTATGGTCGGTTTGTGGGAGATCAAGATAGAAGATGTCGCTGCTACAGAGAAGGTCTGGGGACCCCTCAGGGAAATGTTTTATTTCAGTATCATCCTGGGAAAGTAAGACTCTATTACAGTCTCCATCTTGCTTCAGAAGAAATGAAGCCAGAAGGGCTTAATATATGCAAACCAACCGTGCTGAAGCCAGAGCAAGAATCTGGGTCTCCAGAGTCCTCCTCCAAGTCTTTCCCCTGCCAGCTTTGTGTCTTTTACAGGACCCATTAGTCACTATCTGGAAGACTGTGCTTGGATGATAGCTAGTCTTTTTCAAAAACAAAATAATAATAATACTAAGAAAGCCAGGCATGGTACTGCATGCCTATAACCCCAATACTTGGGAGGGTGGGTAGAAGGATCACCAGTCCAAGGTGAGCGTGGGCTATGTGATGAGTCCCTATCTCAGAAGCCCAAAATAGAGGCCAGGGAGGTGGCTCTGTGGGAGCACAAGGACATGAATCCCCAACCCCAAAGTTTTATGAAAAGCCAGGCTTGGCCATGAGAGCCTATCACCCCACTGTTGTAGTGATGAGAGACAGGGGAAGGGCTGGGGTTTTCTGGCTGCCTGCCTGGTTCCAGTTCATCATCCAAACCATACACAAACTCAAACAATAAAATAAAATAAGACCTTTAAAAAGGCACAGTAGTAGTACAAAAGGACCTGTTTCCTAGAGTGCTGGGGAGAAGAACCAGTCAGGTGGGCCTGTGACATCGCTCCCCAAACACCAATTAACTTTTCACTTTAATTTGACCCAGTCAATAAACCCACAAGAAGTGAACATTTTATTCATATAGATTCTCCTTTAAAACCCTTTAGCTACAAATTCTATGACACCAAGAATTGTAATTCATTGTCCTTTTCAAAAATGCACTGTGAACCAGACTTGGTGAGGCAGGTCCGTCACCCCACCTACTCCAGTGGCTGAGGCATGAAGGTGGCAAAGTCAAGGCCAGTCTTAGAGCATAGTGACCCTGTCTCAAGGTGAAAAGTAAAAGAAAGTCAAGTATATAACTCAATGGTAGAACATGTATCTAGCATGCATTCAGGTTTTGTGTTCAAATCTTAGCACTGAAAGAAAGAAAAAGTTACAGTGATTCTCTACTTTCTAAAAAAGTACCCCTGATTAATTATACAGAGATGAATCCCCACCTGATGTGGGAGGGTCTTTTGTTTGAGTTGATTTCATTGGTTGATAAAGAAACTGCCTGGCTCATTTGATAGGTCGGCCCTTAGGTGGGTGGAGTAGACAGAACAGAATGCTGGGAAGTTAGTCAGATGCCATGCCTCTCCTCTCTGAGCCAGACGCGATGAAGCGCCAGCCCAAGATGGACATACACTAGAATCTTCCCGGTAAGGCACCACTTTGTGGTGCTACACAGATTATTAGATATGGGTTAATCAAGATGTGAGTAAGAGGCTGAAACTAATGGGCCAGGCAGTGTTTAAATGAATAAAGTTTGTGTGTTGTTATTTCGGAGCATAAGCTAGCCAGGCGGCTGGGAGCTGGGTGGGATGAAAAGCAGGTCTGCCCGCAGCTCCTCACTACACCCACACCCACCCCCAAGGTAGAATGGTCGCTAAGACTATCAATATCTTCCCCTTTGTTGTAAGCGATTATTTTAAAATGTGGTTACATTAGTCTACACTGTGGAACATTTGTTTTAATGATGCAAAGATGTGGTGCATTCTTTTATGTTGCATTTGTTTAACTGTGAAGCTGTGATTCTTTGCCTGTCTAATAAAGAGCTGAACAGTCAATAGCGAGGCAGGAGAAAGGATAGGTGGGGACGGTAGGCAGAGAGACTAAATAGGAGAACTCTGGGACAAGAGAAGAAGGAGCAAGAGAACAAGGAGAGGAGGACATCAGGGGCCACCCACCCACCCACCCAGCCACACAGCCAGCCACAGAGTAAGAGTGAAAGCCAGATTACAGAAGTGAGAGAAAGGAAAAAGCCCAGAGGCAGCAGGTAGATGGGATAATTTAAGAAAAGCTGGCTAGAAACAAGCCAAGGAGATCCAGGAATTTATAAGTAATAATAAGCTTTCATGTGTGTGATTTATTTGGGAACTGGGTGGCAGCCTCCCCTGCACCCCCCCAAAAAAATAAACAGAGCAAACAAGTAAAAAGCAAACAACACCCGTTGTTAGGTTTGATTGATAGATTGATAAGGTGTCGTTTTTTGTAGGGTAGACTGACCTGTGTAGCAAAGTCTGACCTCAGACTCATAATGTTTCTCCTGTTTAGCCTGCTGGAATTACAGGTGCATACTGACACTTGGCTAACCCTTGTTACAATTTAAATAAAGCCTGGCTATTGTAGGTATGGCTCGCGGACCATCAGCTTCACCTGGGGACAGATAGGAACCATTCTTCAGCGATGCCCTTGGACTACTGGTTCAAATATGAACTTAAACAAGACTTCCACGTGTTTTCTATTTCTTTTGTGGGTCGCTAATTATGTGTTTCATGTCTTTTAGGAAGTTAGGGGTGTTGTTGTTTTTAAATGGTCCTGAGAATAAAGCCAGGATCTTCTGCATGTTAGGCAGCATCCTACCATTGAGCCACCCCACACCCTCACTATTCTGGGCAGGTGCTCTGCCACTGAGCCACACACCCAGTCAGTCTTCGGAAATTAAATAAGACAATGGACAGGACTGTCTCTCGATCCCTTCTTACCTTTTGTTCCATCCTTGTTTCCCCCTCACACACATATACACCTTTGGTTTTTCAAGAAAGGGTTTCAAGACACACCCCTGACTGTGCTTGAACTTGATTGATAGACCAGACTGGCCTCGAACTCACAGATTCGCCTGCCTCTGCCTTCTAAGTGCTGGGATTAAAGGCATGTGCCACCATGCCCAGCTCCATCCTCTTATAGAACATGGCACAAACAGAAAGTTTTTATAAATAATAGAGCTAGGATTCTTTTTTTAAAGAAAATATGCAATTTCCTAAAACACCAATACATACAACTATATATGAATTAAAAACCCAAAGCATTCATCATGGTTAGATGGGGACTGAATCAAGTATTAGTCTCTATATAAGCGGTTTTTCCTCTATAAGAAAAACAAATGAGCAGGTGCTATAGGAAGCTGAGGTGCTGGAGAGATGGCTCAGTGGTTGAGAGCGCTGCTCTTGCTGAAAACCTAAGCTGAAGCTGCTCACAACTGCCTGTAACTCCAGCTGTGGCAACCAAACACCCTCTGCTCTCTATGGGCAATGTACTCCCATGTACAAACACACACACACACACACACACACACACACACACACACACACATACTTAAAAATGAAAGTAAAGGTCATGGTTAAAGGAGAGAAAATAACATTCAAGAAACCCACAAAACATGGATCCAAAATATGAAAGCTCAAAGCCATATACAATGTCCCAAGACTTTGGGGTGGCAAGTGTTTGGAACACTCTGTGAAAAGAGGCATTCGCGTGCTTTTTGGTAAAAGTAAAAATTAAAGAGCCATTCTAGAGAGAAACCTAGACTTTATAGCTAAACTTTTGTTTCTTAAATTAGCATATAAAACGAAGTGGTTTTATTCTGATGGTTGCATACATACTCTGTTTGTGTTGATTCTCCTCTGCTCCCCTCACCCCAGATGTGCTCCTGCTGGTCTGTCTGTAGCTATATGTGTGTTGTGTATATGTGTGTGTGTTACTCATTTTTGTGGCCATACATGTGGAGGGCAGAGGTTAATATCTGGTGTCTTTCTCAATTGCTCTCCACCTCATATATTGGGGCAGGTCTTTCATGGGAACCCAGAGCTTGCCAATTTGGCTATTCCAGAGATGCCTTGTCTCCACTCCCCTGAGTGGCCTCCACTCCCACCCAGCAATTTCATGAGTTGCTAGAGATTCGAACTCCAGTCCTCAATCTTACACAGCAAGCCCTTTTCCTGCTGAGCCATCTCCCCAGCCCCCAGTGGCTAAATTTTAAATACAAATTACATTGCCATTACATCTCACCTACATAAAAGGCTTTTCTTTTGCAACATTGCTAATCATAGCCCCAAATGTGCTATATGGTACATTCACATAATAAATCAATGGATGTTAAGGAATAGTTAAAAAGTGTAAAAGAAGAGTTTATGGCCCCAATTAAGACAGCTATAAAACACACACACACACACACACCAAGGCTCAGAGGACATTCTGGAAGAAGGGACAGAGAGAATGTAAGAGCCAATGATGGGGAGATGACCAAGATGTCCTCTGGCCATGGCATAGCCAGTCCACTCATGAATCCCCTGCAGCCACGGCGACCTGTAAAAGGCTTGCACAGTATTGGGCCCAGCAACATTTCATCAAGGGTGTGGAGGGTCCCCACCCCTTCCAGAAGAACCCTTGGCAATTAGCCTTGTTGGGGGAGGAGTATCACATTCTTCGGTAGTGTAGCCACTGTTGAGTTGTCTTTGCTCTGTTGAATAACTTCCCAAACACACTGGAGCAAGTAGAGCTAACTAAACCTAGTGAGCTGCTCACAGAAAGAAGCCGTGTAAGTCGGGTGCAGGGTGTGTGTATGTGTGTGAAGATTTCCAGTGGAGGGAGGCGGTTGAGGAAGGGTGGAAATGGCCATAATTTGCTGGATAAATGTATTAATGAAATGATCAAACAATTCAAAAGTAAGGCAGTAACAGTTAAAAGTATTTTTTAAAATAGGGTTAAGAGTGCCAATGAAGAAACACTATACACAGTTGAGGATTTGTTTTATATATATATATTCTAGAACAAATAAATGTAGACTAATCCCAACTGTGTTGATTTTTTTTCTGAAAGAATAAATTCCAAACTCACAATAAGATTTCCTCCAGGACACATGAAATTACAGGTTTTTTTTCTATACTTGTAATGTTTTTTGGATGTGACTATACATCTGCAGAATGAATTGATAAAACCTGTTAGTAAGAGGCACATGGTGAGGAGCCCAATAAGTCATTTCTCACCTATATTAAGAAATGTCCCTAATGGGTTCTCAATGGTTCTTCTGAGAAAAATAATCCCCAATCCTATTAGAAGGCAAGTTATGACCCGAATGTGTCTCACCTCCACATTATGCCTCTTCCACGTGCAAACAAAGCCCCAGTCACATCCGAGGTTTCCTCCCACCTGGCCCCTGTGGTCCTCTCCTGATGAGTAGGCTTCCCTCGGTGGCGCTCTCTCAGATGCCTGCCAATTGCTAATCCCAGCTCAGCCTCACCTTTGTTCCGTTGCCTGGCAACCTATTAATGAGCGAGGAGCAGCTCCAGGTGCTGCCTTTGAGTCCCAATGGGGTGTGTGCTCCGGTTCCCTTAGAGCCCACCCAGCTTGCTTCCAACATTTCAAAAGCTAAAACCTCCTGAAAGTTTCCTGTGAGCGATGCCCTGAGAAGGAGCCATACTAGAAACGCAAGAACCCCCAAAAGTCTACCAGCTCCTTTAGGGATATTCCTCAACTCCAAGACATCCTTACAGAGGAAGATGCAGATCTTACTCATTTGAGACAGGGCTTTAACCTAGGTCTTGAATGCCCCATATAACTAAAGCTACCCTTGAACTCCTGATTCTTCTGCCTCCCCGTCCCAAATGTTGGGATTACAGGCTTGTACCACCATGCCTACTCTCAGAAGCATAACTCTTTAATGGCCAGCTTCCCTCATCAATCTTATGGGCCCCAAATTACTGAACCATGAACTGGGACCAGAACACATAGCTGGCTGTTTGACAAACACACTCATTGCACACTCATTGCACACTCAAGTTTGACTGTTGAGGCGGGGAGAGTTATCCCCTCCATTATCACTCTCAGAAAGTGTTTTCCGTTCATTTGATGGATAGATCAATCAATCAATTGGTTCATTGATTGATTGATTGATGATTTGAGACAGAATCTCATCATGTAGCTCTGGCTGGCCTGGAACTTTCTCTGTAGACCAGGCTGGGCTCGAACTCACAGAGATCCACCTGCCTCTGCCTCCCGAGTGCTAGAAGAAAAGGCGTGCACCACTAGATAGATCTTGTTAGTCATCTGACTGGCACCAACCCCAGCTCACAAAAGAGACAACAGATGTAATTAATTGCATGGTAAATGAAAGCACACTGAGTTGTTCTAAGAGGTAGGTTACAGCCTTGAGGAATTCAGCCAGACAAGTGTTTCCAGGGAAGCGGTATCTACGCTGAATCCTTCAGGGCGAACAAAACTGAATCAGCCAGGCATGGTGGCTCATGCCTGGAATCCCAGCACTTGGGAGTCTGAGGAAGAAGGATTGCCTGAGCTACATACTGAGCTGCAGGCTACCCTGGGCTACAAAGTGAGACCTTTTTCTCAAAGATCCGAAAGAAAAGCTGCTGAGATAGCATAACCAGTAAAGTACTTGACTTGCCAGCATGAGGATCCATAAAGCTGGTGAATGTGGCCTTCATCTGTAATGTTGGCACTGGGGAGATAGCAACAGCAGAGCCTTGGTTCTCTCTGGTTGGTTGATCTAACTTAATCCAGGCAATGAAGAGATGCTATGATTAAAAGACCAAACCCAAAGATTCAAGATTAACCTCTGGTCTCCACACATATACATGCATCGGGATGCTTGTATACAGATACTGCACACAGAGGAACATGTATGCACACATGTCCTGGCTAGTTTGATGTCAGCCTGACACAGCTAGAGTCATCAGAGAGGAGGAATCTCTATAAAGAAAATGCCTCCACAACATCCTGCCGAAGGAAAGCCTGTAAGGTATTTTCTTAATTAATAATTGATGGGGGAAGCCTCAGCCCATGGTGGGTAGTGCCATCCCTGGGCTTCTGGTCCTGTGTTCTATAAGAAGTCAGACTGAGCAAGCAATGAGAAGCAAGCCAGTAAGCAGTGCCCCTCCATGGCCTCTGCATCAGCTCCCACCTCCAGGCTCCTTCCCTGTTTGATTTCTGTCCTGACTTCCTTCAGTGAGGTACTATGGATGTGAAAGTGTAAGTCAAATAACCCTTTCCTCCCCGACTTGCTTTTGGTCATGGTGTTTCATCACAGCACTAGCAACCCTCAAAGGCAGACCATTGTAGCAGAATTGTGGGGTTTTGCTGTGACAGACCCGATCATGTTGTTTTGGGGAGGACTGAAGAAGAACTTCAAACTCTGGGCAAGAAAAAGAAGCCACTGAGTGTTCAAAGCTTGGTGGGTTGTTCTGTGGGAGCTTCGGGAAAGGGTGTTGAGAGAAATGCAGCTGGAGACCTGGCTTGTGATGTTCCAGGGGGAAGTTTGAGGATCACGTAAAGACCATTTGGACCCTTGCATATTTGCTATTTTGAATTAGGATTCTGTGGTTCTGGTCGGCTGGGACTGAAGAGTCGGCCACACTTAACAAGAGTCCAGTGCCACAGACGTGCCCTTTGCTTTATTGGGAAACTCCAAAGGACCTGGGTCACTTCTCTGGCTCTGCCCTCTCCAGCACACACACACTTGTCTCCTAGGCTCCGACCGACTCCACTCCATGGCTGCTGCTGTTCAGCTGGAGCTGAGAAATCAACTGTGATTAAGAGACCAGCATCACTGAGGTGAAATCATCTGGGAGGTGTTTCCTCCTGGTCAGCAGAGAGAAGCTCTGTTCCACAGGCAGCCAAGGTTGTGCACAGTGCTGCCACCTGAACCTACTGGTATAAGAGTCACCCAGATGGTACTGGCTTTGAAGGTATGAAGGGGCCATGGAGGGCAGCTAAGGCTTGGCACTGTGAGAGGCCAAGAGAGGCCATTAGTGAAGGTGCAGGCTCAGTGGTACTGAAATACCCAAGACTGAAAAGTTTCTACAGAGAAGTTGAGATTTGGTACCAGAAGGAGAGCACGGGAGAGGCTGTTGGTGAACGTGCAGCCCAGTTGCAACAGAAGACTTCAGCATTTTGGAAATGCCAGTAGCATGGGCGGACCACCAAGAACAGCAGCAGCCATGGAGTGGAGTCAGTCGGAGCCTAGGAGACAAGAGTGTGTGTGTGCTGGAGAGGGCAGAGCCAGAGAAGTGACCCAGGTTCTTTGGAGTTGCCCAGGTGACCCTGAGCGAACTCTAGAGTCCTTTACATTGTTGTAGGGTTGCTTTGCTTTGCTGATTATGGCTGTGGCCTGGTTCTTCCTTCTTGAAGTATGAAAGTATTTAACTTATTTTTGATTTTATAAGGACCCACAGTTGAGAGACATTGGATTTTAAAAGACTTTGAATTTTAGAGAATGAACTTTTAAGTGTTTTAATCTTTAAAGATTTTTGGAATGTTTATACTGCAAATGTGGACATTTATGCATGATCTGGAGATAAACAAGAAAGAAAAGGCTATAACTAAACATTGATGTGCTTTTGTGTTAAGTTGACAAGGGGTCAGGTGTGCTGGCTAATTTAATCTCAACTTGACACAAGCCAGAGTCATCAGAGAGGAAGGAGCCTCAATTGAATCAATGCCTCTATAAGATCTGGCTGTGGGCAATGGGTTGGACATTTTCTTTACTAATGTTCGATGGGAGAGAGTCCAGGCCCTGTGGGTAGTGTCATCCCTGGTCTGGTGGTCCTGGTTCAATAAGAAAGCAGGCTGAGCAAGCCATGAGGAGCAAGCTAGTAGGCAGCACCCCTCCGTGGCCTCTGCACCAGCTCCTGCCTCCAGGTCCCTTCTCTGGGTGAGTTCCTGTCCTGACTTCCTTCAATGATGGACAGCGATGTGGAAGTGTCAGCCCAATAAACCCTTTCCTCCCTGCCTTGCTATTGGTCATGGTGTTTCTTCATAGCAATAGTAGTCCTAACTAAGACATCATACATTCCCAGAATTTCAAAATAATAATAATAATAGTAAGAATTAAAGCAAGAGAGAGAGGCAGGGAGGGAGGGAGGGAGAGAGAGAGAGAGAGAGAGAGAGAGAGAGAGAGAGAGAGAGAGGGAGGGAGAGAGAGAGGGAGAGAGAGAGAGAGAGAGAGAGAGAGAGAGAGAGAGAGAGGGAGAGGGAGGAAGGGAGGGAGGGAGAGAGAGAGAGAGAGAGAGAGAGAGAGAGAGAGAGAGAGAGAGAGAACAAAGAGGCACCCAGTGGGAGTAATATGACATACAAAATCCCAGAGTTTGAACCTTACAGCAAGGAAGTTGAAGACCAGAAAGAGTGCTCTTCAGGGTGAACTAGAGATTGAGCCTGGGGCCTCGAGACTGCCAGGCAAGCATTTCACCCTTGCACTGCGTGTGCCTCCACTCCTAAGGTCTTTAAATGACATAATCGGAATGATTTTTAGAAAAATCATTCAGGCCATGGACTGGCTTGGGGTTGGACCAGACTGGAAGCCAGGAGACCTGCTAGGAGACCATTGTCACCGTTAATTAGGAACTAACACTAGCAGCTGAGAAGAAAAAGACGGGGCATCTTCAGGAGCTGTTGAACAAATAGTATCCACAGCTAAGAGAGGCCATTGTCCAAGATAATGTGCTGTCTCTCACCTTAAAAGCATCCTGTCTTCTCAGTCAGAAGCTGGCTTTCACTTACGAAAGGCAGGGACAGGTGAGAAGGGACAGGGATTCAGAAGACAGTGGAAGATCTGATTTTTTTCTTTAATGTTAAGCTTTTAAAATGGTGCATGTGTGCACGTGTGTGAGACGGATGCACACATGCAGGTACATGCATACATGTGTGAACTCAGAGACCAGAGGACGACATCAGGTGTCTTCCTTAATCACTCTCCTTCTTAATTCCTGAAACAGAATCTCTCACTAAGCATGGAACTCAACAACTAGGCTAAGCTGGCTAGCCAGTGAGTTCCAGGGATCCCCCTGTCTCTGTCTCCTCATCACTGGGATTCTGGGCCATGAGCCAACACACCTGGCTTTTTATGTGGGAGCTGAGGACCAAGCTCCTATCCTCATGTTTGCATGGCAAGGACTTTACCAAATGAGCTATCCTGAGCCTGTTAAGCATTGTGCATCTATGGGACACCCGCACACAGATAGGATCACTAGACACATGGATGTTGGAGCGTACAGCTTCTGAGAAGAAAACAGGAAGGTAAGTTCAGTTGTCTGGTGTAGCCCAAGCAGCAGTGTCCAGATAAATCTCGAAAGTGGCCTCTATGTGTAGTGACAAGGATGTCCTCTCAGTACCTTGCAGACCAATATTGGTAGGAGACTTTGCCAACCTCAGGTGGTAGAGACACGCTCAGGGGGCAGGGCTAACATCGTAAGAGACACGAAGACAAAGAGTCTGATTCCAAGATGAGCATCCTACAGAAAGGGGCAGAGAGGAGGAATTCTACCCTTCAGCATCTGGGAACGTCCTGTGGTGTGGAAATTAGGCTTAGGCAGAGGGGGCAGCGGTGAGAGCAGAGCATTGCAGAAGGGGACAGTCTGGAGAGATGGCGTAGTGAGGAAAATGCCTGCCACTGAGGAAAGCTGAGTTCAGATAGATGCCAAGCACCTCCCTTCCCCCCCAAAAAGCCAGTCTTGGAAGTCTATGAATCTCACTTACCAACCTAAGCTTCAGGTCCATCGAGAGACTCTGTCTGAAAAAATAAAGGTGATGAAGAGAAGACATTTAACATTGACTTTGGCCTTGGGCCTCCACATGCATATCCAACACGCATAAACATGGGTGTGCACAAACCACACACACAAGCATCAGAGGTTCTCTCTCTCTCTCTCTCTCTCTCCCCACCTCTTCATCTCATGTATATCACTGAATGTGAGGCAAAGGGACTTGGCAGCCTTAAAGGTAGAACAGGATGTAGAAGTTTTGAGATATTTACTTTGGATGAGAGGAACAAATCTGAGCACAGATTTAACAGACATATCTTCCTTTGATTTTCAGCAATTTAACTCTCCCTACATTTCTGTGTTAAGAGAAAGCTTGCTTTTTCATTACCCTGGGAATCCAAGCAGGATTTGTTTTCCTATAGCAGGGAAGAGCCATCCTGTAGCTGTCACATATGCTAAGCAAATATTCTCCTAGTGAGCTACTCCTCAGCCTCTCACTGGGGGATTCTAAGCAGGGGCTCCACCACTGAGCCACACCCCAGCCTCTCACTGGGGGATTCTAGGCAGGGGCTCTACCACTGAGCTACACCCCAGCCCTTTTGATATTCTAAATCAGTCACCTATGGCCACCTACCCTGAAGGATTACAGAATAAACTTAAACCTATGTCTCTCAGTATTGTCTTCTGTCGGGGCGGGGTGGGGGGAGGCAGGACAAAGATAAGAAAGATGTACTATGAATACATAGTAAAGAGATCTTAAGGAGCACACTGTTCAACAGAGGACATGTTTAAAGTTAAGTGAATGAGAAGTGTTTTGTGTTCTTTTGGTACAAAGCCCAGCAGTGATGGACTCCCAGGGAAGGAAACGACACCTGTGACTGGCTCCACCACGTATGAAGTCCAAGGCATTGTGCTCCTCTGCACCATCTCTCAAGGTCTGTCTACTGGATGGCAGAGAGGTCTTGCTCACGCTGACCTAACACCAAACTTTCTGCAGCATCCACTCCTCGGTTTTCATTCTGTACTCTGCTGCTTCATCCAAGTGACATCATGGTCCCCTGCTACTCAAAAGATCATATGCAGTACCAGAGATAATAAACATGCACAGACTCATGATTAAAGCACTGAGCCATCTCCCCATCTCTAAGCTGACTTTTAATCCAGCCCACCTTTTTCTAATTTTGAACAATCTGAAGCCCCTCTATAGGCTTCAGTTTTTGTCACCCCAAATATGGTGTCAGATAACCATTATACTCTGTCCTGAGGATCAGGCACATGGGGTGACAACTGGGAACTGGAATTGTTTGGAACTTCTTGCACATGTGCCTGATACTTCAACTTGGTTGCTAGCAGACTCCTCGGGGACTGTCACCCAGGTGCTTATACAGGGTTTCTTCCTGTGTCCTGAGCTTTGGTACAGTTTGAAGTGGAACCCATTCCACCCACTCAAGAGTTTGAACACTTGCCCCATAGCAGGTGGATCCATTTGGAGAAATTCTGAGACCTTTGTGGGCAAGTGGGGAAAGGACCTTTTGTGGTCAATGGAAAAGGACCTTTAAAATGGCATCCTCTTCCAGTTCCTGCCTAAGATCTCTTCTCTGGTCAGCCAGGATGTGAAAAGCAGCTGCTACAAGCCACACAGACAGAACCACTGCAGCCATCATGCCTCCGTACCATCCTTGATGGATACCCACAAAACTACAAGCCAAAAGGAATCCTTTTCCCTTAAACGGTTTCTATTGATATTCTAGCACCAAAAAGAGGGGTGGTGTGGGGGGAAGAAAGGCCTCATCACAAGATGACTGGATTCTGAGAGGGAATACTTGACAGAGCGTGTGGAAACCACATGACCTTCTCTGGCTTGGTCTGGAGCTCATGCAGTAATAGTCTATTGCACTCTGGTGGTTACAGTCCAGACAGTAAAACCGGCTTAGAGGCAATAGGACAGGAGCCTAGACATTACTCCTGTTCTGTTTGTTGGTTAGTGCGCCAATGTGGAGCTGACTACACCCACACAAAACCTGAGAAAGCTTGGAAAGGAATTCTAGACACAAAAGAACAGAGTTAAGCATAGCTTCTTGGTAGCTGGCATTTTTTTTCAGATGGCCTCTGTTGCTGGCAGCAAACAGGGGTGTCATAGCTCCTCTAAGAGAGGTCTTCCTGATTCAGCATCAGCAGCAAAAAAAATCATGCTGTTTTGAAACAGCAGCTTTCTGGTTTGTGGTAGCTGCAGGAACAGCTCTGGCTCTTTCAGGAGGCCCAGCACTTAAATGGGGTCTGTGAGCAGAGCAGTGTGTTACAAATTGCTTAATGGTGACACAGACCGACTGTGACCCTGGAGCCGGAGCAATGTGCATGGCTCTCAGAGGCAATAAACATGCCTCTGCTATGTTTGACTGTGTGGAGCCAACAGGCAGTGCCATGGAGTTGGTCCTAGCCATGCCCACTTAGCATTTAAAAGAAAAAAAGTGTTCCTAGTCAAAAAAATAATTACAGATACACATGAAATAAAGACAAATCCAGATGGAAAAGACTTCTAAATGGGTCATGGTGCTAGATAAATAAATGTAGACTTGGGAGAGAGAAGAAGAAGTATATAAAGAAGTAAATGGTTTTGTAAAATAAATAAATAAATAAATAAAACGAAGTCTTTAAAGAGACAGAGTACAGACATTCATAGATTAAAGGAGTAAAGACAAATAAGCCACATAAGGATGAAAAATACACAGAGAGTCTGGATTATGTATATGATTGTGTTTTCTTTAAATTTTTTGACTGTAAATGAGCTAGCTGCTGCCAAAGGAGACAGGTGCCTGGGAACTTTATTGGTAAACCATGAGCCTTGTGGTAAAGTATAAAATAATAGGAATGGATTAATTTAAGATATATGCTTAAGCTATTGGTCAAGTTGTGTTTTAAATAATATAGTTTCTGTGTGATTATTTCAGGTCTGGGCAGTCAGAAATTAACAAGCAGCCTCCACCTACAAAATGGCGTCCAACGTGGGGCCCAGACTCACAACCCTGAGATTAAGAGTCTCATTGTCTACCCACTGAGCCTGGAAATGGGGCTGTGAGCATGGCTTGGAAAGCTGGCACTGAACGAATAGTCTCCACCAACAGTTGGGTTGGTTTGTTGGTTTTGTGTGTATATTAGGACATACAACATACATGTGCATGTTTACATGTGAGCATGCAGAGGCCAGAGGCCAACCTCAGTAGTCAGTCCTAAAAAGTTCTACCTACCTTGCTTTTGAGACCATGTCTCTCACTTCTTTTGCTGGAGTTTACCCATTCAACTGGGCTGACTGACTGATAATTCCCCAGGGAACTGCTTATTGCCATCTCCCCAGTGCTGGGATTACAAGCATGTGCCACCACACCTGACACTTCCCCCATGGGGCGTGGGGCTTATATTCAGGTCTTCATGACCCAAATTTATCCTCTGAGCTATCTCCCCAGCTCCTGGTTTTTGGAGACAGGTCTCACTTTGTAGCATAAGGAATGAATATATACCCCAGACTGGCCTCAAACTCACAATAATCCTTTTTCCTCAGCCTGCCTAGTGCTGAGATAGCGAGTGTGGTCCACCAGGTGCTGCTTTGATCTGGCCCTTGCTTGTGGAGAAGAACAAAGCCATGTTGCATAAGAGAGATGGCTAAAATGTAGTTCCTTTGGAAAATACCACCAGCTGTAGATATTCCTTGAAAGTTCTCAGAAGTTCTTGGATAAAGGGTCCTTGGCTAGGTCTAAAGCTCTGCATTGGACAAGGCTGGTGACACCAGACCCCACACAGAATCAAGTCCTCCCACCAGGTGACAGTGATGGGCTCATTAAGTACCTTTAATACTGTGTGTTGAAACCTAGTCCTCAATAATTCAGATTATGTGCTTGGAGACAGGGCCTTTAAAGAAGTGATTAAGTTAAAATAAAGTCATTAGGAGGATTTCAAATCCCTCTGACTGGTGTCTTTACATGAAGAATACATTAGAATGCAGATAGGCAAAAGGAACCTACAAAGTCACAGGAAGAAGATAGCATCTGTAAGTTAAGGAGAGGGCTGGGGAAGACAGCCCTGTCCACACCTTTATCTTGAACTTGGACTTCTGCCCTCTGGGACTGTAAGAAAATCATTGTCTGTCATTAGGCCACCACCACTCATGTCTTACTTGAGTGGACATAGCAACATGTTCCAGTGCAGTACTAAGTACCTTTGGTAATTAATAGGATAGGGCCTGCCATTCTTGCTTACACTACCTGTGCTATAAATTCATCCATCCATCTATCCACCATCCATTCATCCATCCATCCATCCATCCATCCATCGTCTACCAATACATCCATCCATCCTCCTACCCATCCATCGATCTTAGCATTCTCATACACCTGTGCTCTTGGCATTTAGTTTCTATGGGGACATTTATATGAACTTTTCAATTATAGCAAGTTTACCTGCAGTTTGCTTTCTAACTTCTCATGACACTCCCACCCCCATCCCTTACTCCCACGCCCACCCCACCCCCTTATACGGCTTAGTGTCCTTGAAGACAAATTTAGCATTTGAGGTACACTTTTTAAACCTTTCAGTCTTCCGTGTCATAGTCATTTGATTGATTCCATCACTCTGAAAAGTTACTAGCTAAATGAGGTGTATGAGTGAAGGGTCACATAAGAATGACAGGAAGTACTTAGGTGAGTGGGGGGGGGGGAGAAAGCCTTAAAGTACTTCATGTTTTTGGCCCATAATTATACTTCAACAAATTCCTAGTTAACTAAAAACAAGAGCCTTAATGTGTGCAAACGTGTGTATCTCTAAACTGTGGTAAGAGGAGAAAAAATAAGAGGCAGTCAAAATATCCAATAATGAGAATAATATACATTCTGAAATAATGAAATTCATATTTCCAAAGGATATCCAGTAATAAAGGGAAATGGCCAAAATAGTGTTAGGTGGGAAATTTATTATGTTTTTTCTCTTATAATATTTGTAATACATGCATATGGATGGGTGAATGGGTGGAAAGTTGGCGGATAGATGAATAAATTGGATGGAGAGGTGAATGGGATGATGAATGGATGGATAGATAAGAATGGGTGGTGGGAGAATGAATGCTATGGATGGGTAGATGGATGGGAACCTGGGTAGATGGGAGAACATGTGAATTGATGAATGGCGGGACAGTCTGGTGGATGGATTGATGGATGGATAGGTAGAGGGACAGATGAATAAGTAGGAGGATGGATAGATGCCTGGGAGGGAGGATAACGGATAGAATGGATGGGGGCATTCACGGATGAATGCGTGGTATTATACAGTGGATGGATAGATGCATGCATGCATGCATGTATACCCCATGGAGCGATAAAAAAAAAAAGATGCACCCAATATTAATGGTGGTCATTCCTGCACAGGATTTTTCTTTCTTTCTTTAAAACTTCTGAAGTGGAATGTGGTGGTGTGCACCTGCAATCCCAGAATACAGGAAGCTGAGTCAGGAGGATCAAAGGCCCAGAATGGGCTACATAGTGAGATCCTCTTTCAAACAATATGAAATAATAAAACTTCTTAGCCTCTAAGAATTTCCAGAAGGGACCATTTCTCTTTATAATACATAAGACATAAATCATAGACAGTTCTACGCTTCAGTGTGGGGGTGGTGCTGGCCAATGTTCCCCCCACATTAGGTGGAGCTCTTGGCAATGCCATTTTCAGTACTGTTGCCTCCTCCCAGCCCTCATTTTACCCCGCTTTCCCTTTCCTCCTCCTCTCAATGAACAGCACATCAGAGACTGCCTCAGCCTGGCTGGCTTTGCCCTGAGCTTGACAGTAGCACTGGAGAACATTTGGTGGGAACACAGAGAAGCACAATTGAAAACTGGAAGGGGTCTGAGAAACCATCCAACATAGTTATTTATCCTAATGTCAGACCGAAAAGCAAGAAATGTACAAGAGAACATTCCGGTTTGCCAGAATAAGCCATTATGGCTCTCTCACCCATGAAGTTGCCTGAGTCATTTTTGAAACTATTTGTATTTCCAAGCCTGAACCATTTCCATAAATCTGTGACTCCTGGTGTGAGGCCCAAGCTGGAGGACAGAGTATAATAGAAATGCATATGGGGAAAGCCTCATGGCTACTCTCTCCCTGCCTCTGTGCCCTAGAGGAACCCACAGTGGAGGCCCTTGGCTAAAGCTGGGTCAATGTGATGTGTAGGATGGGCATGGTTGGCCAGCACTGGATCAGCCTGTCTCTGTAGCCATGCATTCAGAGCCTGACTGGGAAGTTTAAGATCCTTGTCTGGTGTGGCTGGCTGAACAAAGGTTATGTAGACCAGAGCCTGGGGCAGTTCTTGTGTGTGTGCATATGTGCATGCATATGCACATGCATAGGTGTGTGTGTGTGTGTGTGTGTGTGTGTGTGTGATGTGCACTGTGTGTCCTGTGCACACACCTGTTCCCATGCAGAGGCCAGAAGAAGATATTGGGTCTGGCCTCCTGTTCTGTAAGTCTCTGCTTGATTCCCTCAAGACAGGGTTTCTCTGAACCTGGAGATAGGCTGACAGAAAGTGAGGTGTCTGCCTCTATTTTCCTTTCTCCATCTCCCACATACCAGGGTTATAGGGACACGTATTGACAGCAGGCTCTCAATACGTGGGGATTCTAACTCTGGTCCTCATGCCTGCACAGCAAATGCTCTTTCCCACTAAGCCATCTCCCTAGCCCTAACATCTCTTGCATCCAAGAATCCCACAGTGCCCCATGCAAGCATCAAAAAGATCATGTTGGCATGCTCGCCACAGAGGTCTGAGCAGAGAATTGGCATGATTAATGCTGAGCAGCTATGCGTGGGGGCATGGCTGAGGAAGGAGGTCTTTGAATTGGGAGTTAAGCAACATAGCCAATTCATGAGACAGTAGTGATCACAGTGGAGAGCAAGATAATATTCAAACGAAGTTACAAATGAGGACCAGGAAAGTCCAGGGAAAAGATACAGGGTATGGAGAAGGCTGTGGAAGGCAAGGCATTTCAGAAATCAGAGGGATAATGAGCTATGTCATTTGATGGCCGTTCTGGGCTGACATGTTCCAACTGTAGCACGCAGTTCTTCTGTGGTCTGTCCTTGGTTCACAGCTGATTTTTCCCCCTGGAAGCATTGTCAGGGTTTGCCCCAAAGCAGCTCATTTTCCAGTTTCTTGCCCAGTCACTCAGCCCTGTAGACCTCTGACGTCCATCTCCATTGGCCTGGCCTTCTACCACCCAGGAAGGTCCGAGGTCATGCGCCACAACACGGACTTCACTGGGCACATTTTGTTTCAGATTGTTTGCAAACGTGTCAGTGGGGACCGTTTCCGGCGCTCTTCTCGGCTCCCTGCAGCTGGTACAGCCCCTACCAGAACAGTGTCTTTTTCCTCCCTCTTTTAGCATCATTTTCTTGTCCAATTTCATCAGCCCACACTGCCCTCCTCCTGCTATGCTAACTAAAGGTTTGAAAGCAGATTTTGGTGCAGATCTTTGAACATCTAGCATATTATTTCCACGTGTTTCCTTTTGACCAGGAGCCGGTTTACTCCTATAAGAGCTGTTACTAGGCCTGACTTTCTCCTTCCCAGATAATGAAGCTTTCTCTTGGAGGTAGATGATTATGCTGTTTATTCTGAGTCACCATCTTGCCTAGAACAGAAGCGACATATACTCGTCTGTTCTCAGGGTCGTTGCTAGCTACGCAATGTCCCCACTAGGCTAATTTTCACCAATGTCCTTTATTCTTAGAGGGCACATTTTAAAGGCACACTGTCCTTAACAGCATAAAGGTGATCAAAGAAGCCCAAGAAAAGTTGTTTTTTTTTAAGAAAAAACTCTCTTCTAACAAAGCATTTACATCCTATAAAATGTTCTATGGGAACGTGTTGTCTTAGCCACTTTTCTATTGCCATGACAAAGGCAACTAATAAAAGAAAGCATTTAATTTGGAGACTCACAGATCCAGAGGGTTAAAGCTCATAATTATTGTGGCAAGGAGCATGGCAACAGAACAGGCAGGCCTTGTACTTGAGATTTACATCTGTTCCACAAGCACAGGGCAGGCAGAGAGAGAGAGAGAGAGAGAGAGAGAGAGAGAAAGAAAGAGAGAGAGAGAGAGAGAGAGAGAGAGAGAGAGAGAGAGAGAGAGAGGAAAGAGAGAGAGGGGAGGAGGGAGGGAGGGAGGGAGGGAGGGAGGGAGGGAGGGAGAGAGGGAGGGAGGGAGAGAGAGCACTAACTGGGAATGGCATGGGCTTTTGAAATCTCAAGATCACCCCTAGTGACACACCTCCTAATCCTTCCCAAACACTTCCACCAGCTGCGGACCAAAGCATTCAAACATATGAGCCTGTGGTAGCCATTCTCCTTCAAACCCCCACATTCTCCTGCCTGGTCCCCAAAGTCTTGGAACCATATCATAATGCAAAAGGCATCAGTCCAACTTCAAAAGTCCCCAATAGTCTATAACCATTTCAACAAAGCTTAGAATACAAAGTCTCTTTTGAGATTCAAGACAATCTCTTAATTGTAGCCTCTGTCAAATAAAAGAGCAAATTATATACTTCCAACATGCAATGGCCCAGAATATATATTACCATCCTGAAGGGGTGGAAAGGGGGCATCGTGGGGAAATACTGATCCAAAGCAACACCAAAACCCAGCAGGGCAAACTCCAAATTTTGTAGCTCCACATCTGATATCAAAGGGCTTTGATAGCTCCCTCCCCCGACCCACAGCTTTGCTGTCTACAACGCACTTCTCTCTCTTGAGCTGGTTCCACTCACTGTCTGCAGCTCTCCTTGGCAGGTATCCCACTGCTCTGGCATCTCCAACACAATCCAGGATTTACTTTTATAGCTTGATGCAATGGCTTCTCAGGGCCTTCATGAAGGGACTCCCCTGTCACTTTCTTTAACTGTGGAGAGAGATTCCTCAATCCCTTCGCTTCTCCGTTCTTCATGACTCTACAGCCAGAATCAAGTGAGTGATGCTGCCTCGTTCTGCTGCCTGCTTGAGACAGAGCATGGCCCACACCTTGAATTTTATTTATATAAGCTTTGATTTGTTGTTGCTCTTTAGGAATGGATGGTTCCTTGGGCCTTTTCTTTTTTTCCCACAAATTGCAGGATTAGCTGGGCAGGGTCTCACCCAGGGGGCATCTCTCCCTCTATTCCATTTCTCCATAGGTCTTTCTTTAAACTTCTTATTCCTTTGAACATAAGACATGGCTCCAACATTGAATTTCCTGGTTCTCTTTGACTCCTTAAATTGTGTTTTGTATTTCCTTTTGCCCTGCTCACTCCCTTTCATTGTAGGCCTCAACAAGAGTGATTACTAATAACCACACAGCAGAGTCAATACCAGGCTGTTTTGAAATCTCTTGCCAACACAATTTGTCCAGATTTTTTTCCATTTAGCCTTAAGCAGATTCTTCAGAGAGGGGCAAAAGGCAGCCACGTTCTTTGCCAAAATACCATAAACACACATTAGTTGTAAGTAAAAATAAACAACAAAACTAAATGTTTAAGAAAAGGTCAAACATGTAAATGGGAAAGCACAGAAACCACCCTGAAGTAAAGAGGAGAAGGAAGCCAACCAATAGGGTGATCCCAAGCCCCAGGGTTTTGCAAAACCCAGTTTTTGGTTTCCCAAGTCCATTCTCACAAACACATTACTAAAAACATTATCGAGGCCAGCCTGGTCTACAAGAACTAGTTCCAGGACAGGCTCCAAAGCCACAGAGAAACCCTGTCTCGAAAACAACAACAACAAAAAAGCATTATGGTAGATAACTATGGCAAAGCCAGTAGCTCAGATGATAGTTGCCACTGAAGAGTTTTTGTAGACATTTGGCAGAGAGAGCTTAGAACACCATGAGGATTGGGAAAGGAAACAATGAGACTCAAATCTCATCCAGGGGCAGCAGAGGTGGGAGGGAAACATGGGAATAGATGGGGCAGGCTAGGCAGGTTTTGGGTTGGCTGGAATAATTTCACATTCTGGGAGCATAGGGCCTGTCCTCAGTGGTCTGTCCCTGGGGGATGGAGAGATATCAGTAGTCCAGACTCTAAAAAGTGACTTCTGGGAGTTTGGGTTTTGAATAAGTTGGTTTGCATTTATAATACTCATAGGCGAACTGTTTGCCATGTTGAGTGACTTTTCCTGGGGAGACATGAATAAACATCAACTCACCCCTGAAAGGGCACCTGACATCAGACCAAAGAAATGGTTCCATTTAAGTTTTGTATGCTGATCTAGTGAGCTCACTGGGGTTTGTTTCAAAAACAAAACAACAGCAACAACAATAATGAAAAACATGGATGAAGGGTTATTTGCAGCAGCCTGGGTAAGGAATTCCCTACAGAAACATAGGTGACGGGTTCTTTATAGAAGTCTGAGTGTCTGGGACAGCTGCATCAACAAACCCACCAAAACATGGGTGACAATAAAGGTCGCATTTTCTTGGAGTCCTCTGAACAACGTTTGGCAGCTACACCACTGAAAAGCTTCCTCTTCAACCCCAGCCATTCATTTGCTCAGGGAAAGACTCCGTGAGTCATTCAAACGTCTGGTAAACTTCATAGGAAGCTTAGGGTCATTTATTCCCTCCCCTCTACAACCGAGGTAATGTTTCGGTCTAAAGGCCATAGCTACAGAAGACATCTCTAGGGGTTCAGTAAGTCTGGGGATGGGAATCCAGACCCTCCAGGGTCAGCGATGCCTTCTGGTGTCATACCATGAAAACTAAAGAATGAGAGAACATGATCACCACACTGTGGTCATTGTTGGTACCCTTCCAGAAGCTTTAAATAGAGTTACTCTTGGCCAGTTGAGTCAGAATTGGAGAGGAAATGGAATGGCTCTAATGGAATCAATACTGAGAAGTAGTAGTGTCTCACACCAACTCTCCCCACTACCACCAGTGCAGACCCAAGACTGGCAGGCAGACACTGATGGTTCAAGGTTCTTTGCAATGACGTATATGGAGACATGAGGATAGTTACAGGAAAGGAGGTAGTTCATTAGGGAAGAGGTGCAGGGGAGCCAAGAGATGCACCCTATCGCTTGCCTGTGGCTTGGCTCAAAGAACTTCAAAAGGGAAAAGGGGTTGAAGAGAGGTATACAGTAACCATTTATGAGCCTATAACATTCTTATAACATGGACTTTCCTGAACATGCTCCCCTGGCTTAGAGCAGTTCAGGTAGATTAAGGGCTGACAGTTTTTCCATTGCTATGGCCTTTCCTATGTTAATCTGCAGAACCTCCTCCATTGTACTAGGCTATCCTCTCTCAAGACCACCAGGATACCCAGTAGCGAAGCTTCAGACGGGGTCCCAGTTCAGCAATCACATGGCTGTGGAATCCACACCCTGTCTCTGTCCATAAGTAAGCCTTCATTCCCTTGTCTATGGAACAGCCCCCTAGAGGTTGAGAGTATGGTTCTGTAGAGGTGAGGGGGAAGCAGAAGGAAGAGTAGTTCAAGGCCATCCTCAGCTACAGGGGATAGCAGTGGGGTTCAAGGCCCACTTGAACTGTGTGAGACCCTGTCTCAAAAAACACTTGATTAGTAAAAGGAACAGGGCTGAACCAAGAGTAGCTCAAGGAATGAAGGTACCCTTGAATTCTTCCCCCTTCCTCCCGCTGCCGGCTGCTTTGAGCAAGGACAGGCCCCTGCAGACACTTCCGTGCATAACAATGACATTGAAGGCTTATGAGGCCAAGGAAGTCTTTATGAATTGTTACCCATCTGATACCTCCTGGGAAATGGCTTGCTCCTTCTGAATGATGGTCCAATTAACAAGAGGCTAGGGTTATAACATCAGATGTGTTTCTTTTATTCGGTGAACACTTACCAAATGTCTACTGTGAATCAGATACAGCTAAGGGGTCAGAGTAAAAGAAAAGAGTAAATCCCCATCCTCGGAGAACTTACAACTTAGGGGACCATGCACACCAGAAATAATGACTTCTAACACAAGTCATTTGTCTGCTATCTCAGCTCAATAAAGCTTACATGGAAGAGTCTTAAGAGATCTGTCATTTATGGGCTAGGGAGATAGCTCAGTCAGAAAAGAGCTTGCCTTGCCTTGTTATCATGAGAACCTGAGCTCAACCCTTGGCGCCCACACATGGCACTGTAAACTTGCAATCCCAGCACAGGAAAGATGGAGATAAGAGGGTCCCTGGGGCTCCCTCACCAGCCACCCTAGCCTAATTGATGAGCCCCAAGCTAATGAGATACTCTGTCTCAGAACAGGAGAGATGGTACCAGACAACACCTGAGCTTGTCTTCTGGTCTCCACACATATAAACATACATGCACACACATAAATATACACACAAAAAATAAATCATTTATCACAGTTTTTAAATGATTGAATGTAGGGATTTTTTATTAAAAGATTTTTTTCCCTATTTGTTTATTTTATGTCCCCTGGAACTGGAGTTGTGCTGGTTGTAAGCCACTGCATGGGTACTGGGAGCAAACAATCCCAGGTCCTCTGCAAGAACAACAGGTTCTCTTAACCACTGAGCCATCTCTCTAGCCCTACAGTAATTTTATTTTTTTGAGACAAGTCTGGAACTCACTATGTAGCCCAGGCTGCCCTTCCCATCCTCTTGCTTCAGCCTCTCAAATGCTGTGATTAAAGGTGTTCAAAGCCATTCCTCACTTATTATAGATTTTCCAAATTGAAAAGGAAATGAGAGAAAGCCAGTATATGACCAGAGATTTTAGGGCCAACATCTGGGCCCCAGAAATTCTAACAAGCTAAGTCAGCCACTAGTAGCCAATAGATCAATGAAAGAGAAAAGTAATAATGTAAACTAGAGAAAAGAGATTTATTTCATGAGGCCACATCAGTACCAGGAACAGATAAAATGGTCCAGCGACTCCCAAGTCCATCTCTGAGATCTTGATATGAGGCTTAGGTTTAAATAGAGGGCAAGAAGTATGTATAACTAACTTTTCCCGGTTAGGGTGTGGTCCTATCTCTCATTGATCCATCACTGTCTTGGCCTCTCGTCTCTGCCAAGGTTAATCTGCTAAAATTTTGGAAGAGTTTGAAGTGTCTTCCTGGAAGATAAATCCCTCCTTTGTTTTGTACCTTTGTCAGCCTGTTTTTTCTCCCAGCGTGAGATTCCCAGGGATCTATTGTTTCAACTGTCCAGTAGTTGAAATGGGAGAGGTATACGTATCTGGAGCAGTGGTTCTCAACCTGTGGGTCATGATCCCTATGTGGTCCTATGACCCTTTTATAAGGATCACAAGACCATCAGAAAACACAGATATTTACATTATGACTCCTAACAGCAGCAAAATTACAGTGATGAAGTATGAACAAAAATAATTTTATGATTGGGGGTCAGCACAACGTGAGGAAAATATTAAAGGGTCATAGCATTAGGAAGGTTGAGAGCCACTGGTCTAGAGCAGCTTCTGCTCCTGCCAGGATGGTCACATGTAAGTATAAGGGTTATGTATGCAATCAAGAACAATGATACTTCTGCTAAGAAGCCAGAAGGAAAGTCTTATAAACTTACACAAGAGATTGGAATCACCAGAAAGTGACTCATCCAGGGAGGCTTCAGGTGAGCAGAGAGTAGACAAATCAGCATAAGCTAGGTTATATTTCCCAGCCTGGGAGACTGGGTAATGAGGCTCGGGAGGAGACAGACTACTGGGCCAGAGGTTGCACAAGATAAGAGAGACAGGTAGATAGAGGGAGGAGCCCTGGGTGGAGAGAGAGGATGCTAAGGGCACACTGCCTCATGTGATAAAAACGTGTTGCTGCATTCATGGCTCACACTGCCATGCCGGGCTACGTTCATGGCTCACACTGCCATGCTGGGCTACGTTCATGGCTCACACTGCCATGCTGGGCTATGTTCATGGCTCACACTGCCATGCTGGGCTATGTTCATGGCTCACACTGTCATGCTAGGCTACGTTCATGGTTCTCATTTCATGCTAGGCTACGTTCATGGTTCACACTGCCATGCTGGGCTACGTTCATGGCTCACACTGTCATGCTAGGCTACATTCATGGCTCTCATTTCATGCTAGGCTACGTTCATGGCTCACATTTCATGCTAGGCTATGTTCATGGCTCACACTGCCATGCTAGGCTACGTTCATGGCTCACACTGCCATGCTAGGCTACATTCATGGCTCACACTGCCATGCTAGGCTACGTTCATGGCTCACACTCTCTTGCTCAGCTATGTTCATGGCTCACATTGCCATGCTAGGCTACGTTCATGGCTCACACTCTCATGCTAGGCTACATTCATGGCTCACACTGTCATGCTAGGCTACATTCATGGCTCACACTGTCATGCTAGGCTACATTCATTGCTCACACTGCCATGCTACACTAGAAATGGCAGACTTTGGTTGGAGCATTAGCAATAGTATATTTTCTTGGAGTATTAGTAACTTTTTTCATTGCTGTGGCAAAAATACCTACACATGTAACTTAAGGGAGAAAGGATTTCAAAATACCTACACATGTAACTTAAGGGAGAAAGGATTTCTCCTGGCTCACAGTTCTGGCTACAGTCCATCATGGCAGGGAAGGCATGGTAACAGATGTAGGAGGGAGCTGCTCACAGGGCATCCACAGTCAGGAAGCAGAGAGAGATGAACACTGGTACTCAGCTCGCTTTCTCCTTCTTATGTAGCTCATGACATTGGTGTGCCATTCTGTTTAAATTAATCTACTCTAAAGATTCTTTCATAGAAGTCCCCAGGAACATCTCTCTTAGTATATTCTAGATCCTGTCAAGTTCCCAGTCTATATTAACCCTCAACACCAGCATTATCAAAGACATGAGTCTTGGCACTGATGGAAATAATTTGTTAACACCGTCTAACCCTTTACAGTGTTAACATGTCTGCCATCTCAACCTAGCATGGTGGTGTGAGCCATGAACGTAGCCTAGCATGGCAGTGTGAGCCATGAATGCAGCAACACGTTTTTATCCCACGAAGCAGAGTGTCCACGGCTAGGTCCCATTTCCTGCTTTCTTTAAGTATATTCAGATGCCCAGTTGCTCTTGGCACAGGCTAAATAGCATATGGAACAGGAAGTAGAAGCCAAGTGGCTTTGAAAGTTAATAGCTTAAAAAAAAAGGTGTTTTCAAATTTCTAGAAAGTTGAAAGCTTAGTGTGAGTAGAAGATACATGTTTTTCCTAGTGCTAACACACTAAAACTAACAAAATTAATGCCCTGCCCTGTTCTCCCCACTTCCCCTCCCCCCAGTCCCTCCCTCCTCCTTTTTTCCTCTTGCCCAGTTTGTCAGTCATCTCTTCACTCTTAATTACTTCACCTCTAGTAAATTAATGGCATTGTGATATATTTTATATATTTTAAGTAATTTTAAAACTAGTTTTAGGCTTATACAAAATAACATGTTTTACTCTCTCTCTCTCTCTCTCTCTCTCTCTCGTGTGTGTGTGTGTGTGTGCGCACTAGGCAATCAGTTTGCCACTGAACTATGTTTCCAACCCTCACATGTATCATTACATGTATATGTGTTTCTTTTTTTTTAAAATATTTATTTATTTATTATGTATACAATATTATGTCAATGTAGATGCCTGCAGGCCAGAAGAGGGCACCAGACCTCATTACAGATGGTTGTGAGCCACCATGTGGCTGCTGGGAATTGAACTCAGGACCTTTGGAAGAGCAGGCAATGCTCTTAACCACTGAGCCATCTCTCCAGCCCCGTGTATGTGTTTCATACAGGAGTATTGTTTTATTGCTATTAGGTATGGCACTAATCCCACACCTGCAAGAAGCAACGCTGACAGGACACCTGCCAAGAATCCCCTAGTGGAGGTTTGAATGCTCAGTGCTTTCTGAGAATGAGCAAGACCCTGGGTTCTGTCCTCAGCACCCCTGAAGAACAAATTAACATAAACTGATATAGTCCCCAATTTGTCTCCTGAGTGTTTTGTTGTCCAGGTACTAGGAGCCAATGCAAGTTTGTCTTAGTGCTTAGCTGCACTGTATCTTCAGACACTGAGGTTGTCCCCTGTTTCGGCTTGTTTTTAAGAGACTAGGGCCATTTGCTCCTGAATGCCTCTCTTTCTTGGCTGATTGCTTTCTCTTAGAGTCAGGTTAAACACGGTGACAATGACACACCACAGGGGGCGTGGCCTCCCTCCCTCACAGGGGTGATTAGGAGAACACTTGTCCACTTGCCTCACCTTTGATGAGGCCAAGTTTGGCCACCTGGTTAAGGGATGAAGGGCAGGTTTCTATGAGGGGTGGGTGGTGTGGCTGGTTTCTACAGTAGGGGTGGAGTTAGAGCTCCGGCCTGGACTTACAAATGACAATAATAACTTCCAAGTGCTACTGCCTGTAAGGATGCTGTAAATGACTGACTTTACAGGGAAAACCTCCCTTGACTGTGATAGGTGTGATAATATGTTCAGTCTGTATGCAGATGAGACACTGGGAGGGACAGCGAGTTACTGGGGTTACACAGCAAGTTCGCGGCAAAGTCAGTCTTCGAACACCAGCACTTGACTTAAAATCTGAGTGTCACTGGCAGGTCAGCCCTCCCCTAGCTTCAGGGTAGGTTCAGTGTCTCAGGGGAAAGCATCCAAACAGGACTGAAACCTCCTGGTTCCCTGCTCCATTTAGAACAGCCCTGAAGAGATATGAAGAATAGATGACATTTTATTTACTGTTTTCTGATGTTTCTGTTGTTGTTGTTCATCTGTTTTGTTTTGTTTTGTTTTTGAGACAGAATCTCTTGTAGCCCAAGCTGATCTCTAACTTGCTGTGGAGGTGAGGCTGGCCTTGAACTTCTGATCCTTCTGTCTCTACCTCCCAAGTGCTGGCACTGCCAGTGTGTATGTACCTCCATACCCTGCTAGGCTTCTAATTTTAGAACAGATCAGACTACACTAATGCACAAGCTGGGCCTTATTCTTATGGAACGGGAGTTTGGCAAAACAGAGCAATAGGGCTCTCTTTAAGGTACACGGAAAGAAAGAAAGAGGGAGGGAAGGAAAGAGGGGAGGAGAGAGAGAGAGGGAGAGAGATTGCCGTGTGGTGGCACACAGCAATCAACCCAGCGTTCAAAAGTCAGAGGCAGGAAGATTACAAGGTCAGGTTCAGCCTAGGTTACATAGGAAGATCTTGTCTTAAAAAAAAAATTAAATAAAGTGAGAAAAAATTAAATGAAAGTTAGAATAAAGAGTAAGGGAAACACAATAAATGACAGACTCTTAAAAACTGGGGAGATGTCTCATTTGGTAAAGTGCTTATCATGCCAGCATGAGGGCTTGAGTTCTGGTCCCCAGACCCACGCAAAAAGTCAGGCACGGCAGCACACATTTTTACCTTAGTGCTGATGTGTGTGTGTGTGTGTGTGTGTGTGTGTGTGTAACCGTGCATGCCTATGTGCACAGTGTGTGTAGACGTTTGGGTGTCTGGGGCCCATTAGTCAGCCAATCTAGCCAAGTCTGTGAGCTCCAGGTTCAATGAGAAAGCCTTTTTCAAAAAATAAGATGGACAGGTGCTATAGCAAGATAGCTCAGCAGGTAACAGTGCTTACTGCTATTGCAGAGGACCTGGTTTCGGTTCCCACATGGCGGTTCATGATCACCTGCAACTCCAGTTCCTGGAGATTTGATGCTGCCTTCTGACCCCCACAGGTACCAGGTGTACTTACATACATGCAAGTAAACACTCCAGACACATAAAAATAAATAAATCTTGAAAAGGCACGGTGGGCAGATCTTAAGCAGCGACCCTTAGAAGTTGTCCTTTGGCCTCTGCTCATACACGCACACTCAGACAAATGCACACTATGCTAGCAGCATCCAGCTGGAGAGAGAAATAGCACTAAGGAGGGGATCAGAGGTCTTTGGGATCATCTGTGACCACCTGGTCTGCAGGGGTACACAACCTCCCATTTACTGTTGGGTCCCCTGAGACTGACTGCCTCCTGAAGTTGTGCTATGTGATCGCTTGTTTGCTCTGTGTCCCACTGGAAATTTAAAGAGAGCCAGGAGCCTCGTCTTATCCACAGTTTATCCCCAGGGCCAATATTGAACGTTGGCACCCAGTAGGACTATGGATTGCCTCAACAGACTTCCATTTCCAAAGATAGTTGTCAGCTGTCTTATGAAGGCACACAGTAGGATGCTACTTGTAGAGTTTGGATCACTAAAACGAACAACGCGAAACAAAACACCTTCTCCAGACAGAAATAGAGACGCCGGTGAAACGCTGTCAGACGCAATCGGGCTGCCAAGGCTTTTTCGTGTAGCTTACAGGAGACTCTCAAACCAGTCACGTGAGAAAAGACCTTTCAATGATAATCAAAGTGGGAAAGACTTCCAGGAACTCAGCAGGAAGCTCAGCTGGAAGCTGGGTTGATCCTGGCCCCTGCTGACCATCAGCAGGACTCTGAGTCACAGCACCTGAAGCAAAACACAGAGAGGATTGCTGGCTCTTGCAACTGGAAAGGCAAGAATGTAGGGCACAGGAGTGCCGCTGAGGGATGACAACTGTCCAGCTCCATCTCTAGGTCTTTTTCCTCCATGTCTTTTTGTCCTTAATTTTTTTTTTTTAAATTTGTACTTTATGTGTAAGAGTGTTTGCTTGCACGTGTGTCTGCCTTCTACCTGTGTGCAGTGCCCTCAGCAGCAAGAAAAGGACGTCCAGTCCCCTGAAACTAGAGTTACAGACTGTCGTGCGCTTCCATATGGGTGCTGGGAACTAAACTCAGGTCCTCTTTAAGAGCAGCAAGTGCTCTTAACCACAGAACCATCTCTCCAGTCCTAGCATGTCAATTTTTGAGATAGGATCTTGTGTATTCCATGCTGACCTCAAACCCTCTATGTAGCTGAGGAGAGCCTTGAACTTCTGATCTTCCTGCCTCTACTTCCCAAGTGCTAGGATCCTAAGTGTGTGCCCCCATGCCCAGCTTATGCACGGCTGGGTGTGCAAGGCAAGCGCGCTACCAACTGGAATACACCCCCAGCCCTCTCTGCTTTGCTGTTTACTTTCCACGCTTATGGCACCGTTCTTCACTTGAAACAGGGTCTTGTTGTGTAACCTCTGCCGGCTTTGAACTCCTGGGTCACCCATCTCATCCTCCCAAGTATAAGAAGGATATATCAGGGGCTGGAGAGGTGGCTCAGAGGTTAAGAGCATTGCCTGCTCTTCCAAAGGTCCTGAGTTCAATTCCCAGCAACCACAAGGTAGCTCACAACCATCTGTAATGGGGTCTGGTGCCCTCTTCTGGCCTGCAGGCATACACACAGACAGAATATTGTATACATAATAAATAAATAAATATTAAAAAAGAAGAAGGATATACCAGCAAGTCTGGATTCAAATAGCATCATTTGTGTGTGTGTGTGTGCTTGTGTGCATATATGTGTTTGTGTGTGTGCACATGTGTGTGTGTGTGTGTGTGTGTGTGTGTGTGTGTGTATGAATGACATGGTGTCATTCCTCAGGAGTACTATTTGCCTCGGTTTTCTGAGATAGGGCATCTCATTGGCCTGTAATCTGCTAATACAGCTAGGCTAACTGGTCAGTGAGCCACAGGGATTCACCTGTCCCCAAACATAGAATTACAAGCCTGTGACTTATTTACCATTACCATAATTTTTACTGGCTTCAAACATGACTTCTTTCTTAGTTAGGGTTTCTAATGCTGTGATTAAACACTGTGACCAAAAGCAACTTAGGGAAGACAGAGTTTATTTCTTCTCGCTGTTTCCAGGTTCATCATCCAGGGAAGTCAAGGCAGAACTCAGGGCAGGAACCTGGAGGCAGGAACTGGAGAGGAAGCCATGGAGGAGTTCCACTTACTGGCTTGCTCCTCTTGGTTTGCTCAGCCTGCTTTATTTCAGCACCTAAACCACCAGGACAAGGGCAACACCACCCACAGTGAGCTGGTCCCTCCCTGTCAGTCAATCATCAGTGAAGGAAATGTACCCCAGGCTTGCCTACAGGCCAATCTTGTGAGACATTCTCTCAACTGAGGTGCTCTCTAGCTTGTGTCAAGTTGACATAAAAGTAGCCAGCCAGATTTCTATATTGAAGAAGAGGGAGAAGGGGCCCTTAAAAACTGGGATTGTGGGTAGGAGCAGCGAGGGCTTCCCCCATGGGCTTCCACTTAGAAAAGCTTCCAGGAGAGGACTGTTTGTCCTGAATCACTCTCTGGGGCCAAGGGAACTGTGTAATCTGGTTGGTGATCCCCAAAGTCTCATGCTGATGGAGCACGGAAAGAGAGATACAAACAAGCAGCACAGGCAGTAAGAGGGGGAGCCAGGGTCGCAGGTCAGTTTCATCAGCTTCTAATACATATCCTCTCGATCCAAAGCAAAACCTTTCTGATCACAGCATAAGGTCAACACCCCACTAGCAGAGCACATTGCAGCAGCCTAGTGGCCATTCCATCTTTGGAAAGGATAGCATGACTCATAGGCAGTCCTTGTGGATGAAAAGAAAATGGTAAATAGATAGAGGAGGCCTCAGTCTCCAGAGCTGCACAAATGGATTCTATGGTAGACAGGCACTAGATCAAACCATGGTCCACCCCAGCATGTTCTAAGCCAGATGGGAAGGAAGGGGGCACAGATAAATCATTGGGAGCAGATGGCATACACTTGAGAGGCCAGCGAGACCTTGCAGATGAAGTGGGGGTGGTTGGTTGGCAGAAGTCTAGGACCTGCCCATGCAAACGGCCACCGTGCCGAGGAGGTTGTCATTCTACAGCTGTGACCCCAGCTGTCAGAGTGCCTCGGTGGGACCGGAGCAGCCGCAGTTCAGGTGAGTCAGCTCCAGGCCTTCGTCTGCTTCAAGCTGGTAGCAGTCGAAATGAAGATGAGAGGCCCTGGCGGATTTAAACACAACCTGAGGGGCAGGGTAATGAATGGGGCGTGGGGACAAGAGCAGCCACACAGGTGCTGCCCTGGGAGATCACACATGATGGCTGCTCCAGGGCCCTCTGGGTCTGAGAGGGCGAATGAGTCAGAGCTGCTAACAAAGACAAACCAATGGCTCTCACTTTCATAGGAGCAATGCGCACCAAGCAGGCGATAGATCTGGGAAAGAGTGGGTTTTCTGAGTCACGCTGTGCTGGCTCTAATCCCAGCTCTGCCACCAGCTTAGATGATGTGAACTCGGGTTGGCTGCAAAGCTTGTCTGAGCCTCAATTTCCTCAACTATAAAATGAAGATAATTACACGTCCCTCCAAAGGTAGTCTTGAGGATTAAAACTCATAAGAAAAGTACCTGGCAGGGGGCAGGGGGAGTAGTGGCCGGTATTATCTACATATACCTGGGACCTGTGAGTTTCCCAGCAGAATTCTATGAAGCCTTAGGATTGAGACCAGAGCCTGTATGATCACTGTTCCTGGGCTTTGAAGGTATTTAGAAATAAGTCTTAAGATGCCCTTACCTGAATTTTCAAATAGTCTTGCCAATAACATTTTTTTTCATAATACTTAACAAAAAAATAAGGTCACTCTAATCTTGGCTGGTCTGAAACTTACTATGTAGATCTGACTGGTCTCAAACACATAGAGATCTGCCAACATCTGCCTCCCAGGTGGTGGGATTAAAGTCATGTGCCACCATTTCTGGCAGCGTAAGAACTTTTTAGGAGTGTGTGTGTGTGTGTGTGTGTGTGTGTGTGTGTGTGTGTGTGGTGTGTACATGAGGAGGCTAGCGGTCAACTTCAGTGTTATGCCTCAGGTGTCACCCACAGTATTGTTTGGAGATAGGTCCTGTCACTGGGACCTAAGGCTCATCAGTTCGTCTATCTTAGTGATGTAGTCTGTTATCTATTAGTGTTCCTTATTCACTCTTCTATTGTTGTGATGATAAGACACCTTGACCAAGGCGACTTCCAGAAATTTCTAGAAGAGAGTTACTAGTGGGGGTGGGGAGTGTTACAGTTTCAAAGGACGAGCCTATGACCATCATAGTGGGGAGCATGGCGGCGGGCAGGCATGGCACTGGAGCAGTAGCTGAGAGTTTATACATCCTGATCCATAGGCACATGGCAGGGGGTGGGAGAGAAAGGGAGGGAAAAAGAGAGAGGGGGAGAGGGAGAGAGACTGGAAATGGCATGGACTTTTGAAACCTCAAAGCCCACCCCCAGTGACATGACACACCTCCTCCTCCGACAAGGCCATACTTCCTAATTCTTCCCAAATAGTTCCACTGACTGGGAACCAAGCTCCCAAATAATTGAGCCTCTGGGAGCCATTCTTATTCAAACCACCACCGAGCCTAAGCTGGTTGGCTGATGAGCCCCAGAGAACCACCTCTCTCTGTCTCCCTGGCACTGGGCTCACAAGCCCATGCCACTATACCCAGCAATTTTATGTGGTTTCTGGGGATTGAATTCATGCTGTCATGCTTGCATGCAAAGGTCTTATGTACTTAACCTTCTCTCCAGAGCAAGATTCTCTTTTAGGAAAGATGTGGCCTGGTGGGAGTCTCCCCCCTACCTTCCAGCCCTCCATCATTTCTGGTCATATTAATTGTTCTTACCGACATAGATTGATTTTCCTCCAGGTTCCACCGTGAAGATTCTGAAGCACCTGCGTTGCTGGTGCTGAGGTTGAGCACGGTAGCTCTGGGGATGAACTCAGTTCTGCCTTTACCAGCTGTGTAACATTATCTTCAACAAGTTACCTAGAGGTTCTGTGCCTCGGTTTCCTCATCTGGTAAATGGGTCATAAGAACATTCGACGCCCTGCATGATTGTGTCAAGGGATGACAGATGCAAGCCCGTCCTTCCTCCCTTGGAGGCAGACAGGGAACGACTGTGAGTTTGAGGCTAGCCTGGATACATAGCAAGTTCCAGTTTGGAAAAACAAAGGGAAGTGGAGGAATGTGGATGTAACTCAGAGCGAGAACACTTGCCTAACATAGCCCTGGATTCCATTCCAGGCCCTCAGCATCATAAGGATGTTATTTGGTCCATAAGGGTACTCTGGAGACTAAATGAGTTAGTACATACAAACCACTGACCGCTGCTGTTACCACCACTACTATCATCATCTTCACCACCTTCACCATCAAAACCATCATCATTACTATCATCTCACCACCATCTTCATCATCACTGCCCATCACCGTCATCATCATGCTACCACTATCATTATCCCTACCAATATCATCATCATCTTCATCGATATCGCCAGCATAAACATCATCATCATTACCATCGTTGTCATCACAACCATTATCATCAATACCATCATCACCATCACCACCAACATCATTATTATTGCTGCACCATCAGCATCCTCGTCATCATCGCTAGCACTTCAAAATCATTATGAGAGGCCGCCACCATCCCTATACCTACAGAAAACTGTACCAATCCCTCTCACTGTCGAGGGCAGAACAATGAACACAAACTTCTCTGGTACATCCTAGGTAGACCTCAGCTTTTAATTGTTAAATGTGTGTGCATTTGGGTGTGAGAAAGTATGGGTAGAGGTCAGGAAACGAGAGCAAAGCCCATGAGGTGGGGGCAAAGGCTTTAAGGGCATGTCAGTGGAGAAGGCAATAGGATACCTGTGGGGTGGGCATACTAGGGGTGGTAAGGTAGAGTCAGGACAGAAAGGTGCGTGGAGATCTGTGAAGAGGGGTGGGGTGGGAGGTATACAAGCAAACCAAGACAAAAGATGAATGCATGAAAAAGGCATAAGGAAGCCTGTTATTCTGAAAGCTAATTTAAAAGAACTCCCATGGTGCGCACCGGAAACTGGGCACTAGGGGACCCTGGGTTGTGAATAGGCAGAAAGGGACTGTGAAGAGTGACATGTGGAAGACAGGTCTTCTGGGACCTTTATCTGAGGTCATTTCTGCAGAGACAACCATGTCCCTATTCTCCTTTCTTGTTGCTGTTCACAATCCACTGCCTATCAATCAAGCACATGACCTGCTTATCAGTTGCTTGTGTGTCACTTTGACAGGATAGCTGACGGAACTTAAAAGAAGAAAGGATTGATTTAGGCTCAGGGTTTCAGAGGGTTCAGTCTGTCTTGAGGGGACTGTGGTGGAGTAGAATAGATCACACTGTGGCCATCGGAGACTCAGTCAGAGTGATCTATTTCTCCAAGCTAGGTCCTTGCTCCCAAAGTTATCAGAACTACCCAGAATAACACCGGCTGGACACTGAACATCCAACATATGAGCTTATGGGAGATGCTTTATGTTCAAACTATAACATTGTTCTTCTAGGTGTCTAGACTTGATAGAAGGTAACAGTGCTAGCAAGCAGGGAGCAAAGGCGCAAAGTAGTGGCCAATCCTTTACTATGGAGCGGAATCAAGAGCAAGGCTCACGATGCTCAGCACCTGGCAACCCAATATCCTTTTAAGGAGCCAGAAAAGGTGCCTTTGGGAGGAGCTAGGAAAGCCCTGAGTTTACAGATGAAAGGATAGGGTGCAGGATATCACCTGGAAAACAGGAAGACCTCAGACTGTGTGATTGGCAGGAGGGAAAGGCAATGAGATCAAATGTGAGCAAGCTCAACAGGATACACTTCATGAGTGCTGCGGGGACTTCCCCTAAAGCACCCTGTCTTAGCAAAGTCATGAGGTTCAGATACAACAAAGAAGAAAACTGGAATTAAATGGAAGGTAGGGAGACAGCTCAGCTGGTAAAGGGCTTGTCTTGCAAGCATGAGGACTTAAGCCCATCTTCAGAATCCAGGTGAGGAAAAAATACTGGGCATGGTAACACGCGTGTGCTGGGTATGGTGACATGTGTATGCTGGGTGTAGTGACACACGTGTGAGTTGGAGGCAGAGCAGGCAGGGTTCTGGAGCTCACCCCAGACAACCTAGTTTACTTGGTCAATTCCACGATCCTGTCTCAATAAAAAGGTAGATGCCACCCGAGGAATGGAGACTTCCCCAAAGAACATTACAAAGGGTCATCATATGGCCTCCACTCATACATACTCATACCTGCACACACACACACACACACACACACACACACACACACACACACACGAGAGAGAGAGAGAGAGAGAGAGAGAGAGAGAGAAAGAGAGAGAGAAATTAGAATGTGCTTATCTCTTACCCATTTAATTTCATTGTAGTACATCCTTCCCCCTTCCAATTTTCTATACATACATTCAAGGAATATTCTGAGCTTTAGCTCCATGAGCCTCATGTACTGTACCAAGTCTGTGTATAGATAAGATGGGGGAGGGTATGGAGTGGTAAACTTCTATCATCTGAGTGGGCCATCTGGCTTGTTCAAGGGCTAATGGCCCTGTTACCTTTCAGAGGATGACCTACAGAGAGGATAAAAGCCATAATGCCACTATCAACTCCCAAGATGCTACATCAACTCAAGTGGTCAATAATGGCATTTTCTCTGCTGAACGCTTCTCCTCCTTCAGTGGTCTTCCACATCCTGTGGCAATATTTGTGAATCACAAATGCCAGAGACAGGCTGGTTCCATCAGGCTGCTTGCTAGTCCTTCTGGCCCATCCTGCATCCTCTAGGGTTGATCTCCCCATTGTTCTGGTCTCCGCTGAGAACTCACTGGGAGAAATGTTCTGAAAAGGCTGCTCCAAGCAGCTGGCTCTTTCAAACGAGCTCATTCTGCCTTTTCCTCTTCTCTGTTCTCTTCCATGAGGCTGAGTTTAAGAGCAAAGCAGAGTTGGCTTTTAAACGGCAGTATGTGTCATCTAAATAAATACGCTTCACAGGGGAAAACACACTAAATATGATATTCCCATGAGTCACAGAACAGCTGGGCTGGCTCTGAAGCATAAGCCTGTTCTCCCATCAGTAATAAGGATCGAAGAATGGAGCAAGATCACATTTCAAGATGGGCCATATCCCCAAGGCAGTACATGGTTACCTTCTGGCATCATTTGGCCCTTCTGAGCTACTATTGAAAGCACACTGACCAAAAAGAATAGCATCTAAAGTCTGGCCAGGATCCATGGAGCTCAGTACAGATTTCTACTTAATGGGGAGAGAGGGGTGTATGGTTAAAGAGCATTCTATGAAGTCACATGATCACATCTGCCTTTACCTGGATTCCTATTAGGATTGCATGTGCTCCTGTGTGTGTGCAGGTGAACATATGTGTGCACACAGGCAGAGACCAAAAGTCAACCTGGTTGTCATTCATTAGGCATCATCTACCCTCTTTGTACATATGTTTGTATGGTGTACATGCATGAATGTACACATGCTGTTATTTGTGGGTGCATGTGTAAATGTATATATGGGTACATGCACACATGCATATGTGCACACTCTGTGTGTGTTTGCATGCAAGGACCCAAGGTTAACATCAGAGGTCTTCCTCAGTAACTCTCCACTTTATTTTCATTGAGGCAGAGTCCCTTAATAGAACCAAGAGCTTGTTAATTGGCCGAGTCTAGGTTACCTGCTAATTCCAGAGACCCCTTTTTCTACCTACCAAGTGCTGGGATTATAGCTGGTATCATGCTTGCCTGGATTTTATGTGAATTCTGGGGACCTGAACTCCAGTCCTCATATTGGCACAAAAGAGCTCTCTCCCCAGGCCCTGTCACCTGCTTTTTGAGACAGAGTCTCTCAGAGGCCTGGAACTGAACAAGTAAACTAAGCTAGCTGGGCAGAAAGCTCTAACCTCCAGGTCTGAGACTACAAGAACATATCACCACACTGGGCCTTTTTTTTTAAATTATGGGTTCTGGGGATTGGGCTCGGATGGCATGCCTGCCCAGAGTCTATGTGGGTTCTGAGGATGGGGATCAGATGGCATGTCCGCCCAGCGTCTATGTGGGTTCTGGGGATGGGACTCGGATGGCATGTCTGCCCAGCGTCTATGTGGGTTCTGGGGATGGGGCTCGGATGGCATGTCTGCCCAGTGTCTATGTGGGTTCTGGGGATGGGGCTCGGATGGCATGTCTGCCCAGTGTCTATGTGGGTTCTGGGGATGGGGCTCGGATGGCATGTCTGCCCAGTGTCTATGTGGGTTCTGGGGATGGGGCTCGGATGGCATGTCTGCCCAGTGTCTATGTGGGTTCTGGGGATGGGGCTCGGATGGCATGTCTGCCCAGTGTCTATGTGGGTTCTGGGGATGGGGCTCGGATGGCATGTCTGCCCAGCGTCTATGTGGGTTCTGGGGATGGGACTCGGATGGCATGTCTGCCCAGTGTCTATGTGGGTTCTGGGGATGGGGCTCGGATGGCATGTCTGCCCAGTGTCTATGTGGGTTCTGGGGATGGGGCTTGGATGGCATGCCTGCCGAGCATCTATGTGGGTTCTGAGATCTGCGCTCCAGACCTTGTGCTTCCAAGGCAATCTCTTCACCAACTGAGGCGCTCATCTCCCCAGCCCCCTCTTAGGAATCTAAAAGATTCAATCAAACCTGACGGGCTCCATGCCCACCCTCTAGCACCTTGCTGTCTACCACAGATGCTGGGTTCACAAACAAATGAGCTAATATTTGCAAAGCTACTTTGGAAAGAAAGAAAGGATTTAGAAAAAAGACAAGCCCTGGAGGGCTGGGAGATAGCCCAGGATAAAAAAGCACTCGATGTTCAATCATGAAGAGCAGAGTTAGATCCCCCGGAAATCAAGTTTAAAACAGAAAAAAAAACCAAAATTGAACCCTGTGGTGCAAGTCTGTAAGAGAAAAGCGAAGGCAAGTGGGTCTCACGGGGTGGGGGGCTTGCTCCACCATTCACCTAATCAAAGGCAAGTTTGGTGAGAGACCTTGTCTCAAATTACTGAGGTAGACAGCGACAGAGGAGGACAGCATTGGCCTTTGCCCTTCAAATGTGCATACCCAGATGAATATATCTGAATAGCATATGCACACACATACACACACACTCACACACATATTCACACACACTCACATACATACTCACACACACATACAAACACACACACATGCATACTCACACACATACACACTCACAAACACACACTCACAGACACATACTCACACACACTCACAGACATATTCACACACATACATACTCACAAATACACACACACACTCACACACACACACTCACATACTCACACACATACAAACACACACACATACATACTCACACACATACACACTCACAAACACACTCACATACACATACTCACACACACTCACAGACATATTCACACACATACATACTCACAAATACACACACATACACACACACTCACACACACACTTACTCACAATCACACACACACACACACACATACACACACAGTTTTTTTTTTTAAAGCTAAGCTCCATATTTTGTTCTTGGGCATGTCAGAAGAGTGTGGCTTCTGCTGTGGTTATGTTCAAGGAATTTAAAATTCAGGTGGCAGTAAGGTTAAAAAATAAATAAATAAAATCCCATTTCATTTTACATTCCCCAAATGGCAATTCAGTTGTCCGTGCCCCTAACCTAGTTAATGAGAGGGCACTCCTGCGTCTGTGGAGGAAGCCTCACCACCGCCATATTTTCCCACAGAGGTGCAGAGGTGAGAATCCCTCTGCCAGGTTGCCTATGTTTTCTTCCTCTGAAACACCTTTTAAAGCTGCTTCCAGGAAGGAACCAACAAGCAGAAAGCCGAAGGATGTTCTGAGTTTAGAGAGGTGGGGGGTGGATTATCCTACCAGAGATGTTCCTTTTAAGTCTTAATCTTTTTAGACTTCAACAAGCAGCCTACCGGGGGTGTCTCCCTTTCCTAAGCCCAAAAGCTCTTCCCAACAAGGTGACCTGAGGACATCTCCCAAGAAGTGAATAATGAAGGGGACAGGTCCCAGATGCTAAGGTGGCCTGCATGGGCAACGGTCCCAGCTATGTTTCGGCTGTCTAATCCCAGCATCTGCTCTGTGTGCGTGTCTTAGGATATCTATTGCCACGAGGAAGCACCATGACCAAAAGAAACTTGGGGAGGAAAGGGTTTATTTCACTTATGGTTCCATCTAACAGTTAATCATCAAGAGGAGTGAGAGCAGGAACTCAGGCGGATGCAGAGGCCATGGAAGGGGAGGGGGTAGCCTATTGGCTTGTTCCACATGGCTGGCTCAGCCTGCTTTCTCATAGAACCCAGAACCACCAGCCCAGGGATGGCAGTGCCCACAGTGGCCTGGGCTCTCTCCCACCAATCACTAAGACAATGCCCTACAGGCTTGCCTACAACCTGATCTTATGGAGGCATTTTCTCAGCTGAGGTTCCCTCCTCTCTGATGACTTAAGCTTATGTCAAATTGCCATAAAATTAGCCAGGACAGCACACACGTGCATATGTGAAAAATAAATATATAAACACACACACATACACACACACACATATATATATATAAGTATATATATATATGTGTGTGTGTGTATACCTGAATGTGTATGTGTGTTTATGCTTGACTGTGCATGCATGTACATATGTGCAACAAATGGAAGGATCCTGAAGAAGTCAGAAGAGGGAACTGGATCCCCTGGAACTGGAGTTATCAATGATTATGAGCCACTGTATGGAGGCTGGGAGTCAAATCTAAGTCCTCTGGAAGAGCAACCAGTGCTCTTCATCATGGAATACTCTCTCCAGCCTTGTCTCCTTTTAAGATGTTATTGTTGTTGTTATTGGAGACAGAATGTCGGGTAGCCCAGGATAGACTCAAGCTCCTGATGTGGCCGAGGATGATCTTGAAATCCTGATGCTCCTGCCTCCATCTCTTGAGTGCTGGGATTATAGGCACTTACCATTTCTGGTTTATGCCCTATGGGGAATGGGTTCCAGGGTTTCATGGACTCTACTACCTGAGCTCCATCCTCAGCGCTGGTCGGTCTTCTAATAAAAACTCTGGACCAAAATCTTTGCATCCTTTGATAGCATCTTTCAAAAGCAAAATTGCCTGCTTAATTATCCAGACAGCACTCTTTGCCTATGCAGAGAAAAAAAATGACACAAAACTGAGTTAATATACTTGATATTACATTTTCGAGGCATGTACCATAGAATATCTGTGTTAGTGTAATTAATTTAATTGAGTCATGCCTACCAGGAAATTATTTAATTATATCGCCAGTTGAATAGGTGATCTAATTATAATAAGCGAACGTTCCTCTTTTTTTTCCCCAAAAAGAAAATCGCATTTATTGCCAGTTGATGGGGAGAAATTGAGAGAGAGAGCCATGAAGACCGTTACTGAGAAGGCTGGAACAACCACAATTTACTGCGAAGAGATAAAAACCAAACACCTCAGCCATATTATCACCATAATTGTCTGCAGTTTACAAATCTTGTAAAACAAACGAATCATGAAATGTGAGAGTACGATTCAAAACACACATAGAAGGTGCTACATTGATTACACGGAGGCGGCTTGACTTAATTGTAAATTGTTTTCCTTTCAGTGGGAGGCGGAAAGGTATTAATTAGGAGTGATTTCGACAGGATTGGACGTCCAAGGATTGTGGCTGAGCAAAAACTCTGCAGAGAAGACTGGATGGTTGGGAGAGTTGAGAGAACTGGAGTGTGTGTGTGTGTGTGTGTGTGTGTGTGTGTATTTTCTTTCCTATGTTTTTGTGACATTTGGTGTCGTGCTAATCCCTTGAGTCAGCACACATCCACCGATCTGAGATTTAATAAACATATAAATGGCTCAAGTTAGACCAGGAAGCCCCCTCCCCAATCCAGGTGGCAAAAATGTAAGCTGGGCAGCACTGTGTGTCTGCAGGGAGCTGCAGAGAGAAGACTGGGGCAGTGACGATAGCTCCAGCTGTCTTTTAAAAACTTTAGAGGGGCTGGCATCAAATCAAAACCCTACTGTACTCCCTCCTCTGCCCTCCCAGGCACTCTGTTCTGAGCCTTTCCCACCAACAAGCCCTTATTCTCTGCAGCCAAAATAATTTATTGTTTTCTACTGTTCTCCTTGGCCGAGTCCTCAAGTGCAGCGGCTCCCCCCTTACTAGATGGACACTCCATAATTCAGCTAGCATCTCACCAGCACCCTGCTGCTTCTCTTCCCTCCCCCCTCTCTTTCCCCCTTCCTTCTTTTCTTCCTTCTAAAGTCGAAGGGGGACTCACTAGATAGCTAAATGCTACCCTTGAGAGCAGCCTGGGTCAAACAGAATAGGGAATGAACTCTACCACATTTGCTTCTTGGCGGTCAGCACCACAAATCTGTGTTCTGCTCACACAGATATGACTATTAATTCTGTTCTCTCCCTGGAGCTTCTCCGTAGCTTCTGTATTCCTTGGGTAATTAGTGTCTTTCCCTTGATAGTGTAAAACCTGAAACCACCTTGGCAGAATGGGGCAGTGGAGTCTAAAGTGTGGGCAAATGATTCTGGCAGCCAAGTTCGGATGGTCTTTCACGATCTGTCTTCCCAGGAAAACCACAGAGAATATGCAGGACTGATTAACCTCCCAGCCACAGGGAAGGTTCCTACCACTGCACATGAAATGACAGGCGTATTAGGAAGTGACCGGTGCTGGGTTTCAAATGGAAATCTGCTGAACTTCAGCGTAGCTTGTGCAAGGATGCTTCTTACCAGACCGTCATTTTTATAGCTGGGATCAGACTGCTATCAGTTTATAAATGTCACCAGGACTCAGGGGAATTGTGAGCAGCCAGTGGGTACATGTGGCTGGTTAGGGACAGTGGCTCAACTTGCAGCTCCCACACAGGTGGGAACAAACAGATGGAGTATAATCTGTCACCACTGAACACACAGGAAACATCATGTGTCAGGAGACTGAATTCTACATCCTTCTGGTCCAGCTGAGCGAGAGAATGTGTCCGGAGGTTCCACCTTTTACAATGACATCAGTCCTTTTAGTGACTTCAGTAGAGCCGTTTCCTTGGGCTCGACTAGGTCTCTGGCATCTTCAGACAGAACAACTGTGGTGACCCACACAAGACAGGTGCTGTTTTGTTCTGTTTGTTTTGCTTTCCCTCTTTTCTTTTCTCCGTCTTCCTTCATCTGTTCCTTCCTTTTTGTGAGAGGGTATGTGTGCATGGTGTGCGGAAGTATTTGAGCGCCTATTCATGAAAACCGGAAGTCAACATCGGATTCTTCCCCCTTGCTCCCCACCTTATATTTTTGAGACAGGGTCCCTCACTAAACCTTGAGTTTCACCTAGACTGGCTATCCAGAGTCCCCAGGGTCTGTCCATGTCTGCCCTCCGTCTCTGGGGTCACAGAAGTATACTGCCACATCTGACCTTCCTGTGGGTGTTAGGAATCTGAACTCAGATCCCCATGCCCTTACAGTAGGCACCTGACTTATGGAACTGTATGTTCTGTAGCCCCAGCACTCACCCGTCTCCTTCTCTCCCTCCCTTTTCTCATCCCTCCCTCCCTCTTTTCCTCCCTCCAGAGTTCATAGCAGTCTAGATTGGGTGCCCCAGGGATCCTACCATCTGCACCTCCCAAGTACTGCTATTACTAGTGAGGGCACCACATCAGGATTTTTTTTAAATGTTGACTCTCAAGTCTGCAAAGTGCTTTACAAACAGAACTGCCTAGTCCAAATTGGAGCTATTAATATTTCCTGAGGAGCTGGGAGAGAGTAAAAGGGGAGGGGCCACAGTACTCACAAGCTCCTCACAACCCCTCCCTTCTCTGGGAGTTCAATCACTGCCAACTAAGAGGGAAACCAATGGTTAGAGGTGTGGCTTATTTATTTATTTATTTATTTATGGTGTTTTGAGACAGACTTTCTCTGTGAAACAGTCCTGGCTGTCCTGGAACTCTGTAGACCAGGCTCTACCTGCCTCTGCCTCCCAAGTGCTGGAATTAAAGGTGTGCTCCACCACCACCCTGCCAGGTGTGGCTTCTTGTTTGGTGTTTCTGCAGAAACTTGCCCAGGGTACTTCCTGGTCCACACAGCAATTTCTAGGCCAGTCAAGGCTACATAGTGAGACTTTGTCTCAAAGCAACAAAATACCCCCAAATAGCCAAACTACAACAATATAATATAACTTAACTTTGGGAGGAGGTGAGTTTAAACAGGAGCTAGGAGTTCTGGTTTCTTTTAAAACTGTGTCCTGAGCTTGCAGTGGTCACTCTCCTGGTTGCTCTCAATGGTTCATGAATGGCCTTTTCTTCTGTTTCTCTGTACACCTCCACTTAAAAACAAAACAAAACAAACAAACAAAACCATAAAGGGCTAGCTGCTACCAAGCACTGGTGAGGTACATGCTCATGTGTGGGTGCTGTGGGACAAGGGTCTGTACCCTGTCACTTGTATTTTAAATAAATGCTGATTGGCCAGTAGCCAGGCAGGAAGTAGAGGCGGGGCAACGAGACTTCTGGGAAGAGGGAAGTGTCAGTCTGCAGTCCTCATCCAGACACGGAGGAAGCAAGATGTGACTGCCTCACCGAAAAAGGTACTAAGCCATGTGGCTAAGACAGACAAGAATTATGGGCTAATACAAGTTATAAGAGTTAATAAGAAGCCTGAGCTAATAGACCAATCAGTTTATAATTAATGTACAACTCTTTGTGTTTATTTGGGACTAAACGGCTGTGCGGAATCCGGTGCGCCAGAAAACTCAGACATGTGGGTGTGCATGTGGAAGCCAGAGGTTGACATCAAACATCTTCCTTGCCCATTCTCCACCCTATGTACTGAGACAAGGACTCTCTCACTTGAATCTGGGGCTTAATGATTTGTGTGGTCTAACTAGGCAGCTTGCCCCACCCTGCCACCAGGGATTCCTTGTCTCTGCCTCCTGGGTGATGGGATTACAGGTAGACCATCAGAGATTCCTTGGTGGGTGCTGGAAATCTGAACTTTGGTCCTCACATATGCACTGTAGGTGTTTTTATGTACTGATCCTGCACAGGGAACTTATTTTTGAGACTTTTATATTATTTTAAATTATGCATGTGTGTGTGTGTGTGTGTGTGTGTGTGTGTGTGTGTGCATGTTCATGTGCACATGAGTGCAGGTGCCTTTAGAGGCCCCTAATCTTGGATCTTCTTGGAGTTGGAATTACAGGCTCTTGTGAGCTGTCTGACCTGGATGCTGGGAACTTAATCCAGGTCCTTTGCAAAAACAATATGTGGTCTAAACCACTAAGCCATCTCTCCAGCCTGCACAGAGGATTTTAAATGCAAGGAGACTGCTCTGTATGATGTCATCATGGAGACCACCTTGCATGTTACCCACTGGCCCAAACCCATAGGACAGATTGCACAGTAAGGGTGAACCCCAGCCTCTGCTGTGGGCTGCGCAATGCTGACAGTGATAAGTGCATGCAGGCTTCGCAGCTGAAACACGTGTATCACTCTGGTGGGGAATCTTGTCATAAGGGAGGTATTCACAGAGGCAAGGGGCAGATACAAACTCTCTGTGTCCTTTCCTCGATTTTTCTGTGAACCTAAAACATCTCTTTAAAAAGCACTCTTGGAGCTAAGAATGTAGTTTGATTGGTAGTGCTGATCTGGCATGCACAAAGCCCTGGGTTTGAACCCCAGAACTGCATAAAACTGGGCATGCTGGCATGGAAGGTTAAGACTGGAAGACATAGAAGCTTCAAGGTCATCTTTGTCTGTATAGTAAGTTCAAGGCCAGCCTGTGCTACCTGAGATACTGTCTAAAAAAATTGAAAAATATCTCAGCACAAAATACTTTATGTTTGTTTTTGTTTTGCGTGTTTGAGATAGTGTCTCAGTTTATAGCCCAGGCTGTCTGGAAACTTGACAACTTGACTCTAAAACCCAGTCTGGCTTCAAATTCATAGCAATCCTCCTGCCTCTATTTCCCCCTAGTGCTTGGAATCTACCACTATGTCCAGCTCCACAAATTCTTTATAAAGTGGGGCCAACGCAGGGCATTATAAAATAATTATTAATGTCATAAAATCAGAGTGCGATGTTTATCTGTTTGGTGGAGGGCAGCGGAGACTCTGCCACTAAATGAGGGATGGGAATGAAAAGCTTGGGAAGAGGCAAATCTTGGGCATGTGTCTAAAAATAACACCTGTTTCTCCCTTCTCGGTTTTAATTATTTCACCTCCCCTGGTGAGCTGTCTGCGAGCTGAGTCGGGAATCTTCCTCCCAGCATCTCCCGAAGCCCCTAACACTTGGTTTGTTGCTTTATTTAAAGAAAACATGAGGCAGAGGAGGGAATGGGGAACTCAGGACTGGGAGGGAATTTGGCAGTGTTGTCAAACTCACCTACAGCTGTCAGCAGAACACCCATTCCCTAAACAGCTGTGGTCACAGAAAACAGCCCCTGCGTTGGGTCTCCGGCCACCATGGGGAGGGGCTTGGGGATGAAGTTTTGCTGAAGGCAGCACTGTTCTGAGAGAACCAACACTGAGGGATAGTAGACTGTGCTTTTCTGGCCCGGAATGGTGGTTCACACCTGTGAACTCAACAGGAGATTAAGGCAAGAGGGTTACTGCATGTTTGAGCTCAGCCTCAACCATGTATTGCGTTCCAGGCTGGCCTGGCCTCCAGAATGGAACCTTATCTCTAACAAACACATCGTCAAAATCTTCTCTAGATGATTCTCACAGACATCACGTCGAGAAAACAAAGCCAGCCATCATGGAGAAAATGCGACAGAATTCCGAGTGATACTTCCAGGTGACACTCAAAACACTGAACTCAACAAGGACCATGGCTATCACGACACTGATTTCCTTCGGTGGAGCTTCATTGAGAGGAATCATCTGGATTCCATACTGTATTGCGGATTTGTTTGGTTTGTAAATATTCATCCGGTTGGCTGGGTGTGTACCTCAGCTGACCCAGCATGCTTGAAGCCCTTGGTTAGATCATCTGCACCGCATAGGGTCATGCGTGGTGGCACAAGCCTGTAATCCCAGAAACTGTGGGGAGTGGAGGCAGCCAAACCAAGAAGTCAAAGTCATCCTCAGCTACATTGCAAGCTTGAGGCCATCCTGGACTACATTAGGCCTTGTCTCAAAGAAATAAATACCTAGTTGTAGCACTTATGTGGAAGTTTCCTTCATGTGAGCTCTACCTTGGTTATGAAGCTATGAGAGGTACTAGGTAGCTGAAGCTTCCTAGTATGTATGATCTTCCTACACTGGCCTTTTAAGAACAGATGTGTACTGCCACACACAGGTATACATGTGTGGGTTTGTGTATGTGGGTTTGCAGGTGCCTGTGGAAGCCAGAGGTCAATGTTAAATGTCTTCCCAAATTGTGTTCTATCTTATTTGTTTGTTTGTTTGTTTTGTTATGTGTATGTGTGTTTGTGTTGAGTGTGTGTGTTATGCACATTGGGAGGCCAGACCAAAACAATGGGCACCTGCTGTATCACTCTCTGCCTTATCATCTTCAAACAGGGCCTGCCCCACAAACTGGAGTGAGTTTGGGTCTGGTGGTTAACAAGCCCTGGTGAGCATCTCCTCCCCACCCTGCTCAATGCTGCGGTTTCCAGCAGGCAGGCAGACACTCAACTTTTCACATAGGTCCTGAGTATTTGAACTAAGGTCTCTGTGACTGCATAGCCAGCACTCTAGCCCATAGAGCACAGTCTATGCAAAACCCAACAGTGCATGGTTTTTTTTTTTTTTTGAGACAGGGCCTCTTACTGAACCCAGAGCTCACTGATTGGCTGGTCTGACTGGCCAGCAAGTTCTGGAGCTTAGCTCATCTTTGTACATCCCTCCCAGTGTGTCACCACACCTGGACATTAAATGCGCATGCTGGGATGTGAACTAGGTCTTCCTGCTTGTGTGGCTGGCATATTACTGTCTCCCTCACTCCACAAGCGGGCATTTTATATGATATTAGTCTCCCCCAATCCCATCTCTCTCTGAAAATGCTCACCCTGCAGAAATACATAGAGAATGAGACTCATCCTTACATGGAGAAGCAGGACTTCAGGGGCTCTGCTTCCGCTCACTGCTTCTCTCCCTCTCCAGGTGTGGGCACAATCCAGGTTGAACATTCTGGTTCTCATTTTCGTTTTTAGACCTTTCCTATATATGTACTATCTGTAGTCATGAAAGATGCCCTGTGTTGCTTTGCTGGCTTTTAAACTGTTTATAAAATGTATCTTATAGTTTGAATCACTGTTGCTTTTCAGGGGAGAGATTCGTGCAGAGGGTTTTCCATACCCGCCTGTGAAGCTCTGTTTCATTCATTTTAACTACTGCATAGAACTCTGTTGAATGGTTCAGAGCAATGCTTCTTCAATTCTGTCCACTTGAGATTCCTTGTCACCCAAGACATTTTAAACCCAGGCACATAGTTATGTGTGGTAGTTAGTATTAACTGTCAGCTTGGCAGGTTCTAGACTAGGGAGACGAACCCCAGGGCATGCTAGGGAGGGGCTACCTTGATTGAGTTGAAGTTGGAAGGCCTGTTCAATGTGGGTGGCTCTATTCCCTGGCTGGGATCCTGGACTGTACAGTTGGAGGAGGGGAGCTGAAAAACAGCAGCAGCAGCAACAACAACAGCAGAAGCAGCAGCAGCAGAAACAGAAGCAGCAGCAGCAACAGAAGCAGCAGCAACAGCAGCAGCAGAAGCAGCAGCAACAGAAGCAGCAAAAACAGCAGCAGAAGCAGCAACAGCAGAAGCAGCAGCAGCAGCAGCAACAGCAGCAGAAGCAGCAGCAGCAGAAGTAGCAGCAGCAGCAGAAGTAGCAGCAACAGCAGCAGAAGCAGCAGCAGCAGAAGTAGCAGCAGAAGCAGCAGCAGCAGCAGAAGCAGCAGCAGCAGCAGCAGCAGTAGCAGCAGCAGAAGTAGCAGCAGAAGCAGCAGCAGCAGCAGAAACAGCATCAGCAACAGCATCAGCAACAGAAGCAGCAGCAGCAGCAGAAGTAGCAGCAGAAGCAGCAGCAGCAGCAGCAGCAGCAGCAGTAGCAGCAGCAGAAGTAGCAGCAGAAGCAGCAGCAGCAACAGCAGCAGCAACAGAAACAGCATCAGCAACAGCATCAGCAACAGAAGCAGCAGCAGCAGCAGCAGCAGCAGCAGTAGCAGAAGCAGAAGCAGAAGCAGCAGCAGCAGCAGCAGCAGCAGCAGCAACAGCAGCATTAGTTCACTGCTCTGCTTCCTGACCGTGGGCAGGATGTGACCAGCTGTTTCAAGCTCTGGCCTCCTTGACTTCTTGGCCATAAGGAGCTGTGCTCTTGAACTGTGAGCAAGAATAAACCCCTCTCCTTGAGTTGCTTGTCAGAGTGTCTTACCACAGGAACAGGAAAGGAAACTAAGACTATATGTGTATAAAATAAATGTCTATCAAACCAAACTTTTGCTGACAATAATAAAGAGCTGGGATTACAGGTGGCTGCCATGCCCACCCCACTTTAATGTGGGTTCCAGGGTTCTGAGCTCCATTCCTCACACTTGTGCAGCAAGCACTGCATCCACTGAGCCATCAGATATATTAACCCCAGATACACCAATCTGACACTTACATGCTGTAGAATGATGACTAGAAAATGTTGCTTTTGTTTTTCATAGCAAAGCCACTATATTTCTACAGAAGCAGACTGCTTTGTATGTACAATAGAAACACTGCAGCTCATCACATGCAATAGTCTTGGTCCTGAGCCAGGGAGGCATCACAGTGCAGAGTGCTTGTGTCCTGTGTCTCAAAACAAGGCTGCAGTGATGTCCCACAATGCAGCGTGGGCGAGTGTTGCCCAAACACCTTGAAGTCATTATGAGTTTGAGCTCTCAATCAGATTTTGGTTATTGTGTGCTCAGAACCCCTTGACTGTTGCTAAATATTCAGTTACCTACAGTTTAAGAAGGTGGGTGTAAAACATTATCCATATGAACCTATGGGATGTCAGTTGTAGCAGTCAACTTGACAGCATCTACGATCACCTGGAAAAAGAATCTTGGTGGGATTATCTAGATCAGGTTGGCTGGTGGGCATGTCTGGAAGTTTGTCTCCAGTATATTAATTGATCTGAGGATACCCAGCTTGGAAGTGAGCAGCATTATTCCCCAACGTTGTACCCTGGGCTGTACAAGAGTAGAGAATGCCAGCTGAGTGCTAAGCATGACCACACTCATTCTCTCTCTGCTCTTGACCGTGGGTGTGCCATGACTGGCTGCTTCAAGCTCCTGCCATCTTGACCTCCCTGTTGTGATAGGCTGTAATCTGGCATTGGGAGCTAAAATAACACATTCACTTTTTGCCAGGGTATTTTTTTCACAGCAACAGAAATGAAACCAGAACACTTTGCATCTCTATTTATTTACCCTCTCCCGTTTCTATTTTCCATTCACTTTGAAAGTTAATCTTGCTAGAGGCTTATTTGTTTAAGTAAAATAAATGACTTAAAAAATTCCTTTTGGGGGCTGGAGAGACACCTCAGCTGTTAAGTTTGTTGGCTGCTCTTCCAGAGAACCTACGTTTGTTCCTAGCATCCATTTGACAGCTCACAACCATCTATAGCTCTGGTTTTAGGGGACTTGGATACTCTCTCTTGGTCTCATCAATAACAAGGCATGCATGTAGTCTGTAGGTGTACATGCAGGTAAAACATGTTTGCCCATAAAATTAATTTAAAATTAAAAATATCCTTTTTAAAACATACCTTTTCTGCCTCATTGTTTCCCTTAATTTTAGGCTTCTGATCAAAATCCAGAAGTATTATTATTATTATTATATACAATTTTTAAAAGATTCTGATCAGGAAGTTTGTCTCATAGCCATGGTCCTGGCACCTGGGATACCAAGGCTTGAGGATCACAAATTTGAGAGCAGCCTTTACTACATAGTGAGATCCTATCCAAAAAAGAATTTGTTCTTAAATGTGGTAGTTTATTATACTTTGTATTTTATGAAATTTTGTGAAATTCCTTATTTCTTGTTTTTCATATCTTTCTTCTGTGTTTGATTTTTTCTTATTTTCTGGTAATAAATCTTTCCTACTCTTCTGAAAATGGCTGTTTGTGTCTTTGTAGCTAAATGATAGTTCATATATATGTATATATATACATATATATATATATATAGAGAGAGAGAGAGAGAGAGAGTCTCGGATAAGTCTCTCTCTCTCTCTCTCTCTCTCTCTCTCTCTCTCTCTGTCTCTCCCTTTGTTGCCCATATTGGACCCAAATTTCTGAACTCAAGGGATTCTCCTGTCTCAACCTCACAAGGGGCCATGGCTATAGGGACCTACGTATAAGAAAGGCACTTTAAAGAATTTTGCATTGCTCCTTGTGGTATTTCTTAATTAGAAATATAGTGCAGTTGTTTGAAAAGGACTAATTTCTACTAATGAATGAATTTTGCTGTGATGCCCACAATATTACCTTTTTCAAAGAGTACGAAGTATGCAGTAAGCACTCAATGAATGTTTAAATATCAAATGAGAGAAAACAACACTGTCTGGAATGTGACAATGCCTTGCCCTATACCTAGAAATGTTTCTTGTAGAAATAAAGACATTCATCTGATTTAAAAAAAATGGGAGGAAGGTTTGAAGAGACAGCTACATCAATAAAGGGCTTGCCCGTGTAAGTGTGAAGACTTAAGTTTGATACATAGGACCTTCTTTAAAAAGAAAACGGATGGTGGGAGGTAGAGAGAATGGCTCGGTAGATAAAGTACTTGCTTCGCAAGTATGAGGATCAGAGTTTGGGTCCCAGACCCGGCAGAAAAGGTGGGAAGACATGATGACCATCTGGAAACTCAACAGAGGCAAGGGGACCTAGAAGCAAGCTGGCACACTAGATTAGCAGGAATCCCCAAGCTCTGGGTTCAATGAGAAAACCTGCCTCAACTAAAAAAGTAGAGAGTTGCTGTGGAATAATCCTTCTGTATGCCGTGAAAATGTGTCGCCCTCATTGGTTCATAATAAAGCTAATTTGACCTATAGCAAGGCTAGGCAGAAAAGTCCAACTCAAAGTATAGAGAGGAAGAAGAATAGAGTTGAAGAAGAGATGGGCGCCAGCCACTAGAGGAATGAGACCTGCTAGAGAACAGGTAAAGCCACAAAGCCACACGACACAGTGCAGATTAATAGAATTGGTTAATTTAAGTTGTAAGAGCTAATTAGTGATAAGCCTGAGCTACAGGCCAAACATTTTGTAACTATTATAAACTTTTGTGTGATTATTTGGGACTGAGAGGTCAGGGCAAAAGAAAAGCTCTGCCTTCTCTGACTTACGGCGTTCTAACGTGGTGGTGCATGTACAGCCCCATAAAGGAAAGACTCCTACAGTCTATATTGGGCCACCACATGCACACACAGAGACACACAGACATACAGGCTCTCAGACACACACACACACACACACACAAACACTACATCACACACACTACACTACACACACACGCACACACACACCACTCCACTATCATCCCCCAAACACACACACACACACACACACACACACACACACACACACATGCTTTTGCTGTGAAGTCTGGCTTGGCCTTGAATTGGAGGCAGTTGTCCTGCCTCAGCTTCCCGTGAGTGCCGGATCATGCATGTGGGCTAACACAGTTGGATTTAGAGCCAGGGCTTTAGGAAAGGTAATCCTCTCATCCACTCAGTTACATATTCTTTAAAAACTCTTCCCCTGGGGTTGGCAGTAAAGAGACCTGGTACCTTCATGAGAGTAAAGCCCTATTCAGAATGTGCCACTTCAGAGACTCATTCAGAAAGAATGTTTCCATCTTCTCTCTCTCTCTCTCTCTCTCTCTCTCTCTCTCTCTCTCTCTCTCTCTCTCTCTGTGTGTGTGTGTGTGTGTGTGTGTGTGTGTGTGTGCGCACATGACATATGTATGGCAGGTGCCAGTGAAAGTATGTGGTCATAGAAATCAGAGGTCAATGCTGGGTGTCAATCTCTTCTGTTCTCCATCTTATTTTTGAGACATGGAATCTCACTGAAGCTGGAGCTCCCTGATTATGCTAGATGAGGTGGCCAGCAAGCCCTGGGGCTCCTCCTGGCTCTGCATTCCCAGCCCTGGGAGCACAGCAGCACACTGCTCTTTTTTCAGGGGTCCTGGTGATTGAACTCTGGCACTAATGTTACTGACTGAGCCATCTCCCTGAGTCCTTGTTTCTAAACAGACCGCATGGTTTCATCGTTGGCGGCCCCTTTAAGAAAGCAGGGTATCACAACAGGAACGCTGACATCCAGACGTGGGCTGTGTACAGAGGCATGGTGGCAGTGACTGGTGTGGTCTTGACAACAGCCCTGTCACAACCAGGCAGGGAGCAGCAGGGCAGGCTGAGGCTCTGTGGGAAGCAAAGCTTCAGGACTTTGCAGGAAAGCTCATTTACAAAGAAGGTAGACTCCTCTGAGGACCAGCATTCAGGAGGCACTTAAAAGGTTAGCCCCTGAGAGTGCCAATGGGCTTCAAATTGGTCATTTATAAAGTAGAAAAACTATTAGGGCTTAGAAAAGATACCTGGTCCAAACCATTTGGTGGATACAGCGGGCACTTGAATGTCAAGAAAGTAAAAAGTGCATCTATAAAGTCCCCAGGCCCGAACCATCATTTATAGCAGATGCTGTGTTTGCCGCTCTGATCAAATATAACAGGCTACACTCTAGGTCTGGTCTGCTACTAGACACCATCCATATCCCAGCTCGGGCAGGTTCGGTCCTTGAGGTTTGTATATGTGTCTGTTTTCTTTTTCTTTTTTAAAAATTTAAGCCTTCAGTCTATCTATTTATTGTGTGTACATGCCCAGTGCAGAGGGGTGGGTAGACACATGTCCAGCACCTGTGTGGAGATCGAGGCCAGCTTGCAGGAGCCAGTTCTCTCTCTTCTGTTGTCATGCATGGTGTCGCCCACTTTAACCTGCTGAGCCATCTCCAAGGACCCCGAATGATAAAGGATATAACTTTTCTCTTGGTGGTGGTGGTAGTGGGATTTTTGTTGTGGTTTTCGTTTTTTGATTTTTGTTTGTTTTGAGACAGGATCTAGGGTCACCCAAGTGAGCCGGGACCTAGCTGAAGCCAATAGTGAGCCGGATGAGTCTTGATCCTCCAGCTTCCACCTCTGATGTGGCTGGGATTAAAGGCTTTTCTGCCTCTACCAACCCAATTTTCTGGGTTCTGGAAATGAAACCCAGGGCCTCAGGCATTAATCCATGCCTCCAACTCCTCACTGGGATACTCACTAGCTCTACCACTGAACTATACCCCAGCCTTCTTTTTACTATTGATTTTAAGAAATGGTCTCACTACGTTGCATAGGCTGACCTTAAATTTACTTGGTTTCCTAAGTAGGAATTGAACATTTAATTCTCCTGCCTCAGTCTTCTGGTTAGCTAAGATAACAGACATAGCCAGTGTTTCAGAGTTGTGGAGTGCTCTTTTAAGTTCAGAAAGCTCCTTCAGGACAGGATGATTCCAGAAAATGCTGTAGTAGCTGGCACTGTTTGCCAATCAATTGACTGGTTGCCAGGCATACCTCAACCTTGGGTTACCTGCAAGACCATACAGTTTTCCCAATAGTGCTGTTAGGGAGAAATTAACCAAAATACCAGGGAAAAAGGGTGTTAGAGATACAGAACAAAACTGTGAAGACGGATCAATTTGTGAAATGCTTGCCTTGCAACTATGATGACCTGAGTTGGAGCTACAAAAAAAAACACACTAAAGAACTAGGCAGGGTGGGTTCTGCTTGTACTCCCAGCACTGGGGCGACAGACAAACCCCTAAGGTTGACTAGCCAGCCAGCCTAGCTTAATATGGCAAGTTCCAAGCTAGGAAAAGATCCCAGCACTTGAGAGGCAGAGGCAGGTAGATCTCTGTGAGTTCAAAGCCAGCCTGGTCTATGGATCGAGTTTCAAGACAGGCTCCAAAGCTACACAGAGAAACCCCAATGGCAACTGAGATTGTTCTCTGGGCTTCATGTGCATTTGTATACATATGTTCATGTAGCCTCCATCACACGCACATACATGAATATACACACGAGCACGTGGGCGCGTGAGCACGTGCGAATGCGTATGCGCGTGCACATGTGCGCGCGCGCACACACACACACACACACACACACACACATACACACACACACACACACAGCTACACAAGAAAGATTCAAAGCAAATGCCAGCAAGAGTTTAAAAACATGTTTTCCTTGGCGCTCAGAGAACAGGTCTCTTTGCAAATTGCGTCTCCCATAGCCACCACATCCACTCTGAGTCCATGGAAGCATAGACAGAGGCAAACATTCCTTTCAAATATTGGTTCAGCCGCAGGCAGGACACAGTTGCGGAAGGACAAGAACAAATGCAGAGTGAGAGGAGTGAATTGCTTTTCGAGCATCAAAGTCGGCTTCCCAAACAAAGACGAGTGCTATTCTTCGCTGAGATGTAAATACGGAGAAGAAAAAGAAAGCCATTATGGAGCCCACTGTATAGTCACCCTTTAATGTCGATGTATGACAAAAATGTTTTTGCAGCTGTGGGGCTCACGTGGTGCCTCTGATCAGGAGTCCACTGTTGCGTTTTGCTTTCCAGACACTCCAAGGCTTTGGTGTCCTCAAGAAAGGGACCCACCAAGGGGCTTTCTATGGCTTTCAAATAAAGAGTAACAACAACAACAATAATTAGGTAGTGAGCCGGCCTTCAGTCTCAGCAAAACTTCAGAGCCATATGTTCTGAGAGTTCTTTCATTTGCTGCTAATTAAGCTCCCCCCAGTGAAACTTTTTCTGGACTATTGAAAAAAAAATAAACCATGAAAAACCAAATGCTTAGGCCTCTGCACATCTTGATGGGGTGGCCCCTTCTCCTTTGAGGATCAAATCCTGGCCAACTTTGAAGTTCAGAGCCCTGTATGGGTTCCAAGGCCTTTGAATAAAACAGAGGTGTGTGTTTGGAGTTGATCTACAACCTGAGACATCTTCCCAGGAGGCAGGCGTCATGACAACCAACTCACTAACTTTAGAAGAAGAAAAAAAAGAAGAAGAAAAGGAAAAAAAAAAAAAACACACAGGATGATCGCCAAGTCACACTGACATTATAAAACTGTACATATGTCTTCCTGCCACCCAGAGGACTCAGTCTCGGGGACACCTAGGCCTCTTCTAATCAATGCCCAGCCCAGATGGTCACCAGACATCTTCTTTGCAAAAGTCACTAAGCATTTGGGCGTGTGCGCGGCTTGTTTGTGTTGAGTTAGACCGACTCTGCCGAGCACAGATGTTTTCCCTATAATCCTGTTTATACTTGGAGATGGTCACACTGGATGTCATCTGGCCACTGGAAGTCCCACAGGAACAAGCCTGCAAGCGTGCCATCTGATTCAGTGTGATTCTTTGCCGCTCTACAGGACTGAAAGGCGTTCGTTTACTTAAATGAACAGACTGGGTTATGAGACACCGGCATACGTGTGTCTCTTTGGGGACAGGTGTGTTAAATCTATATAACCCAATTGTCCTGCTTAGTTTTGTCAACTTGACACGCGTTAGAGTCTTTTGAGAAGAGAGACCCTCAGTTGAGAAAACGTCCCCACGGCGTTGGCCTGGAAGCAAGCCTGAGGGGCATTTTCTTGATGAATGTTTGATGTGCGAGGGTCCAGCCCACTGAGGTTGGTGTCACCCCTGGGCCTGTGGTCCTGGATGCTGTAAAAAAGCAGACTGAGCAAGCCGTGAAGAGAAAGCCAACAAGCAGCAGTCCTTCATGGCTTCTGCTTCAGTTCCTGCCTCCAGGATGACGAACTAGGATGTGAAGCATAAGCAAAGCAAAGCCTTTCTTCCCTGAGTTCCTTTGGCCCTGTGGCTTTATCATAGCAATCGAAACCCTGACTAAGACAACTGTCTGACCCTTGTCTAGGTTCTGCTGTTTGGTCCTTTCTCTTTTGGTTTTTGAGGCAAAGTAACCCAGGCTATCCTCATAGCCATTACATAGCTAAGGTAGGCCTTGGACTCCTGATCCTCCTGCCTCTACTCCCAAGTGATGGGATTCCAGACTTACCTCGTGCAACTGTGTGTGCACGTGTGTGCACGTGTGAAGATCAGAGGACAACTTCCAAGAGTTGGTTCTCCTCTTCCACCATTTGAGTTCCTTGGATTGCACTAAGGCCCTCAGGCAAACATCAGGCACCTACTGAGCTTTCTCAATTAATTAAACAATAATTAATAATTTCTCAAAGTAATTAAACAATAATTACTTTAAGAGTATTTTGAGTATCTTGTGTAGCTCAATCTGCCCATACACTCCCTAAGACAAGGATGACTTTGAACTTCTGATTTTCCTGTCTCTATCTCCCAAGTGACAGCTATGAAGCTCAGTTTTATGCAGTGCTGAGGACCAAACTCAGGACGTCATAAACCCTGAGCAAGCACGCTACAAACTGGGCCATATCCCTTGCTCTGCTCTAGAATAACTATCATGGTGTTTAGTGTACTTTTCTTCACCCAGGTTTACAAGGAGCCTTTCCAGGTTTTTGAGACTCTCAGAGTTTGAGAGTCTGTATTCAAAAGCTTTCCAGCTATGTGACTTGAGACAAATCATTTCTCGCTTCTAGGCTGTTTATACATCAGTTTTAAAAAAAAGGACAGAAAGGAATGTCTGTGTCACAGCCGTTGTAAAGATTAAGGGGGAGATAGAGAACATTTACAATGTGCATTCCTTATTCGTTGTTTATTTATTCCTTGGCATCTTGTTTCTTATTGGCCAGCATAGAGAACGAGCTTAAGTTGCATACCACATGTCTGTTCCTCTCCTGTCCATGCAAATATCCACCTTGCCCCTTCTTTAGATGAAGAAATAGACAGTTTGGTAGGCCATGATTTTCTATCACTCATTCACGCAATATGGGCCAAAAATCAGATGAATCTAAAGAGAGGGGGCAGGGCTACATTGATACAATGTAAAGTCAATGGTGTTGCCCGGGGAAGAGAGCTGCCAGCGCAATAAAAGTCAGCAAAAGGCTTCCATTGTGTCTAGAACTCTTAGTCTCTCTGGTCTGTCCAAACACTTGCATTTATAGGGCCAAAGTCGGTAAGTGCTCAGTGTCGTAGAACAAGCAACTGTATCCAGGTACACTGACTGTATTCAAGATAAAAGCCCAAACCTAAGTAAGTCTTTGGGTTGTTTTTTAAAGATTTATTTTTATTTTAAGTTATATGTGTAGTATGGTGTGTGTGTGTGTTTGTGTGTGTAGGCCAAAGGCATTGGCTCTCCTTGGAGCTAGAGTCACAGGTGGTTGTGAGTTATGCAGTGTGGATTCTGGTAACCAAACTCTGGTCCTCTGCAAGAGAGGTGATCTTAACTTCTGAGCTGTCTTTCCATCCCTGAGATTCTCTGCAGTGACCCCACATGTCCCATCTGCTTCATTTCTTCTCTCCCCTACCTTAGACGTTGCTCTAACACAAAGAACCCTGCATTCTTTTCTTTTTTCTCCTCTTTTCTGCCCCTCCTTGGATCTATGTATGTATGTATGTATGTATGCTCATGCACCTGAATATAAACACATATACACACACACCCAAAATGTCAATCCCTTGTACACCATGTGATAGAAAAACATGAAGTAGTAATGAAGGTGCCTATAGAGAAAAGTAGTTACTGAAGAAATAACATGTTCATGTATGACTTGGAGGTTCATGCATAGGTGAGAGACTTTCCATGGAGAAGCTGGGGCCCCTGCAGAGCTGGTGGAGCTCCATAGAAGCTGATGAGGTTTCTAATCAGATAAGTCGTTACTACAGAGATGATGAGCTTTCTGAATAAGTGATAGCTTCCTGTATAGCTGATGGCTTCCTATACAGGTGATGGTTTCCTACACAGGTGATGACTTCCTGTACAGCTGATGGCTTCCTGCACAGCTGATGGCTTCCTATACAGGTGATGGCTTCCTGCACAGGTGATGACTTCCTGCACAGGTGATGACTTCCTGCGCAGGTGATGACTTCCTGCACAGGTGATGGCTTCCTATAATAGTGATGACTTCTTGTACAGGTGATGACTTCCTGCACAGGTAATGGCTTCCTGCACAAGTGATGGCTTCCTATAATAGTGATGACTTCCTGCACAGGTGATGACTTCCTGCACAGGTGATGGCTTCCTATAATAGTGATGACTTCCTGCACAGATGATGGCTTTCTATACAGGTGATGGCTTCCTTTAATAGTGATGGCTTCCTGCATAAGGAATAACTCCCTGAATAGGTGGTGACTCCCTGCCCAGGTGTGTACACATGCTTGTGGAGACTAGAAACCAACTTTGAATGTTGCTTCTCAGGCACGCCATTCATCTTATGTATTAGACAAGGCCTTTCATTTGTCTGGAACTTGGCAAATGGCCTTGGATGACTGACCAAGGAGTTCAGTTATGGTCTTATCTCCATCCCCCAGTTCTTGGATTACAAGTGTAACACCATGCCCCCCCCCCGACTTTTTATGTGGATTCTGAAGACTGAACTAAGATTGATGTGGGAGAGTCTTCTGTTTGTGTTGATTTCATTCATTAATAAACAAACTGCCTTGGCCAGCCCTTAGGTGGGTGGAGTAGACAGAACAGGAAGAAGGAAGTGAGGTAGATGGCTCAGTCAGATGCCACGCCTCTCCTAAGTGAGAGAGACTGCCTTGCCTCTCCTCAGAGAGAGATGCTATGGAGCCAGCCGCCAGTTCAGACATGCTGAATCTTTCCCGGTAAGACACCATTCGTGGTGTTACAAAGATTATTAGATATGGGTTAGTCAAGATGTGAGTAAGAGGCTGGAACTAATGAGCCAGGCAGTGTTTAAAAGAATACAGTTTGTGTGTTGTTATTTCGGGGCATAAGCTAGCCGGCAGCCGAGAGCCGGGAGGCAGGAATGCAGCCCGCAGCTCCACACTACAGAATGGCGCCCTGAATCCACAGAAAGCTTGAGAAAATTTGGGAAAGAATAAAGCATGTTTTCTTGATAACAGCAATTTCTCAGGTCTGTTCTGTTTGCTAGAGGCAAACAAGCGCTCTCATCTAAGAGAGGCTTCCTGACTCAGCTTTAGCTGCAAAATCCTGCAGCTCTTTTAAGAGGTCCTACTACGAAACACTTAAACGGTGTTGATGAAAAGCTGAACGTGTGTTTTTCGGTTTTTAGCCGGGGGAAAAAAAGCTGTGCTGTTTTAAAATGCTGGCTTTCTGGGCTGTCCTGCCAGGGCAAACTCTGACTCAGGCAGGCAGTCCGACAGAGTGTGGTCTGTGAGCAGAATGCTGCAGCTTGCTTGCCGGCAGGGACCTTGAAATGCCATAGAGTTGTGGCGATAAACGTGGCTCCTGCGGGTACCTCCACCATGAGGCTAGAAAGCTAAGGCATGGGCTGGATCCAGCCGCCAAAGTTACGGCTTTAGTTCTACCGATATTGGTGGGTAAATTAAAGACTCATGTGGTCACAAAAAGAGAGATATACAGAAAAGAAAGATTCAAAGTCGAAGAAAATGTCTAAATGGTTTACTATGTGTTGGGAATATATGCAGGCTAAAGGTTAAAGTTCTTAAAAGTAAAAAAGAAAAAGAGAGAAGTTGGGTGTGGTAGTACACACCTTTAATCCCAATGCCTGGGAGGCAGAGACAGACAGATCTCTGTGAGTTCAAGGTATTGTAGCACACACCTTTAATCCCAGCACTTGGGAAGCAGAGACAGTGGATCTCTGTGAGTTCAAGGACAGCCTGGTCTACAGAGTTATTCCAGGACAAAGATATACAGAGAACCCGTCTAAAAAAATAAAAGTAAAAACAAACGAAATAACAGAGGTAAAAATAAAGCCGCACAAAGATGGAAAATACACAGAGAATCTTGATACTGTATGCTATTATGCTCTCTTTGAATTGTTTGAATGCTGAGGAAGGAGCAACAGCTGCTAAAAGATATTTGTTTATAAATGCTGCTGAACTAATCCAAGATAGACATTTTGAAAATACCTTGACTTCAGAATTTGGATCTAAGGATATGATAATTTGGAAAAGAGATTCTTCTTTTGTTTTTACAGAATATGAGACCTTGTGGATTGTTTCTATCCCAATATGGTATGATAGACCACGGTCTCCTGAAAGGTTGCTGTGAACAACTTCAGAAAATTACTTCACCCAACTGATGACTGAGATGAACCTGGCATACAGGTTACACTATGAAAGATCTGATTAACAGCGTCCCCATTAAGCAGGAAGCAGTTTGGAGATAAATAACTGCGGCCATGTTCCCAAATATTGTTTATAAATGTTCTTTTACATTTAAAGGGGGATATTATATAGATATGAATAATTTGCATTGGTATGGATTTTAAGGTCAATTTTGTTATAAGTATATGTATTTCTGATCTTGATTAAGGTATTGTGATTATGTAGTTCATTTAAAAATGTAATGTATATAGGATGTTAATGAATAATTATTGATAATAGTCAAGCTTGTGGTCATGTTAGATTTTCTAGACATGTAGAGATATATTTTAGTTAATAGGCATTCTTCATATCTTTCAAGACTATAGAATATGGCATTTTAAATGTTTTAATGACTTAGGGCTTTTCATGACAATGAGACATGTCTGCTCCTGGCAGCACCAGCTACTTCAAGAGGAAGATGGGCATCAAAGAGGCTACTTATGGAGTTTGATAGCCATTTGGGCAAGGAACTGCTCTTGCCTGGACTATTGCATAAACTGGACACAGAGAACCCTTAGAGAGAGGACTGCTGAACTTGCCTAAATGTGAGATGATCTTTCGGGGTTCCTGATTCAAGAAAGAGTCTGTGTGACATTCTGAAGGACACAGCAGATAGTGACTGAATTGCCTTCGAAATTTCCTGCTGCATAGACATGTCTGCTGGATACTTATGGGCCTGTAGGCCGAAGATGGATGCCCCAACGGTACAAAAGAACTTTGGGTGACTGTCCAAGTAGCAAGATGTCTCTGTGATTTCTAGAGTTTGGAAGTTGATTATTTCTTGTTTACTTAGGTAGTATTATATCTTTCTGGAGCCTTTGATATAGTTGAAGAATTGATAGATAGTTACAGTTTTCCATTGTTATGATAAAAGATAAAATAGATATAAATATTGTAACTGTAATTCTTACTTGATAACTGTTTTGTTATATGTAATTTTGCTATGTTAAAGTTAAAGCCTTCTTTTTTTGTTTAAACAGAAAAAGGGGAAATGATGTGGGAAAGTCTTCTGTTTGTGTTGATTTCATTCATTAATAAACAAACTGCCTTGGCCAGCCCTTAGGTGGGTGGAGTAGACAGAACAGGAAGAAGGAAGTGAGGTAGATGGCTCAGTCAGACGCCACGCCTCTCCTAAGTGAGAGATGCTATGGAGCCAGCCGCCAGTTCAGACATGCTGAATCTTTCCCGGTAAGACACCATTCGTGGTGTTACAAAGATTATTAGATATGGGTTAGTCAAGATGTGAGTAAGAGGCTGGAACTAATGAGCCAGGCAGTGTTTAAAAGAATACAGTTTGTGTGTTGTTATTTCGGGGCATAAGCTAGCCGGCAGCCGAGAGCCGGGTGGCAGGAATGCAGCCCGCAGCTCCACACTACATAAGATACTCTGAACTATCTCCCCATATCTCCTCCATATTGCCATTTTATTATTTTTATTTTAAAATATGGCTATTTATTCACTCTATCTGTCAGTCCATATACGTGTGGTTAGGCCCTCATATACTGCGGTTCATAGGAAGAGGTCAGAGAACAACTTGAAGGAGTTGTTTCTGTCCTTCTACCGTGTGCGACCCAGGGATCTAACTTAGGTCCTCAGGCTCAGTGGCAGACACCTTGACCTAATGAGCATCAGTAGCACCCAAGTCACCGTTTTGAAGTAGACAATTCAATGACATTTATCCCATTCACAGTGTCATACAGGCATCACCTTTACCTTTAGCCATCCCCCAAAGGAGACCTTCCCTGGACCACAGCTCTGTGTATGTTAAACAAACACTCTCTTTGATCTATAGCCAATGTGTTTTCTGTTTCTCTATGAATTTTCTAATTCTGGACATTTCATACAGAAGGATTTCTCTTCATTGCTTTCCTTGTTGCTGAGGCAAAATACCTGACAAGGAGAAAGGTAGGGAGCTGAAGAGATGCTCAGTGGTTAAGAGAGCTTACTGTTTCTGCAGAGGACCCAGAGTCAATTCCCAGAACCCACGTGGTAGGTGGTCCAGAACTCCCTGTGACTCCAACTTTAGGGCATCCGATGCCTTCTTCTGGCCTCCAAGGGCACTTGCAAGCATGTGGTACACATAAACAAACTTGCACATTAGACAAATAAATACGTTTTAAAAAGAAGCCCATTAATTTCAGCTTAGAGTTGAAAGGGACAGAGTGGAGGTATGGCGGCAGGAGCATGGGGCAGCTCTCACACGGCATCCGGCATCCGTAGTCAGGAAACAACAGGGAGAGATGAATGCTGGAGCTCAGCTCAGTTTCTCCCTTTTACTCAGTTCAGGATCCCAGCACAAAGGACAGAGCTGCTCACAGCATGGGTGGGCATTCCTACCACAGTTAACCCCATCTGGATCATCCCTTCGCACAATGCTCAGAAGTGTGCCTCCTTGGTGATTCTGGATCCTGTCAGGCTGACAACCATCCTATCAGTCACACAGTCTGTGACATTTTGGGACTGGCTTCCTCTGTGACATATTGTTGAGGTTCCATCATGCTGTAGCGCCTGGGGAACTCCCTCTCTCCTTAAACTTGAGCTATGCTCTAGCGTATGGATAGACCCCACTTTGGCAGGCTGTTCTAATAGGATCTGAACCCAGGCATCCTGGCTTGGAGTCCCTCATGCAGAATGCCAGGGTAGGCAGACTGCGATATGTGAAGGGATGGAAGGAGTAAGAATTCTCCTTCGTCCCGCTGTAACCCTGGGCATCTGTCCTTGGGGAGCACACGCCTCCACTCAGAGCTTCCTTGAAAGCATGAGCTGCTCGAACTCGGTGTGTTCTCCGGTGTGTCCCGTGAAGGTCTGCGCTGGCTGGAGCCCAGTGCAGGGCATCGCTCAGCGGCGGTGTCACCTTATGTCATTCTTATTAGTAATCAGGCAGGATTCATGGCTGGTGGACTCTTTATTCTTGCCAGGGGCTGATACATTGGCCAGATGCGAGAATCATTCTTCAATAATTAAAAGTTTTTATGGCTCGTAGAGGAGGCAAAGCTGGGAGTGCCCACTAAGGGCTCCTCCATCGCTTCCCATTCAGTCTGAATCTGTCATTGGCTGGCTTCAGTGACTTTCTTTGCCTTGGTCCTTGGTTTCTGGGGCTCCCAGTTCAATTCCGCAAAGGGGCCCTTTCAGGTGTTTTCTGGGAAACAGACGAAACACTCAAGGCTGACTCCTAAATGGAAACAACTACTTGAAGGGTGACTGCAACAATTCCTTCTCCAGGGCTTCTACACCCTTCTGTTAAGTTCCCAACAGCAAACCAAAGTACAGTTCCACCCAAGTTCCATGCTTATTTACAGAGCATGGCTGAGGGGTTTCCAGCAGGCGTTCATGTGACCTTAAAGTACCCACACTAGAAGGTTCTCGCCCAGCAAGGACGATGGCTTCCCATAGCCACTTAGATGGATTCCCTTCAGTCCACCCCCATGTCTCTCTGTTCCAGAACCTTCCGAGATCCCAAAGCCACTTTCGATCAAGGCAGAATGGCACACAGAGGGTTTCGAGGGCAGCTGGGATCTCAGATGCGCAACCATGTCCTTCTTCTATGAGGGGATGTCAACGGTCAGCAAACTCAGTTGTGATGGACTCTCAGGTTGGCGCAGCTGATCTGCTGAAGACAGCGGCTGTTTTGCTTGAAGGACTCCCTCCTACATCAACTTGTCTGGAGGGAACATTTCAACCCCTTCTAAACTTTATTTTCTAGAAGCCCATCGTGCAGCCTGGAGAAGAAAGAAAGCCTTGGACATTGCCCTTGCCACTACGAAAGGGTGCCGCGTTCTAGGAATGGCCCTGGGAAGAAAGCACCCAGCCACCGGCTTCTGTCCAGCAAAGAGGAGATGAGCAGGGTTACAAAGAGGATGGTGAGCTACACAACCAGGCTGACTTCCTTTTCTCAGGCATAGCATTTGAATGCACTGCATCTTTAACTGTTTTAAAAGTGGTCTTACAAGTACATATGTATGTTGAGCATAGTTGAAGAAAGCCAATATAACATGGCCAAAAGCTGACTCTGAGCCCAGGCTCTGCCATAGCCGAGTTGAGTGACCTTAGCTAAGTTATTTCATCTCTCCAGACCTTAGTTCTTGTCATCTATAAAACAAGGATGGGGACCAGGAAGATGGTTCAAGCAGCAAAGCACCTGCCATGAAGACATGAGGACCTGCATTCCAATTCCCAGAACCTCTGCATTAAAGCTGAGTGTGGTGGCACACACCTTTAACCACAATGGTGGGAGGAGCAGAAACAGGCAGATCCCTAAGGCTCACTGGGCAGCCTGCCTAGCCAAATATGCAATCTCTAGGTAAAAGTGAAGACCCTCTCTCAAAAAAAAAAAAAAAAAAAAAAAAAAAAACAAGATAAATAGTGACTGAAGAAGATACTAAAGTTGATCTTTGGCCTTCATATGCACATATTTGTATGTGGACCCACACATGCACATGCGCATGCACACAGATAGACAGACACACAGACACAGTGTGTGGGGAGGAGAGGAGTGGGACTCAGACTGTAAACCCAGGTTGTGCCGTAGACTCACTGAGTGACTTCTAGGTGAGTTGTTTACATTCTCCAAACCTCAACTTTGTCATCTATAAAACAATGACAGCTTCCACCCCATGGGGAAGAAACATGCCAATCTACGTGATGTGCAGTGCCTCACCATGTTCTAAGAACTCTGGCACTGCAAAGATGGCTCAGTGGCACTTGCCACCAAGCCTGATGACCTGAGTTCCACACGGTAGAAGCAAAGAATAACTCTCCCAAGTGCCCTCTAACCTCCACATGTGCACCATAGTGTGTGAGGACAGACACACATACAGAGAGAGAGAGAGAGAGAGAGAGAGAGAGAGAGAGAGAGAGAGAGAGAGAGAGAGAAATTAAAATTTTAAACAACTTTACAAAAAAGGTTACTAATATAATTTTCAGGTCTCAACTTCTTTGGCTCTTGTGGAGTGGGGTGAGGGGGAGGGGGAAGGAGTTCTAGACGGAGCTGCCCGCAACCCCTGTCTCCCAACCTCTTCTGCAGTTGCTCTACCCTAAGCTTTTACAGACTTAAATCCAGCCGGGCATCTTTCTTAAGGGGAACCCCTCTTTGCCGGAATGAGCTGAGCATGAGAAAGGCTGGTTAAGAGTTTCAAGGTCAAAGCTAGTGCTTCTTGTGAAAATAAAAGATACCAGTCCATTACGTTGTCAAGTTAATACAGGATGATAGAGCATCTCCAAGCTGCAGATCCTGGAAGACTGTAAAAGTCTAATAGATTTAGGGAAACTGTACCTCAGGGAGCAGATTAGGCAGCCTTCGTCAATGGATCAAAACTGTCTTGGAGCCCCCCTTCCCAAGCAGCTGCAGAATCCTCTGAATGATTGCTTTCTCTCCAACTACCCAGAGATAAATTGAGCGTCATACCTTCACCTTACAGGAACAGGATACTTATTTTGAGTGGAGAGTTTATCCTATCCTCCCTCAGATGAAGAACTCATCATTTGAAAGCCAAATTTGTATTTCTTTTTATTTTAAATGAATGACAGTTAAGAGCACTTGCTGTTCTTGCAGAAGGACTGGAATTCAGTTCCCAGAACCATGTCCGGTGGCTCACAACCACTTGTAACTCCAGTTCCAGGGACTCCAACACCCTCTTCTAGCCTCCATGGGAACCTGCACACATAAGGCATGCATACTTCTACACATGCATGTAAATTAAAATTACACACACACACACACACACACACACACAGCCTAGAGAGGTAGTGCAGGAGGCTGCTTGTTTGTTCCAGTTGCCCAGAACCAAAATAACCACACAGAAACTGTATTAATTAAATCACTGCTTGGCCCATCAGCTCTAACTTCTTATTGGCTAACTCTTACATCTTAATTTAACCCATTTCTAGTAACCTGTGTATCGCCACGTGGCTGTGGCTTGCAGGCAAGATTCCAACTGGCATCTATCTCTGATGGGGCTACACGGCTTCTCTTTGACTCTGCCTCCTTTCTTCTAGCATTCAGTTTAGTTTTCCCCACCTAGCCCTACTCTACTCTATCACAGGCCTAAGACAGTTTCTTTATTAACCAACGTTATTCACAGCGCACAGAGGGGAATCCCACATCAGTTTAGCAGTTAAATGACTGGGAAATGACACTATACCATATCAAATCTAATCTCTTCAAACACATCTAGTTTCATGCTCCCGATGGTGGACTACTTTCAGTTATTTCAAAGTTTCCTTGGATAACACAGGATCTCAATATATAGCCCAAGGTAGCCTCAAACTTGTGATCCTCCTGCCTCCACCTTTTGAGTACTAGAGTTAGGGATATTCACACTGCCTGGTATACATGATGCTGGAGTCTAAGGCTTCATGCATGCTGGGTAAACCCTTGCTTTGCTGTACTTAAGTTTTAATCAGACACAGAATTGGAATAAATTTTGCATGTATGTTTCAAGGAGAACATCATCTAATGAGCCCCCCCTTTTTTCCAGGAAGAAGCAACATTTTATGATAAAAAAAAAAACACAAGCAAGAAAAACAACTGGCCAGTGTAGTAGGAGGCGATACAGAACAACTTAGGGTGACTGTCCAGGTAGCAAGATGCCTCTGTCAATTCTAGAGTTTTGGAAGTTGCTTATGATACACTTCCTGTTAACTTAGGTAATATTGTATCCTTCTGGAATCTTTGATGGAGTTGAAGAATAGATAGTTATAATTACAGTTTTCCTTAGTTATGATAAAAAATAAAGTAGATATAAATATTGTAAGTGTAATTCTTACTTGATACTTTTTTTGTTATATGTAATTTAACTATGTTAAAGTTAATACCTTCCTTTTTATTTAAACAGAAAAGGGGAAATGATGTGGGAAGTCCTTCTGTATATGTGTTGCTTTTATTGGTTAAAGAATAAAGAATCTGCTTTGGCCTGTGATAGGGTAGACTAGAGCTAGATGGGGAAAACTAAACTGAATGCTGGGAGAAAGAAGGTGGAGTCAAGGAGACACAATGTAGCCACCAAAGGGGAAAGATGTAAGCTGCTAGCTGGAACCTTGCCGGAAGTCCATGAGCCTTATGGCAAAATATAAAATAATGAAAATGGGTTAATTCTAGCTGTAAGAGCTAGTTTGCAATAAGTGTAAGCTATTGGCCAAACAGTATTGCAAATTGAAGAAAAAGGTTATTTCATATATCATGGTCTGAGCAGCCGGAAATGAATGAGCAGCCCTCGTACTACACAGGAGAAATGGCTCAATGGTTAACAGAACATGCTGTACAATTATGAGGACTGGATCCCAGCACCCATTCCCCCCACACTTACAACCACAGCTCCATAATGTGGAGGATGAAGACATGAAGATCCCTGGGGCTCACTGGCTTCAAGCATATCCTAGAAGACAAGCCTCAGGTTCATGGAGATTCTTCCTTAAAAGGAATGTGTGTGGGGGTGATAGAGCAGGATGCCTGACACCCTTCTCTAGCATCTTTGCACATGCATGGGAGCTCCCACATACACACACATGTGTGCACACACACACATATGCACACAAACAAGTGAAGGTTAAAAACTAAAATAAAAACAGCACAATTGGTTCAGATACTTTTTAAGAGTTAATGGACACAAAGGTCAATTTAGTTTCCCCATTTTAAAAAAATGGTATTTTGTGTTTTCCCTGTGCCTGTGTCTGTGTATCACATGAGTGCCTGGTGCTGTTGGAGACCAGAGTGTTGGATCTCCTGGAACTGGAGTTACAAACAATTGTGAGCTGCTCTGTGGGTATTGGGAACTGGACCCAGGTGCTCTGGAAGAGCAGCCAGTGTTCTTACCCACTGAGCCATCTCTCCAGCCCCGTAAGCCCCACCACCACCCCCACCATTTGCACCGTGAAGCTGCGTGTGCTTTCCCAGTCTAAGCAGTAACTTAAAAGCTGCTGTTCCATGACCCAAGGCTGGAGGAGGATGTTCTGTTGATGGACTTTCATCCCTCCTTCTCATGCATCTTCCTGTTATACAGGATTTAAACCCTTCTAGGAGGAAGCCAGGTCAAAATGAGTGATTCGAATTGTAGTAACTCAGTCACTACACAATGCATCATGGTACCCCTCGGGGATCAGGCTGTCACTTAGAGCATCCATTACAGGGAGGCTTGACCCTTGTGGGGTCAGGGATAAGATGCTATGACAGGAAGGGGACTCATCCGTCAAGTCCCTCACTGGTGTTACGGCATCCCACTGCTCACCCTTGCTCATGTGCACAGTGGGAGCAGGTAAGGAGGAGGCCACTGAGGGAAGGCAGGGGCCATTGCTCTAGTTCTGTTTCCACATAAGGAAAAGCAGGTGTTCCAATAATTGCCACCTAACAAGCCACCCCACCCTTAGCAGCCTTCAGTAACAACCATGCATTTGGTCTCACATGGTGTTGTGGGCTTGTATTTGGGTTGGGCTTGGCTGAAATCTTCGGCCTCCACATGACTGGGATGTGCAGCGTACAGTGTACAACTTGACTCACAGGCAAGCTGGTCTGCAAGGTCCAACAGGGCTTCTGGTGTGTAGTTGGAGCTTCGTCGGTGCAGATGAGCAATGAGGACTGTTAAGTATAGTGCTACTAGCATGCCCACCGTCATCACCATCTCCATCATTGCTTCACTTCCACAGGCATCCTCACCATTATCACCTCCATCACTCTACCATCATCTCCACCACCACCATCACTACGGCCTCTACCATCACCGTCCATTATATCCACCTCTGCTACTTCTGCTCTCACTACTGTTCTCTCCGACATCCTCTCCACCATCACGACACACAGGTGACCTCTCAAGCTTTGTGGCCTCATGATGTCAGACCATTATTGTGGTAGCTCCGGATTCTGGAGACAGTGCTCAAGAGTCAGTTTCAAAAGCTATGCACATCACCCTCTGGCAAGCCATTTGCTAAAGTAGCCACAGGCTAGCCCAGATTCAAGGGAAAGGAAACGGATCACGCTTCTGGATGAAAGGTCTGTTAGAGAATCTGCAGTCAGGCAGGGAAAATGCCTGGGTGGATAAAATACTTACCATAGAAGTATACGGATCAGGATCTGGATCCCCAGAACCCATGTAAAAGCTGTACAGGCTCAGCTGCTGCTCGCCATCCCAACACTCATGAGGCAGAAACAGGCTATCCCCAGACAAGGCTGCTTTGCCAGGCTAGCCCAATCAGTGAGATCTGGGTTCAACTAGAGACCCTGCTTTAGTAAATAAAGTGGTAATTGATTAAGAAAACAGGCAGCATGAACTTCAGGCATATATATATTACATTCATGTTCCCACACATGAACACACATACACATATGTACATCCCATACACATATATAGAAGGATAAGGAGGAGAAAGAAGAGGAGGAAGAATCTGAATGTACCACAGCAATGAAGAGCTTGTGTGCAATCGCTGGGGATCTGGCTGTGTGGAGACTATTGTGACCAGGACCGGAGGCACACTGCTAAACTATAGAGAGAAAGAATAGCAAATACATATGCTTAAAAGTAAACTAAAATAGCTGAATTAGTGAGCAACGGGTCAATGAAAGCCTATGCCTCAAAAGACCTAAGGTAGCGAGTGATTGAGGAAGACACCTAATTTTGGTCTCTGACACACATGTACCTGTACACACATACCCAGGTGAATATATACCACACACCACACACACTAAAATACATAATTAATGAATATTAAATAATAAAATGGAATGCATTTTTGGCTGGAACCAACCATTGTAGTCTCTTCAGACTCCCTGTTTTATAAAAAAAAATAAGTTCCAAAGATGGATTTGCTGAGTTAAACCTCACTCAGTTTAACCACAGTACCATTTACTTAAATGGTGATGCACTATGGAAAATAGGGCAGAAAAGATTTTACTGGGACTGGAGAGACGACTCTTGGTTAAGAGCGAATAGGGGTCTTCTAGAAGACTGAAGTTCACCTCCCAGCACCATGCCAGGCAGCTCACAACCATGAATAACCCCAGCTTCGGAAAATCCAGTGCCCTCTCCTGACTTCCAGGGCACCTTTTTGTGCCCTGGAAACACACACACACACACACACACACACACACACACACACACACACGCACGCACGCACGCACGCACGCACGCACGCACAGACACACACAAACTCAATTGAGAATAAATCTTGGAAACAATTTTTATCAGCTATGCATGAGGATCTGATAAAGAGTGTTTATAATTCCTGGGCATTTGCTGGTGGCAGAAACCAAGCAACAGTACATTCCTAAGTATAACTTTATTTTCCCTGCTTTCTTCAAAAACTTTGCAAAGAAATAAAGTATTACAAGTAAAAATGAAGTCAGCTTTGGCCCCAACTCTGGTTCCATCATTTCTCAGCCTTCCCCGGAGGCAGCTAACTCCCATCATAAATTTGGTATAATTCATTAAATTTGTGGTTATATATTTTCTACATATGTGTGATCATAAATAATGTATGATATTATGTGCATTTAAAAATTTTTTCAAATGGCAGCGTATTTTCTGAAATATTTGTCTTGTTAGACTGAGTCATTCTGACAACACAGGGGTATAAACACTTTTTAAAGCAGGGCCATGGCTAGAGAGACAGCCCAGCAGTTAAGAGTGCTTCCTGCTTATGCAGAGTTTGCTCATGAGTGCAGTTCCTGCACCCACACTGCATGGCTCACACAGTCTTGTAACTCCAGCCCCAAGAAATCGAACACCCTCTTCTGGCCTCCATGGGCACCTGCACTCATGTACACATGCCTACACACAGACACCCACTTGTGCATTTAATTAAAAATAAATATAAAATTGAAAACTGTAGGATGTGGAATCTTGCTATACGGCTTAAGTGGGCCTGAACTCCTGATCCTCCGGTCTCTGCCTCCTGACTCGTAAGATTATAGTTGTGCATCATGCATCCAGCTAAGACTAATTTTAAAGTGACTTCCGATGGTATGTAGGTACCATGATTCATTTATGTCCTCCGGCACTGAAGACTTCCATTCCTCCCAGCTTCTCCTTTAGCCAACGGTTGTGCTCCTCGTAGGCACCGATGCTGGGGTTTCTCTGGAGCATATACCTGGATAAGAAATTGCTCTTCTCATTTCCCATTTTATTGCATACTGCTAAAGTTTTCTCCAAAGTAGATGCACCAATCTACAATCCACCAGGAAGGTATGACAATGGCCCCTTGGGGTTTCTCTATATCTCCACAGACTGACACTGTTCATCCTTTTACATCGTTGTTTTTGTAACCTGATTGGTGTAAAATATCTAATTCTGCTTTAATTTTTATTTTCCAGATCACTACTATGTTCAATCGTTTCTTCTAAGTATTAGCCGAAAATGTATATGTATTCTCTCCATTTTCTCTCTCTCTCTCTCTCTCTCTCTCTCTCTCTCTCTCTCTCTCTCTCTCTCTCTCTCTCTCTCTCTCTCTCTCTCTCTCTCTCTCTCTCTCTCTCTCTCTCTCTCTCTGATTTTCCGACTCAGGGTTTCTCTGTAGGTTTGGAGCTTGTCCTGGAACTCACTCTGCAGACTAAGCTGGCCTCAAACTCATAAAGATCCACCTGCCTCTGCCTCTCAAGTGCTGGGATTAAAGGCGTGCACCACCACCACCCGGCTGATAATGCATTTTCTTACTTTAGATTCTTGTTCATTTTTTTAATTGGGTGATTTGCCATTTTTCCATTTGCTTCTAGAATATCTTTACAGGCTCAGGGTACCAGTTCCTTGCAAATATATTCTCTCAGACTGATGTTTTGCTGTTATGTGTTTCTCATACCCCATCCCCCTCGGTCCAGGGCTTATTGGTTTTGTTCCTACTGCCTAGTAGTACAGGAAGGTCACATTTACAAATCTTTACATAATCTTGTGGTCTTGTCCCCAGAAATCCTTACCCATCAATTAGATAACATAAATTCCTCCTGTGTATGTTGTTCTATATTTTCTGTTCTCATTGCCTTCCTCTCTGTAGCAGAAAATATCTGACAAAGCAATTTAAGGAGGGAGGGTCCAGTATGGAGGCAGGAGTAGGCGGCTGGTCACTGGCATCCACAGTCAGGAAGCAGGGAGAGATGGGGATGCTGGGGCTCAGCTTGCTTTCTCCTTTATATTCAGTCTAGGACTGCAGCCCGTGGGTTGGGAAACCTACACTCAGGTGGGTTAGTCCTCACTCGGTTCATTAAAACTCTCTGGAAACACTCTCAAAGTTTTACCCGCATTGTCTGAACCCAGCCTCGTTGACAAAGATTGACCAGCACTATGTTTTTAACTTCTCCTTCTCATAGTTGGCTTTTAAACCCCTACTGCTTGCTATAAGGAGTGGTCTGAGATGTTCATTTTATTGTTCCTGTGTGGAAAGCCATAAGTCCTGATGCTTTGACTCAGTGTGCTTGGTGATCTTTCTCCATTGATTCTGTTTTAATCAACACACAGCAGAGTGATTCTCTTAGTTCTAGGCCCCCCAGGGCTACTCAGTAAGGTCCTGTCTCATACAAACAAACACCAAACATTATTTTAGTCAGATAAACAAGCCAGTCAATGGAATTTGTTTTTAAAATAAGTGGGGGGATTTGTTCTGCTTTGAGTTGTTTGTTTGTTTGTTTGTGACAATATCTCACTATGTATCCTTGACTTGCCTGGAACTTTCTCTGTAGATGAGGCTGGCCCAGAATTCTCAGAGAAATCTCCTGTCTTTAAAATAAGGAGTTACTGTGATTGGTTCCATTGATTTGCAAAGACTCCAACATCTCCCCAGCTCAGACTTACATTCTTGTGATAATCCATAGTTCCTCTTGATGCTGCATTTGCTTATTACTAGAGTGAATTTTTTAGTGTTTTGCTGAAGATTTCTGAACCTGTGCTGTTTGGGGTATTTCTTTTTCTGGTGTTTGTCTTTTCCAGCTTTGTTATCAGTTTAATGACAGGCTCATAAAATGACTTGAGAAATGTTCCTTTCATTTCTATAGCTTAGAAGAGACTATTTGGAACTGGTATATTTATTTCTTCTTCAAATAAATGGTAGGAACCATCAGTAAACTACCCGAGCCAGGAACTTTCTTGTTTTCTTTTTTTTTTTTTTTCATCTATGTGGAACTGTCCGAGCTCCCTTTTCATCTTGGTGAGCCTTGGTGTTTTGTGGGGTTCTCATTTGTAGTTTAGAATTGGTACCCTACATGAAAACTTTTGAATACACACACACACACACACACACACACACACACACACACACACACACATATGAGTTTTTGTTTTCATTGTTGGTTGAATTTTTTTTCATGTTTTTTTTTTATTTAAAAATTTCCATCTCCCCTCCCTCCTCCTCCCCCTTCCCTCCCCTCCCCTCCACCCATATCCCCCCTCCCTTAATTTTTTAATAGCTGTTTGATGTGTTGTTTGTTTGGGAGTGTTATGTTTTGCTTTTCTTTCGTTTTTTTTTGTTGTTGTTGCTGCTGTTGTTTGTTTGTTTGTTTGTTTTGAAACAGGATCTCATTCTCTTGCCCAAGCTGCTAGGCGTTCTAGGTTTGTTGAATCAGAGTACTTGCTATGTAGGCCAGGTTGGTCTCAAACTTGTGATCCTCCTGCCTCAGCATCCTGGGAGCTACAATGGCAGATTTACATTCACCTCAGTAGTTTTTCATATTCTTTTATTATCGTTTGATGTCTGAGGGTCCAGACTGGCATGCCCTCCTTCACTCCTGGTTTGATGAATCTGTGCGTACTCTGCTTTATGATTTTTTTTTTTATCAGAACAACTCTTTGGTAGAAATTCATCCACTTAAGTGATCTTTATAAAAGCCAACATGGGTCAGGATGAGGACTGGCAGAAAACCAGTGCATGGGGACGGTGACAAAGGACAAACGTGTGTTAGAGAAGTGGGGAGGGTGGAAGAGCAGGGCAGTGCCCTTCGCTGTAGAGGGAGGCAGAACTGGAGATGTGATGGCTGTGACAGACATGAGAAAGGGCTGACAATGGGACGACATGTCATTGGGGCTGGTGGGGTGTTGTGCAGCAGCCTGGAGCTGACGCAGGCACAGACTCAGCACTGGAACAAGTTACCTGACCTCAGGATCACCCTGACTCTGGGCAATGATGGAGGCCCAAGATGAGGAATGGTTCACTTCCTAGATTGGACCTCTTTGAAGGACCACTGTGCTCCATAATGCTGCTGGGGGCCATGTGTGGGCCAGTGGTCCTGATGAGGCAAGGGGACTCCATTTGATGTCTGAGGCCCATGTAACCACCTAATACTATGCGGGTGTCCATTGCCTATGCAGGGGCTTGAAGCCATGTTGATTCCTGTGGGCTGTGCTGCCACTAGGAGTCATATTGATGTGAATGGCCCGTACTGCCACCCAAGGCCATGGTATGTCTGGGCCCATGCTGCCACCAAGGGCCATGTTGTGGCGGGGGGGGTCTGTGACCCTGCTGCAGCTGGAGTCTGTGTTTACGTCTATGGTCAGTGTTAGCACCTAAGGCCAAGCAGGTGTCCATGGTCTGTCTATGTTGCAGCCACATTGATGCCCAGTGGGCTGTGCTGCCGCCAGGGACCATGGAGATGTCGGAAGTCCACGCTGCTTCTGAGGGCCTTGCCAGGGTCCATGATCCTACTGTGGATGGGTTCGCGGTCTGTGGGGTTACCAGAAACCATGTGAAAGCCCCATCCATGCTCCTGCTGGCTGTAAAGAGCAAGGAAGGTCCTTCGGCAGTGATATTGATGATTGTAGATGCAGTTGAGGAAGGGGGACATGGAGGGCTTCTGTGACAACCTCTACCCCCCACACACCCCTCAAAAGCAACAGCCTAAAGTAAACATCAAAAGAGAAGCCGTAAAACATATGACAAGGATATTGAGGTGTAGACCTCCGCAACCGGTGGCTTCTGGCCAGAGTGTGGGAGAAGAAGGACTCAGTTCTAACCAACGGGCAGATCACTAAGGGCTTGACCATGCTCCAGTGAATGTATAGGTAACACACACTGAACTTGAGGGGATTTTTCTTTGTTTTTTTTTTTTGTGTGTTGGGGGTATAAGGGCAGACATGGAAAGACTGGGAAGTGGCTGTGATCAGGGTTCATGATGTGAAATTTCCAAAGAATCAATAAAAATAATATGTTAAAAAATGAAAATCAACATGGGAGTTCGATTTTATTTTTTTATTCTTTATTATTATGCTTCTGTTTAAGTTTTACTTTATTTATGTGTGTCTGTGTGGTGAGTGTGTGCTGAATATGTGCAGTCAGTGACCCCTGGAGGCCAGGAGGGGGAGTCAGACCCCTTGAAGCTGGAATCCAGGCAACTGTGAGCTGCCAGATAAGGGTTCTGGGAGTCAGGTTCTCCGCAAGAGCAATAAGCTCTCAACCCCTGAGGCATCCCTCCAGCCCTGATATTTTGCTCCTCTTTATGCCAGCATCAAATTTACTTTCACTCTGTTTATTTTCTGTATTTACTTTGGCGATGTTGCTGAGTTTTTGTTTGTTTTGTTTTGTTTTGGAGGATGATACTCTGTAGCCCTGGGCTGGATGAACAGCGCTTGTCTGCTTCAATTGTGGAAGCAATGCTACTAGGCCCTTTGTTAGGTTTCCTCCTCCCCCCTGCAAGATCTTCTCCTCCTTGATGGCCATACTCCCCTAAAACTGGAGCTAATATAAATAATTCCTCCTTCAAGTTGCCTATTGTGAGTAATGGTTTTTAAAAGGTGACAATGCAGGTTGTTCTCAGCCTACAGTGAGAGTTGAGTGGTTGCTAAAATAGTTACTGTAATGATCTGTTCTGTTCCTTTAAGAGACAAGCCACGCCCACTCCCTCCCCCATCTGCTGAAGCAGGCAGATCTTCCTGCTTGCAGCCTGAGTCTCTTCCTTCCTTCCCTCCCTCCCTCCCTCCCTCCCTCCCTCCCTCCCTCCCTCCCTCCCTCCCTCCCTCCCTCTCTCTCTCTCTCTCTCTCTCTCCTCTTCTCCCATTCTCCCTTCCCCTTCCACAACCCACTATTTAAATATCCGACCTCTCACTCTGTATGGCTTGCCTATCCATGTCTCTGTCTCTCTCCCACTCCACGTTTCTCCCTGCCTGGAACCAGCCACTTTTGGAGACCTGAGGCATGGTCTCGTAGTGTGCCCATCTGTCTGTCTCTTCTCATGGAACCCCTCATGGCCTGCTGCTGCAGCTACTGGGGGAACTGCCTGGTCCCTGCCTGGGACTGCTGCTCTTGGGATCCGCTATTCACTGCCTGCTGCCACATGGCCCACTGCCACCGCTCAGGGACCTGCAGTGTTTCTGCCACTGCAGCCACTTAGGGATCTAAAGCATTTTATTTTTACCTTTACAGTTACTGCTTGGTTCTTTTAAGCAATTAATCTGTGTGTGTACATGAGAAGGTGGAGGAAGGAAAGGAGGGAGGAAGGGAGGGAAGAAGGAAAGGGAGGAAGGGAGGGAGAGAATATTTCTGACACGGTGCTCACTGGAGGTCTGGGAACAACCTTGGGCATTGGTCTCGCTTTCTACCCTGATTAGAAAGGGACTCTTGTGATTTGCTGCTGTTTATACAAGGTTAGCTGACCTGAGGTTAGCTAAGCTTCTAGAAGCCATAATCCCAGTGCCTTGGAGATAAGAGAAAGAGGACCCTGAGCCTGAGGTTGCTCCAGTCTACACAGCAGCAAGACTGTCTTAAAACAAAATCAAAAATCCCAAATCCCAAACCAAACAAACAAAAATGCAAAAACATTCTAGAAGATTTAGACTTCACATCTGCTTCCCCCGCTTGAGTAAGTCACCCATCTTCCCTGTGATTTGGCAGCATCGTCTAGTTTCAAAGCTCATCTCAGTGGCTGGAAACCAGCTGGTGCTCAATAAATACTTGAAGAATCGAGCCAGAGAGCAAATGGGTATTTGGCAAGGCGTCGTCTTACAGCAAGGATTCTGAAAATGCATGTAGACCGTGAAGGCGGGCACTCTGCAATGTTTCCGGGGCATTCCAGGGTCTTCAGCTCTGTGTTTGTGTGGCAAACCCTCAAGTCTCTGTTGGACTGACTTGAATATGAACACGTCTTATTTACTAAACATTGGCCACCATTTTTTTCGGGCTGCATCTTAGCAACCAACCAGGGGGAGATGGAGGGAAGAGGTGGCTCTCTTGTGCCTTCAGACAGATGTCCTACAAACAGAAATGTTCCTGTCTTGGAATGGTGTGGATCAGAGCAGCAGCGTGGGCAGCATGCGCCATCAACTAACCATTATGTCCTCTTCAGAAGTTGGCCGTGATCTTTTCCATGCTATCCTGATAGCACACACTGTCCTTGGCTTTGACAAGCCCATAATACTCAAGCCCCATCAAGCAGCCGCCCAAGACTTCCAAATGCTCAAATTTGCCTCACTCCAAATACTGTACCAAATATGTAGGTATCTAAAGCAAAATTACCATCAAGTTGGGTCTGGTGCATCTGCCTGTAAAGGAAGTAGCTCCTTCCCTCCCTCACTTGTCACTCACTAAGAGTGCTTGCCTAGAATGAATGAGGTTCCATCTCCAACACCCTATAAACAAGGAGGTACAAGCCTTTAACCCCAGCACCACGGAGGTCAAAGCTGATGAATGAGTTCAAGGTTATCCCCAGCTGCTTAAAGATAGGCACAGCTGGAGAACAGCCAGAGGCATGTGTGGCTCTGTCTCCCAAGAAACAATCTCTGAAGTTTACACACTTACAATTGCCCATATTTGAGATCCCTTGCCCCAGAGATATTCTAAATCTTCTCAAGAGAAAGAATCACATCTAACAATAACACAGGGGAAACTTCTGGTGGGCTGGGAATATCCTATACATTTGAGAAGACATTTGTCATATAGCTATACTCATATGCCAACATCCATTGAGCTTTGGTTCTTAATTTTGATTTCCAGGGTTTTGTTGTTGTTGTTGTTTTGTTTTGTTTTGTTTTGTTTGAGACAGGGTTTCTCTGTAGCTTTGGAGCCTGTCCTGGAACCAGCTCTTGTAGACCAGGCTGGCCTTGAATTCACAGAGATCTGCCTGCTTCTGCCTCCCGAGTGCTTGGATTAAAGGCGTGCGCCACCACCTCCCGGGTTGACTGCCAGTTTTAGTAGATTAAGAAATGTCTAGGGGTGAACAAAGAGAATGGCTCTGTGAAAACCTGAATTCATGTTTCCAGAACCCATGGAAAGACAGACAAAGTAATGTACCTGTAACCTCAGGGCTCATACAGTAAGGTTTGAAAGGTGTAAAGAGGAGAATCCCCAGAAACCTGTGGGCCAGCTAGCCTTGCATACACGGTAGAAAACAAGAGATACGGTCTCAACTGAAGTGGAAGTCAAGGATGGGCACGTGAGGTTGTTCTCTGATCTCCACATGTGCACCATGGTATACACATACTTGCACACACATACATGAGTATGCATACCACATAACACATATCATCCATACACATAAAAGATAAAAGAAATATGTAGGGTGTTAATGAGGTGAAGTTTGTTTGTGTATCTATGAGGGTTTTATTTCCAGAGGCAGTTAATTAAAGAGGGAAGACACTTGCTGAATGTGGACAGTGCTGGACTAAATAAAAAGATAAAGGAAAAAGAACCTGGGTGTGGTGACACTCACCTATACTCTCAGCCCTTGGGAGGCAGCAGTGAGATCGCCATAACTTTTGAGCCAGTGTGAGCTCTGTAGCAGGTTCCAGACTAAACAGTGCCTTATAGAAAGACCCAATCTCTTTCTCTTTTTAAGGTGAAAAGAAGGCAGATGTAACAATCAGTGTTGTCAGCTTGACCGGATCTAAAATCACCTGGGAGATGTGCCTCTGGGTACGTCTGCAGAGAATTATCTTGATCACATTAATTGGTATAAGAAGACCCATCTCAGTTGTGGATGGTACCATTCCCTGGGCAGGGATCCTAAACTATATAAAACCTAGCTGAACACCAGCACATACTCACTGTTCTCTATTTTTGGAGTGGGATCCAATGTAACCAACCAGCCCCTTGCTCCTCCCACCATGCCTCTTTCCTGCCTGTTGCTATGTCTTTCCCACCATAATGGTGGGAAAAGAACTGTAAGCCAAAACTTACCCTTTATCTGGGTATTTTAATAGAGCAACAAAAAGGAACCAACACACCAGCTAATCACTGGCATCCTCCTTCCATGTTTCCTGCTCTGCCAAGATATACTCAAACAGCTTCACACTTCTACAGGCATGAAGTCACCTGATCAGCCAAGATGTGAACAGGCAGCCTCACTGTCCTGCAGCCATGGAGTCACCTGATCTGATCTGTCAAGGTGTGAACAGGCAGCCTCACTGTCCTATAGCCATGAGTCACTTGATCTAAGCAGCCATGGAGTCACCTGATCAGATCTGTCAAGGTGTGAATAAGCAGCCTCACTGTCCTGCAGCCATGGAGTCACCTGATCTGATCTGTCAAGGTGTGAACAGGCAGCCTCACTGTCCTGCAGCCATGGAGTCACATGATCTGTCAAGATGTGAACAGGCAGCCTCACTGTCCTGCAGCCATGGAGTCATGTGCTTCTGCTTCTTCCTTGCTACAATGTACCACCTCAAACTGTAAGCCAAATGAAATTCAGTCTCCTCTAAGTTGCTTCTTAGCAGCCTTTTGGTTGAAAAATAACTAATACAACTTTTCAGTGTTTAGTTATGACTCCATGACATCTAAAGGATAATAAAAACAATAAGGTAATATATTGAATATTTTTACCATGTCTGATATTAGACCAGGAGCCTTATGTACAATATTTCTTAATAATGATGGTGGCAATGAGGAGAAGGACTGTATGTCTGTGTATGTATGATGTGGGTTCTGGGCTTGCTACCACACAGGTGTAGAGGTAAGAGGACAACTTGAGAGTCGGTTCTCTTCTTCCACCTTGGGATCAGGAGCTCAGACTCATGTCCTTAGCATGCATACTTTCTTCCCCAATAAGATTATTTTTGCATGTACATTATTTTTATCATCACACTGCTAAACAAGGTTAGTGCCATTATAACCGCTGAACAGACCAGCACACAGAGATTAAAGGTGATGATGCAGCTTGCTGAGCAGTTTTGGAAATGTCTGTCAAACTTCTGTTCATTGAAAAGCATTTTCTCTACTATTCTCAACTAAGCTTCCTAGGACCTCAGGAGAAACAGAAATACACGTGTGTGTGTATATGTGCACATATACATGTATACATGTACAGATACATACAGTACACATGTATGTGAGTATCTGCACACACAAAAACATGTATGATCACCTATACATCAGAAAGGCACATTTGCAGGGAATACACGCATGCACACAAATAACACAGACAAATATGGAATATACATACACTAATATGCCCTTGTATGTAAGCATAACACTTACTTGCATACTGTATATAAATACATGCACACAATTGTACATGTATACATGAATATCAACATATATATAAAGTATACACTTGGATGTTGCTCTGTAAGCAGTTTCCTTCCTAAAGAAATATTTTCTCTAGAAGTAGGAAGGTGTAAACGGAGACTGTTCATTCGTTCCCGGCAGTCGAGACCCAAATAATCACCCAGAAGCTGTATTAATTACAACACTATTTGGCCTATTAGCTCAGACTTCTTACTGCTAGCTCTTATATCTTAACCTATTTCTACTATTCTGTGTATCGTCACAAGGTTATGGCTTACCAGGTAAAGGTTCTAGCGACCATCTCCTTTGTCAGCTACATGGTATCTCCTTGACTCCTCCTACTCTCTCTATTTATCCCTTCCAGGTTGGCCATATTCTTCCCTGCCATAGGCCAAAAAGCAGCTTTATTCATTAACCAAGAAAAGCAACACATATACAGAAGGACTCCCCACATCAGGAAGGAGGCTCAGAAACTCAGGAGGTAAGCAACTTCACATGTCTGGAAAAGCTGAAACTCATGTGATCCTTCAAGGTGCCGCCTGCCGCTTATAGACACAGTGAACAACTGCTGAGAGGAGAATCTCAGTTCTGTCAATCTGCAGGAGAGTGAAGCTGCTTGCTCACATCTTGGCAGACAGGAAGTGGGGAGATGGGATACCTGGGCACAGCTGGTGCCTTAGTTACTTTTCTGCTGCTGTGGCCAATTTCCCAGACAAATGCAACTTTTGCTTACAGTTCATCATGGCAGGAAGAGCTCTGGGATTGCAGCTTTTGTGGGCTGTGAGTTGTCACCAGTGTCAAGGTGGGCTGTTTGGTGATGCAGCTGCTTTGGAGTCATTCCTGCTCCTGTCAGTGACTCTTCACCCATAATCCTGCTAGTAAGCCCAATAAAAGCCCATTGGTTGTACAACTGTTACTTTGTTTGTCAATGGTTCCCTTTCTGGAATGGCTACGCTTGTCTGTTGCATCCCTTCAGGAAAGGTCTCTTACACAACATATGTGTGAGTACATACATGCACGGACTCACATAGATGCATATGTGTACATGCATGCACATACAAGCACAAGTATGTACACATACATATATACACAGGAGCACATAAACATGTCTGACTGTGCCCACACATGCACATATATACACGCACATATGCAGGTGCACACATGTACGCTTATTCAAGGTGAGCTTTCAAACAGTGACCCAAAGCATTTTATATAGAAGTTGACAAACAGACTCAACGCTGCCAAGGAGACAGACAGGAAGAGGGTGCACCTGGATCAGCACATCTATGCACAGAGTCACCTGGACATCTTCAGGGAGCCCTGGGGTCCGAGTCTGTCGAAAGCTTGGGGTGATGCAATGCTGTGGCTACCGACTGTGAGCCAATGCGTGCCATTCACACATTGTTTAGCCAATCAGTAGAGGATATCACAACATGCAAGCCACTGATCCAGCCCTCAGTGAACATAAAACATTGCTTAGAAGACTGGGCCATTCCCGAACATGTGAAATATCATCCTTATCCCTGGTCAAGTTTTAAAACTCCACTTTTGCTTTTGAAAGATGAGCTCTCTTTCAAAGGGGTGCATTTGAAACCCGTCTCTTGAGGGTTCAAGCTGAGACCAGCAGGCGTCAGGGCCCACCTTTCTACTGGGTGCTGGGTTTCCCCATGACGCTCAGAGACTAGGGAGTAGTGAAGCCTGAGCTACACATGGACCATCCCCTCAGAAGGTTGTCACCTCTGTAGCTCCAGCAACAACACTACAGCCGCCACCAGGCCCCCCAGTGTCTGCTTGGGACACACAGCTCCTTGCCCTCATTATCTTCTTCTTCCCTGTCCAGGACTTTGACCTCCGTCAGTCTGTGAGTTGGCAATGCACCAGTAAAGGAACTGGGGATGTCACTGTGCCAGCACCCAGACCTGAATTCAGAATGAACCTGATATTCTACTCCAGTTTATCCATGATGGCTGCTAAGGGATCAAAAGAACAGTTGGGAGAGAAGCATCTAACTTACCTTGGCATAGCTCACAGGCTGTGACAAAGACAGCCTCGCATCAAGGCCCTTTTGTTCCCTGATGAGCAGATTTGCTTCCTGAAACCATGCAGTGGCTCAGCAAATAAGGGACAATATATGTGTGTGTGTATTACATTCACCTACCACATTTCCATGAAATCTGTGAATATGAGATTTCATATGTGCACACAGTGTGTGCATATACATAGATGTGCCTATGGACATGTATATACATATATGCCCAGGCACACCTGTGAAGGTGTTTTGATTCTTGGCACTAGTACTTCCTGCTCGCAACCCAAAGCACAGCCCTGAGACCTCATCAAGGCTGCCATTCAGTGAACTTGGCTGGAGTTCCGTGCACTCTACGCAGTGAAAGAGTTTTTGTTGTGAGTTTCTCTCTGTGTATGCATTTTTTTTTTAATGTCGCAGGCAGGCCACAAGGGAATGACAGTCCCAGGATTGAGTGCATGGAAGGAACGCAGGAGAAATACGCGGGGCGGGCTGCAGTTCCCCAACGCAGCAGCAGTAATCAGCGGCAGGTTTGACTTGAGACTGCCAAATATCGTCCCTGCTGATAACTGTACCTTTTGTGAGCCGACAACATACAGGGTCTATACAGCGCTGCCAGTGGCTTTTGTGGACAGCCCTGTCATAAGACCTCCACAAAGATCCAGTTATGTGGCTGTTGTTATGGGAACGGTACAATTATGGCCAAATTGAAGTGGCGAGGGGGAACAAAAAAAAGGAAGTGGATTGGGGGTGGGCAAAATTGCTATTTTCATCCAGACGTATTTTGGTTGATCACCTGGACTCGGTGCAAACAGCAATCAGGACAAACAGGTTTGGCTGCAGGAACTGAGAGCTGAGTTTATGCTTTTAAAAAAAAGAAATGTGCCTTTAGGAAAGGAAATGTCACATCCTCTTGTTTTCTTTGTCATTTAAAGATATATCTATTATTATTATTATTACTGGTGTGTGTGTGTCACAGAGAGAGAGAGAGAGAGAGAGAGAGAGAGAGAGAGAGAGAGAGAGAGAGAGAGAGAGAGAGGAGAGGGGGGAGGGAGGGATTATGCACATAAGGAGGCCAGAGGACCACTTGCAGGAGTCTGTTCTCACTGTGGATTTCTGGAATCTACTCAGTCCGGCTGGTAAGCATCTTTGCCTGCTTTCTTGGTCATTTTGCACAGTGTTCTTCTTGTGCATCAGAGCTTGCACACTCAGTCCCGAGAGTCTCAGTGCCTCCTTTCTTCCCCTAACTCACTCACATCTGCATTATGCCACTTTTGCAGTTCAAGGTTTCTGATTAGCCAATTAAGCTACGGGTAAATAATCCACGAAGCTTTAAAAATACCTGTTATGAAATATTCTGTCGAGAATGATGGTCATGCTTGAAAACAGAGGCAGAATCAGTCCAGAAAGAGAACATTAACAAAAAAGAAAAAGAAAAAGAATCACAGACATTTTAGAGTTGAACACTACATCAACTAGAATAAAATCTCTATGGGTGGACTTGAGAGCAGAATGGAGAGGACAGAACAAATATGAGCAGCCTGAAAGACTGAAGAACAGAAACTAAACTTGACTTGATGGCGCATGGCTGCTGCAGGGGTACCACTGCAAGTTCAAGGTTAGCTTCCGGTAGATAATGAGTTTCATGTCAGTCTGTGGTATAGAAGGAGAGCTTGTCTCAAAAACAAAAAAGAAGAGTAGAAATTATCCAATATTAACAAAGTATGTGTGGGAAGGAAACACTGGGTGGAAGTAGGCAGTAAGCAGAAAGAGCAAGCTTAAAGAATCTGAGCACTATAACAAAAGATCTAAGGACCCATCATCCAAGTCCGGGGGAGGAGATGGGTGGAGATGAAAACAATGTCGAAAGAGCAGGGGCTGGAGTTTCCCAATTCAATACAAACTAGTTTAAAGGACTGAGTGAAAAGCCAGGGGTGATAGCCTATGTGTGTGACTCTGAGAAGGTGGGAAGACCGAGAGTTCCAGGCCAGCCTCCGGTGCGTGATGGAGAACCTGTCTCACAAACGAACAAGGGTCTAGAGCAGTGGGTAGAATGGACCTTTCACGGGTCACCTAAGACCATTGGGAAACACAGATCTTTACCTTATGATTCACAACAGTAGCAAAATTGCAATGATGAAGTAGCAACGAAAGTAATTTTATGATTTGGGGTCACCACAACATGAGGAGCTGCATTAGAGGAACACACCATTCGGTTGAGAACCACTGGGCTAGAAGGATGCATTCATCAGTAAAGCACTCACTACTCTTATAGAGGGTCTGGGTTCGGTTCCCAGGACACACATTGAGTGGCTCACAGATACCTGCAACTCCAGTTCCAGAGGATCCAACGGCCCCTTCTGGCTTTCATAGGCACCTGCGCTCATGTGGCATATACACTCCAATCACATATACATAAAATAACAATACACTTTAAAACCTCCAGGACATTAAAACATTAAGCCACAAACAGGGTAAGGCAGTGTAAATCTGTGTCAAAGCCAAGGTTATGAAAACTCTGGTCTAAAAGGGAAGATACAGGCTAATGACATGGCGCGGCTTGTAGAAGGAGCTGCGGGCAGGCCTGCTTTTCGTCCTGCCTGGCTCCCAGCCACCTGGCTAGCTTATGCCCCAAAATAACAACACACAAACTGTATTCATTTAAACACTGCCTGGCCCATTAGTTTCAGCCTCTTATTAGCTAATTCTCACATTGCTTTAACCCATATTTCTTAATGTGTGTAGCACCACGAGGTGGTGTCTTACCGGGAAAGATTCAGCATGTCTGACCTGGCGGCTGGCTCTATCGCATCTGACCCAGAGAGGAGAGGCATGGCGATTGCCTGAGGTATCTGCCTCACTCCCAGCATCCTGTTCTGTCTACTCCACCCACCTATGTTCTGACCTATCAGGCCAAGCAGTTTCTTTATTAATTAACCAATGAAATTATCAGATAGATAGAAGACACACCTACATCAGCGGCTGGCAAAGCACTTTCCAGGCAAGCCTGCTAACCTGATCCCCTGGACATGCGTAAAGAATGAAGGAGAACCTCCGACCTCCTCATGTGTGGAGCAGCATGCAGCCTGCCCTGCCAGCCCCATTACAGACACATGGCAATGAGGAATAAATAAAATAAAAACCAACAGACAAACAAACAAAGATAGAAAAGGAAGCAGGTGAGTCTCAACAGCAAGGAGAAGAAATGAGAAATCCAGGGGAAAACACATCCAGGGGGAAACTAATTCATGGGACAGTACACTGCCCATCAGGAGCCATGCCAACCCAGAATTTTACTCTTAGAAAAAGCACTATTTGATGAAACAAAAATCAAAACTTTAAAAAAAGTTTGCTTTTTCTGGAGTTGAGGTCTTGTAATATTGCCCTAGGCTCAAATGGTCTTCACATCTTTGCCTTCTGAATAGTTGAGATGACGGGTGGAAGGGGGCAACCAAGTCCGTCTCTCAGTGTGTGTGTGTTCGTATGTGTGTTTATGTGTGTATGTATGCGTGTCTATATGCGTATGTGTGTGTGCGTCTGTGTCTAGGTAGAGAGAGAGAGAGATCAGAGGAGAACAATGTTGGCTCTATTGTTGTATCAGTCTCCACCTTATTTCTTTGAGACAGGGCCTCTCTCTAAATTTGAAGCTGGAGTTTTGTGCTTTTTTTTTTTTTAACTGTTTGTTTGTCGTTATTGTTGTTGGTCCCTAGTTCAGCTGGCATTCAATAAGTCCTAGTGATCCTCCTGTTGTAGCTCTTTCCTTTGGGCATAACAAGATGTCATCTTGGGCTTTGCCCCTGGTAGCCATGGTAACTACAGCAGGACAATACAGAGGTAGCCAGGCTCATGGTGATAGCAAGAGAGCTGTCGGCTGTAGAGAGGGTCAGGAGACCCTCACCTGAGAACCTCCTCTTGAGTCTGCAACAGATGCTGGGGAGTGACAGAGTTATGGGAAGTGGAAGGTGGGCTGAAGGGGGCTTCCTGATGCAAGCCCATGATGGAGTGGTACTTTGTGAGTTGCAGCTGTTTGGAGGTCACACACTGCTTCTAAGAACAGCACTTCACCCATGTTCTGTGACTGAGCCCTGTGAACTCACTGATCTCAACACATTGGGCTTAATGAAATTGTTCTTTGATCTGTTGTTGGTGCCCATTGTGGGTGGGCAGGCAGTTGCCTCTTCCCAGAAAAAGTCAATGCCTCCTATGGTCACCCCAAAGTACTAGGGTTAAAAGTCTAGGGGATCCGCCTGTCTCCACTTCTTAATCCTCAGAACAACCATACCTAGCTTTTTACGTGGGTTCTCGGCATCAAACTTAAGCCCTCATGTTTGTGCTTCAAGTGTTTGACTGACAGCTATGCCCCCAGCCTATCCCCAAAGTCATTTGCAATCTGTTCAGGCAACCCTGTTCTCACTCACCATGTCCTGCAGTGAGGGGAAACTTTCAAAACCTTCTCTGATTGAGAGCAGGGGTAATGAGATAACTGGACCCCATTCCAGCACCCCTCTTTCACACCGGGACAGAGGAAAGAGCACACCTGAATGGATCTTCTGAAAGCCATTGCGTGGGGATTGGGGCCGCTTTAAAAAGATTTAATTACAAGATTGCCTACCGTCCTCCCTTCTTGGTATCCTACCACCACATCAACAGGACTCTGGGATAATAACAGTGCATTACAGCCGAGAGCTCCGCAAGACATGGGCTCTTCAAAAAGAAGTTTCCAGGGAAACCCAAAGACAATGGAAGAGAGAAAAAAACACAGGGCATGAGAGGAAATGGAAGGCTCTGACACCTACAGCTCTGGTACACATTAAACACAGCTTGACGCCCTGAAGGATAAACATAAAATCTCACTAAAAAGCCTGTTTGCCTCTGTTCCCACTACCTGATACATAACGTCTGACTTTCAGCTGAAAATTACAGACGTGCTAAGAGGCAATAGAGAAAACAGTCTGATGAGATAAAACGAGCATTGGAAGGGGGCTGAGACAGGATCCAGATGTTGAGATTATCACATTGGAAGTGCGAAATCACATGACTAATATACAAAGAGACCAGGCAGATGGGGGAGGGGCGGGGAAGGGGAAGGGCAGCATATGCATATGCGGGTAGGTGAGCAATATATGGTGGCATGGGAAACTGGATATGGCAGTGGAGAGAGCCGTGAAATTATGATGATGATGATGATGATGATGATGAAGGAGGAGGAGGAGGAGGAGGAGGAGGAGGAGGAGGAGGAGAAAAAGAAGCAGATTGTAAATGAACAATGGGACAATGGCAAACAGCTATATTCCTATAATGGAGATACCAGAAAAAGAAGACACAGAAAGAAGCAGAAGAAATACTTGAAATGCTAGCAGTTCATGAGAATTTTCCAAAATTAAGATTGATGACGGACCACATTCTTAGGAACCTCAGAGGTGACCAAAGAGGATCAATAACTCAAATTAGCCCTCACACATGTGATAGCCACGTTTTAGAAAATTAAAGACAATGAGAAAGTCTTGATCGAAGAAAACAGCTTGCCTAGAGAAGAGCATGGCTGAGAACGCCATCAGACTTCACTTCAGAAGCCACGAGAAAAAAAGTGAGTGGTGCCTTGAAGCACACCAGGAGAGATGGTTCATCACAAAGCGCTTACTGAGAGCGAAGACCTGAGTTCCGTCCCCAAGACCCATGCTAGGCATGGCAGTGCACGCTTGTCATCCCAGCAATGGGGAAGTGGAGACAGGCAGATCTGTGGTACTCTCTGGTCAGCCAACCTAGCCGAATCTGTAGGTCTCAGAATGTGAGAGACCCTGCCTCCAAACATAAGGTGCACAGTTCCTGAGGAATGACAGGATGACCTCTGGCCTCCACATGCACACACCCACACTGGCACACGCACGCACACACGCACTTGCGCGCGCGCACACACACACACACACACACACACACTCATGAATGCACACACAAAACCCCTTAAATGTGGAGAAGAAATATTATCTCAGGGGAATTCCTCACCATAAGACTTTCTGTAAGCAATGTTAAAAAATTCTTTGGGTAGAAGGCTTTGTTCTTAAGAACTTGTTAGCTGATCAGCTGCCAGCCCAGCGGGCTGGTGTAGCTGCGCGGAGACTCGCGGAACACATGTGACCAAGGCGGTGGGTGAGTACACGTGAACAGGCAGCGGTGAAGGGCAGCGGCTGGTTAACAGCACAGACACAGAAAATAGGCATAAAGCTTTATTAAAGGAGAGAGGGAGAGGGAGAGAAACAGAGAAACAGAGAAGGGGAGAGACAGAGGCGCATGTGCACACGCAAAAGGGGACAGTGAGAAGAGAGAGGGGGAAAAAGAAGAATTAAGGATGACTCCGTGAGACCAGAGGTCGCTGGGAGTGGGCGTGGAAAGGGGCGGGGACCAAAAAAAAAAATAACAGAAGGATCATACCATAGGTGAGGAACTCAGATCTACATAAAGTACACATGGACTTGGAGAAGAAATAAAGACAATGTAAGTTTGCTAGTTTTTTATCCTTAATCAATGTAACAAATAACAATTTGCTCAAAATAAGAACAATGAATTGGATGAAGATAACTTAGAAATAATTGGAATTCACAATGGTAACACTGTAAAAATCTGAGAGAGAGAAATCCCTCTTCTACAGGGAACCTGCATATCCACAGTGATATCTGAATGGGGATTTGGGTTATTTGAAAATGTATATTCTAAATTGTAAGTCACTTCTTAAAGAAAGTATAACAGACATTCTAACTGGGGAGAGAAATGTAACCAAAGAATGTCCAGTTACAGCCAGAGAAAGGCAGGGAAAAACCAAAAGAAAAGGAATGGAAGAGAAAGGAAGGGAGTGGAAGTTGGGGAAGGAGAGAGGAGGGAAGGGGATAAGAAAAGACATGGAGAGAAGGAAACAGGAAGAGAGGGGGAGGGGAGAGAGGAGACAGGAGAGGAAGGTATGATGGTTAGTTTTAATTTTGACATAACCTAGAATCACCTGAGGAGAATTATTGAGGAATTATCAAGATTGCATTGACCTGTGGGCATGTCTGTTGGAGATTATCTTGATTATTAATTGATATAGATAAACCCAGCCCATTGTGGATGGCACCATTCCCTAGGTAGGAGATCCTGAACTGTATAAGAAAGGAGAAAGCTACCTGAGAACAAGCAAATGAACAAGGATGTGTTTATTCTCTGGTCTTGGCTGTGAATGTGATTTGCCTAATTGCTTGAGTTCCTGCCTTTACTCCCCGGGAATGACGGACTGTAACTTGAAATTGTGGCAGAATAAACCCTTCCTTCCCTCAACTACTGATTTGGACAGAGATTTTTCTTTTAAATCACAGCAGATAAATGAAACTAGGAAAGAAGGGAAAGGAAGAAAAGGGGGAAAGGAAAGGAGGAGGAATAGGAGAGGAGGATAAAGGAGAGAGGAAAGGGAGGGGAGAGAGGAAAGGGAGGGGAGGGGAAGGGAGGGGAGGGGAGGGGAGGGAAGGGGAGGGAAGGGGAGGGAAGGGGAGGGGAGGGAAGGGAAGATGAAACAAGAAGGATTCCAAATAGGGAAGCAGCTACAAATGTGGCAGAAACTAGCACACCATTAAAAGTTCAGTTCTGTTGCTGTCACTCTCATGAAGTCCTCTGGCTCACAGATAATTGCTCTCAGTAATTTATCCTTTCCACTCTTCTTCAGAAACGCACACATACAGGGACACACATGCACACACACATTAGCACATTACAATTCTCCTTCATAGCTTTGCTTGCTTAACCTTATATTCTAGAAATTATGCTAGCTTAGCTCTTAGGTTTCTTTTCACTGTCTGGGACCACACAATCTACTCTCAGGAGTTAAGCAGGTTGGGCTTGGCTAGCACTTGGGTGGGAGATCTTCTTTACTGTTGACACAGCTGTATCTCAGTCACTTGCATGGAGGTATTATTATTTAGTCATATTTTGCTATTAGAACTATGGGTGAAGGAACTAGCTTATTCATATAATGTTTCATAATTCATATACCTTCAGAATAAATTCTTCACAGTGAGATTGATGGGATCAAAGGCTACTGCTTTATTGTTGGTTGAGTACCTCCAGGATTCCTTATGTAGGGATTCTCCACTTTGTAGCATGACCAGGAATGTGTAGGAAGACTTATATGCCTCCTCTCCTTCAAAGTATCTAGGTCTTCCTCCTCCTCCTCCTCTTCCTCCTCCTTCTCTCTTCTTCTTCTTCTTCTTCTTCTTCTTCTTCTTCTTCTTCTTCTTCTTCTTCTTCTTCTTCTTTCTTCTTTTTCTTCTTTCTCTCTTCCCCCTCCTCCCCCTCCTCCTTTTAAACAAGATTAAAGGTATGTGTTTGGGTGACAAACATAATTGACAGAAAGAACTTGAGAGCAGAAAGATTTATTTTGGCTCACAGTTACAGAAGGTTTGAGCCATCCTGGTGAGGAGGGCATGGGTCAGAAGCAGAGACAGGCTATACCTGCTTCCAGATGACTTCCTTTCCCTTCTTGAATTTCATTCATCCCTGTAACCTGTGTTATGGAGCCACCCACACTCAGGAGGATATTCTCTTGTAGGCAATCTTTTCCAGTAACACCCTTATCTTATATTTTGGCATGGGTGTAGGTTCACGCGTGTCTGAGAAATGAAGTCTCAAACACATTGAGAATGAACTTAGCCTCGGCGGCTGCAGGGGACTCACTCTCGGTGAACTGAAGCGCCTTCCTCTCACCTCCCAGCATCTTTATTTTTTCCTATATTTACACTTTAGCTAGAAGATTTCCATATCTCAAAGCAAACTGATAGAAGCTTCCAACAATACAATGCCAGGTGCAAATACCTGATTCATGAGGTACCACAGTTTTCCAGTTTCCCCTGAACCAAGTTTTGCATAGGCTTTGTATCCATAAGAAACTCTCAGTCAAGATTCACATAGGACAGCAAAAGGTATTTGTAACACAAAGGAAGACCTAGGGGCTGTGTGAAAACTCCGGAGCCAGGCCTGGTATAACCCAGCGGGGTTTCATGGCTAGTGGAGGTTACTTGCTATCCCTCTGGCATGAGGCCATCGGGACATTATACCACACGTATTCATAAGCTCTCAGCTGTGCCTCATCAAGTCAAGTTGATAGTGAAGATTAACCACCATAGTAGTCTTCATTTCTGTTCTCAGGGTGGCTTTAACTTCTTTGCCTCTTATTCGAATGGGGTGAAGCTGAGAAGCCCACGCTGTGCGGGCCAGGAAGCAGATGGAGAGAAGACCCGCACTAGCTCACTTTCTCCTTCCTCCTTCTTCCACCCAAGCACCCCAGCCTAGGATGGAGTTCTCCAAACCCCTCATTACCTCTCTGGAGATTGTTAGGTATAATCTCAAGAGGAGCCTCTCCACCGATGCAAAATAACTCCAATCAAACCAGATTAGACCAAATCAAAGATGCCCATGTTCAATGAATGCAGCACTCCTGGGTGGTTGGGAGCATGGAAGGGGGGGTGGAAGACAGAGAGGGAGAGACCATGCAAGACCCACGACCATGTGTTCTTTTTCTCTGCAGCAATCTCAATAGCCTGTGGGAGTGGTCCTGACCCTCCCTGGATCAGGGGTCAGCATTTGTCAAGCTTTCCCGGAGGTGGAGTTCAGCTTTTTGCTCCATTGGCACCCCAAGGATGACTGCCAGGGGCTGGGGTGACACTTTCAACCCAAACACCCCAGAGTCCTTGGATATAGGGGCATCGGCTCAAGTCTGGCTACTTCTTGCAGGCATGGGGTAACATGGGAGAGGGGAGAGCTGGGAGTTGGGCTCATGCTCAGAGAGAGGTGTGGCTGGAGTGGCATCCGGTTTACTGTCATCCTGGAGTCCTCAGGCAGCTGTTCCTTGAGGGAGATGAGAAGGCAGGTGGCTAGGATAAAAAAAAAATTATTGTTATTATTGACCCTATGAATGAGGGCTATCCATGGGAAGTCATTAACTGTCAAAAGTGCCCTGGTTGTATAGGTGAGGCTCGGGTGTATACCTGGGACACAATAGCAGATTTTAGTTGGCAGGTGTCCTTCAGGAGAGTTGGTACCAGTGGTGCAGTCCCAGGAGCTGGTGTAGATGTTGACATTGTCTGAAGAGTGCTTTATAAGTTGGTCTTGGCCCAGGCAGCAGGAATGACCTGTAAAATATGCTTGAAACTGGCTGGAGTTAGCGTTTACATCTTGGTGTCATAGCTAAAGGCTATTGCTTTTTGGATACACCTGAAACCTGTTAATCCTGGACTATGAAAGAGGCACACCTGTCCGTATCTTAGCAGGAAACTTCATTAAATGTCATAGATGAAGTAATAAGTTAATTACCTTAAGTACCTTAAATTATCAAATGCCACTAGACAGATCTGAGAGGGATAAATGAGCAGAAATGAGACAGCTTTTTAGCTACGCAGGCAATCCCAAATCCTCTCCTTAGTACTTGGAGAACGCCAGTCTTAGCAGCAGTGCTTGCCATTAGCTGTTGAGTACAAGAGGCCCAAAGATTTTCCTGTGGGGGGAGGAGATTTAATCTACCTGGCTTGGCAGGATGAGAAGATCGATTCCCGGAAAGGCATCCAGGAAGGTGAAGAGGTGGAAGGCCGCTTTTTGCTGCATGGGTTGTTTTGCCAAACCCAAAGGCAAATCCTGAAGGTGCGCATCTTCTTGGGGGAGCTAAAGGGTGCTGCAGAAGCTGGCATGTCTCTGTGTTCTTTTGTTAAAAACCATACCCTCAGATCTGTAAAGGCACTTTACAGATTTTTTTTTTAAGGATTTTTTTTGGTAAAAGGCCGCCCAAGGGCGTTTTAGGAATTGACTTGACATTGCAAGAAACCCATTTTAAAAGTCTATGCCCAATCATGGAGCTCAGGTCTGTCACAGTGCATCCACCAGGACAACCCTTGAGCCAAGAACGGGGCTGTGAAAATTGAACACCAGGCATCCCTGGCCACACAATCTTCATCTCAGTGAAATCCTGGCTTTCACCACGTGTGTTAGGCTTTGGGCAAGGCCCGCGACTTCAGCGGAAAGCCTGAAAAGCAAATGGGTCCCCAACCCTACCGGACATTTACTTTAAAAAGGGAAACTCACTGAGATGAAGCCGATGGTAGCCTGGTGGGAGAGCATGCGTGGGAGAGCATGCGTGGGAGAGCATGCGTGGGAGAGCATGCGTGGGAGAGCATGCGTGGGAGAGCATGCGTGGGAGAGCATGCGTGGGAGAGCATGCGTGGGAGAGCATGCGTGGGAGAGCATGCGTGGGAAGGGTGTTTTCCAGCATGCAGCTCTGGGATCTGGGCCTGTGGGAAAAACAGACCCTTTTGGTGGGAAACCTCCATCTGTTAGGTATAATCTTATGAAGAGCCTCTCTGCCGACACACTATAACTCCAATCAGACCAGATTAGACCAAATCAAAGATGCCCACGTTTAATGAATGCAGCACTCCTGGGTGGTCAGGAGCATGGCGGGAGAAAGACAGAGAGGGAGAGACTATGCAAAACTCACAACCACACGCTCTTTTTCTCTGGGGCAGATTAAATAGCCTGTGTCAGTGGTCCTGACCCTCCCTGGGGAGGGGTCTTGAGATAGAGCTTTTTTTTACTCCATTGGTGCTCCATTGGCACCCCAAGGATGACTGCCAGGGGCTGGGGTGATGTTTGATTGAAAGTGAGACCCCACCCTCTAACACCCCTATATTCAAAGAGTATGGAATATAATATTAAGTTGGGGACATCACCCCAGCCCCTGGCAGTCATCCTTGGGGCGCCAATGGAGCAAAAAGCTCCATCTCAGGCCCCCGCCTTCTGGGAGTTGCCTTGGGCTGGACTCCACATCCTATAGTGATGGCCTTCCTACTGTGACCAGCCTTGGATCTTAGAAGATTAAGGAAAAGATCCCCAAGCACTCCAGAGAATCCTCCAACTTCTTGTCTTTTTGTATGTCTGTATACCCAGATGTGGTGTGTGTATGTGTGTGTGCGTGCGCACACACACACACACACACACACACACACACATTTAGAGTCCAGAGGACCTCAGCTGTCATTCCTCAGATACCATCCACTCTGCTTTTTTGAGACAGAGCCTCTCAGTTGGCCTGGACTAGGCAAGCTGGCTAGCAATCCCAGAAACCCACACATCGCTTCCTCTCCAGTGACAAGATTACAAGCCCAGGCCACAATGCCGGGCCCTTGTGTGTGCTCTGGGGATTGAACTCAGGTCCTCGCACCTGTAAGGCTAGTGCACTTGGAAGGCCAGTGCTTCACTGACCGTCCTCTCCTCACTCCCCTCGCTCTTTATTTGGGCAGCCATTCAACCACGTGGCAAACTCGCCTGGCCAGTCTTCCACTCATTCTACCACCTTCCCCCTTTAACCTGCAAGGGCTTCGACCACCATGATTCAGTGAGAACTCTGGCTAACAGCAGACCTTTCTATAAAATCCTGAGCAGCTTGTTCCTCCTGCCCAAGTTGGAGAACAAAAACCATCAGGCCTTCTGCAAACACCTTCATTTCTAAGGCTAAATTAGCACGACACGCCTCCTGCGCTCAGACTGCCTTTGATGTCTGTCCCTCTATTTTTATTTACCTCTCTCTCTTTTTTTTCCATTTGCAGTAATTGAGAAACAGAGGACCAGGGACTACATGGGAACAAAAGCCATTGCTGTGACCCAGAGGTGAAGCCTTCCTTCACCATTCACAGAGCCACTAAGCAGGGTGCACCACAGGGCTGCCTGTCTCTTTCCTCAGGTACTAGAACAATTAATTAATTAATTGCATAGACATGACTTCCACTGGAGGTGATTTTATTTTGGCTGACAGTCACATGCATATACAGACATGTCTTATGCTGCAGTAGACCATGGCTTTATTTAGAATGTGTTATTTATATCTTGGGTGATTTCACTCCTAAGAAACTGAGGGAGAGAATGAGGAGACAGTGGGACAATGCACAGGAGGGATGTTTCATTCATATATATATATATATATATATATATATATATATATATATATATCTCAAAAGGGAAAGAGCCTAATGCCATGGCAAAGAATTTGACTGTCACCCCAGACTACGGTAGAATTGAGATGCTTTGGAGATCAGTCAAGGGTGTGCTAGGGGCAGGCGTGGAGCCAAGGGCAAAGCCAAGGTTAGCAGCCTGGGCTGATTTCCTGTGCTGGGTCGGGTCTTCATTTGACCTTCTTTCCAAGGCTGGGAGTGGATTTGAGGTCAGTGTGTGCAGAGGACACAACAGGAGTCAAGTATCTCAGAATTAGCACGCTCCCTCCTGGCAAATCCTGCCAGCCTCTGAGCACGCCACTGCAGAGACTGCAATAATAAAAATAATGCCTAAATATCACCACGTGTTTGTTACATGTCAGGTACTTTCAAGCCTAATCTCACTTCACCTTTAACTTAACTCTGTGAAGAACATGCTGGAATTGTCTCCAGCTGGGAAACTAAGACTCACAGAGGTTAACATTTGCTTAAAGTGGCCCAGCTGGGCGTGCTAGAGCTAGGTTCTGAGCCAAGGCAGAGGCTGACGTTCCCTCCTAATATTCTTTTTCCTTCCTTCCTTCCTTCCTTCCTTCCTTCCTTCCTTCCTTCCTTCCTTCCTTTCTTTCTTCTTTCACATGTATTTAAGAAACAGCTTCACATAGCTCATATCCTCTAGCATTGAACCAGGACACCAGTCCCTCACTGGGGGATCTAGGCAGGTGCTTCTGCTACTGAGCCACACCCCAGCCCCTCACTGGGGGATTCTAGGCTCTACCCATGAGTCATGCCCCCATTGTTTTATATATAGCTTTTCTTTTCCCTTTGTTTTGGACATTATCTTCCAATGTAGTAGAAGCTCAAATTTGCCATCCTTCTGCCTCAGCCTTCTGAATGCTGAGATTACAGTTCTGCATCTTCTGTCTGGCAGTCTTATGTATATGCTCATTCTTATGTATATGCTCATTCACCCTCACAAGTCCCCTACTAGGCAGATACCAAACCCACTTTTTGGCAAGAAAGTCAGAGCCTACATTGGAAGCCACCACACAACAAAATTTGCATAGCCATTTAGCACACAGTGTGTGTGAGAGAGAGAGAAGGGGGGAGAGAGCGGGGAGAGCAGGTGTTAATCTAACTGAAGAACGCATCAGTGCTCCAAGTTTAGCCATAACACACCTCTGGTGTAAGCAGTAGAGATGACAGAACACGCTGGCACACGCCTGTGACCCAGTACTAAGGAGGCTGAAACACAGCAAGAACCCGTCTCAAAAAGGAGGAGGAATAGAGGGAAGGAAGGAAGGAAAAAGAAAAGGCAGAAAAATGAATGGCAAATGATGTTAATTTAAAACACCAGAGCTCAGCACACAGGAGGGCTCAGTTACTGATAAAGTTCTCACGCTGGCCCTGTTCCTTTTAGGAGTGATCTCTAAAATCACAGTGTCACCCAGCTAAAGGGACTTCAAGGGAGGCGACATGTTTGCAGAGGGAGGATGATCTGATGGACACTAATCTTATTTTATCAATTGATTGGCTGATTGACCACTTTGTGTGGGGGAGTTAATTTTCTTTCTTTGTTTTCTTTTAAGATAGGCTAGTCTACGAATGTGGTTCAGGATGACCTTGAATTCTTGGTTCTCCTGCCTTTACCTCCACATGCTGGGTTTGCAGGTATGCGTCACCATGCTCAGTTTAATCTTATTTTAATACAGGTGCCTATAAAAACTACCTTGGATCTGGAAACCTGTTCAACCAGACTGCCCCAATTTCTTACACAATAGCTATCTTAATGAAATCTCAAGTTCATTTACTTCGAATGCCTCTTAAAAGTAAAGGGACCTGTGTTCCCAATGCTGATGTTGAGTGGGCTGGTGACTTGGGGGTGACCCAGGGGTCAGTGGCCCTTCTATAATGATGTTCTTGGAAGCAGACACACCTATTTGCCTTCTTCAAAGTAAAATACTCTGTGTGTTCACGTATGCTGGCATGCATGTGCGTGTGTGTGCGCTTGTGTGCATGCATGTGGGCGGTGCTTATGCAGATGAGAGCACATGTGTGAAAACCGTTGGTATCCTTAGTAGTCTTTCCTCAGAAACCATCCATTAATTTTGGGAATCTCTCACTGAAACATAGGAAACAGCATTTAGGTTAAGTTGTCTGACCAGTGAGTCCCAGGCATCCTCCTGTCTCTGCCCCAGCATAGGAAGCACAGACATGTGCCAGCATGCTTGGCTTTTTACATAGGTGCTGGGGATCAAACTCAGATTGCCATGTTCACATGCAAAGCATTTTATTTAGTGAGCCATCTACCCAATTCAAGGCGATAAGTCTTTTCAACTGAAATGGACCACTTGGAAGTCCATGGGAACCCAGATCCCGTTGCTGGCTTTCTGAAGCATCCTCTCCACAGAGCTCCTGCCACACAGAGAGAAGCTGTTATTCTTTTGGCTATCACTTTAAGAGGCAAGCCACACCCACTCCCGCTACCTCTGACCTTCCATTGCCATCTTCCATCTTGGAATTCCTTCTTACTGTCCCAGTCCTCCGTTTCTCTCCCTCTCCCTCTCCCTCTCCCCCTCCCCCTCCCCCTCCCCCTCTCCCTCTCCTACCTCTCCCTCTCCCTCTCCCTCTCTCCTTTAATAAATGTTTAGCTTTATGCCTATTTTCTGTGTCTATGTGCCTTTTACACACACCCACCTGCTGTTGGGAACCGGCTGCAGCTTGGTTCTCCCGGCCGCGTGGCCCACCGTCATTGCTCCGGCCACCGCTCTGGGACCGGCAGCCGTCTCTACCTTGGGACTGGCTGCTCGCAGAGTCCGCCACCTGCCTACAGCTGCTGCCTGGGACTTCATAGCATTTTTTTTTTAGAACAACAGAAGCCATCATCTGTGGGTGACAAGATGGTGCCACCTTGATGGTGAGAGGAGAAAGGGTAGCAGTGAAGATCCTAGGCTACCTGGGCTGAAATCCCAGCTCGCGATCTTGGCCAGTATAAGAACTTCTCTGGGGGTTATTTCTTTTTCTGCAAAATAGGAACAAGCCGCTCGCTTCCGTAGCCTTTCGTTACATGGATTATATCGATCAAAGCACTCGTGCTGTGTAACATAATCCAAATAGTGCTCTGGACAGAATCACACCTGGGGGATTTGGGGTAACTATCATATGAACAATAACACCAATACCAGTAAATGCTATTGTATTACAAAATGGAGAAATACGTGTGAATTCTCTAATCCAGGAAACTCGCTACCGTTCCGTTGTTATGGATGAATCTCCCCAGTGGAGACACTTTGAGATTTTCCTCTTTTTCTTTTTCTTTTCTTTTATTTGTATTTTGTTTTTGATTTTTCGAGACAAGGTTTCTCTGTGTGACCACCCCGGAACTCACTTTGTAGACCAGGCTGGCCTGGAACTCATAGAGATCCGCCTGCCTCTGCTTCTCCAGAGCTGGGATTAAAGGCATGTGCCACACTGCTGGGCACTTTGAGATTTTCAACAGTACCTGACGTGTAAGGTCAGAGGCTGCCATAGGGAAGACACTGGCTGGGGATTAGGAGTGTGACAAATTAAGAACCAACAGAGGCCGCAAACTTGGGTAGCCTTGTCTACCTCAGGCAAGGCCACCCAGACCCCCCCCCCCATACTCCCAGAGTTTACTCCGTAAGCGATGAGCACAGCTGCTTGTCTCCACTGATTAATGAGGACCCAAACACTTATTACTCCCTCCGTAGAGGGAGCTGGGACAGAGTGGCTCCTTCGAGCTCTCCTCACAGAGGCAGGCTAGCCATAGGCAGCAATACCTCCTGATGGTCCTCTCTTGGCACCTGTCCACCTGCCTTTCCTCACCGGCTCTCTCGAGCTTTGTTTATTTGTCCCATAAAAAAATACTTTTTGCCTATAACCTTGAGGCACTTGGAGAGTTTGCCCATTCCTATCAAGCAGTTTCCTTGATGTTGCAGGAGTTGATGGGGTCAGAGCCTGGGCAGGGAAGTAGTAGCAGCACTAACAACCTAGCCTGGTCTGATCACACACAGGCCTAATAAATATACAAAACAAGAGTGGGAAGTGGTGGGGCATGCAGGCGGCGCTCGCCTTTATCTTTATTTATTTATTTATTTATTTATTTATTTATTTTGGTTTTTTGAGACAGGGTTTCAACAGGTTTGGAGCCTGTTCTGGAACTAGCTCTTGTAGATCAGACTGGCCTCGAACTCACAGAGATCCACCTGCCTCTGCCTCCCAAGTGCTGGGATTAAAGGCAAGCACCAGCTGGTGGTGGTGCAAGGACAGCAGGGACAGGGGAATCTTTGAGTTCAAGGCCAGCCTGGCCTACAGAGTGAGTTCCAGGACAGCCAGGGCTACACAGAGAAACCCTGTCTCAAAAGAGCAACAAACAACAACAACACAAACAACAGTGAAAAGAGGAGATTTGTTCTCTATGGACAAATTACAAAGAGGTATAAAGCACCCTCCCCTCTCCCCTAAGAGTACTCACTGCACAAGCGTGAGAACCTGAGTTTGAGACCTCAGTACCCTTGTAGAAAACTGGATATGGCTACACCCACATCTGTAAACACAGCATCGTAGGTCGCAGATACAGGAGGATTGATGTACCTAGCCCCTTGCTTAGCTCTGGGTCTAACGAGAGACTTTGTCTCAGAGGAATATGGTGAGAATGAGAGAGAAGAGTACCCCTCTGTATACACATGTACAAGTATGTACATCTGCATACACATAGGTGTTCATATACCACACACAACATAGATACATGCAAAAGCATATTTGAAAAAGTATGTGGGAATCAATTGAGCAGCTCTTGCCTGTAGCCTTGTAGATAACAGCATTGTGCCATAGTATTAAAGGTTTGGACAACCCTGGGAGTTGTGAACACAATAACAATCTTTCTTCCTTTAAGTTGTCCCCACGTATTTCGGTCACAGTCACACAAAAGTAGCGTATTAGTTACTCATTCAAGCAGGGATCAAGAAAGCCCTTCAGTTTTGAATCTGATAAAACTGGGCTGTTTGGAAGTCAGTGTAAAAAAAAGCTTCAGCCACTTATTTGGTTTAGTCCTGGTTTTCTGAAGCATCACCTTTGCCTGTGGTGACATATGACATGGAAGGTAATTGACTGTCTTTGTGTGGTTACAGTCCCCACTACAGGATGCGGAAGTTTCAACATGACCCTGAATAGGAGATAATTTTGCATCTATGCCATGCTCAATTGGACATTTTGTGTGTGTGTGTGTGTGTGTGTGTGTGTATGATTGTGTGTACATCTGTATATGTATGTATATCTATGCATACGTGTAGTAGGAGGCCACTTGTTCATTTCCCAGCCACCCAGACTCCTGAAATAACCACACAGAAACTGTATTAATTAAATCGCTGCTTGGCCTATTAGCTCTAACTTCTTATTGTCTAGCTTTTACATCTTAATTTAATCCATTTCCATTATTTTATATTTTACCATGAGGCTCGTGACCTACTGACAAGGTTCCAGCTGCTGGCTTGCGTCTTTCTCCTCTGGTGGCTCCATGGCTTCTCTCTGACTCTGCCTCCTTTTTTCCAGCATTCAGTTTAGTTTTCCCTGCCTAGCTCTGTTATGCCCTGCTCTGCTACAGGCTCAAAGCAGTTTCTTTATTCATTAATCAATAAAAGCAATACATACACAGAAGGACCTCCCATACCACATATGTGTATGCATATAAGTGTGTATGTATATATAGGCATATGTGTATGTATATGACCTTTGTGGCTTGCTGTGAGGCCAGTCAGTGTAGCTGAGTCCATGAGCTCCATGTTCAGCGAGAGATGCTGCCTCAGAAATTAGGGTGGAGAGGAAGATACTCAGCATTGACCTCTGGCCTCCACACCCATTGTGTATGAATGCATGTCCACATTCGCGCTCATGCATGCACGTGCGCGCACGCACACGCATGCACACACACACACACACACACACACACCTGTATTTTTGCCAGTGTTGCAGCATGAAAACCCCTTTTTCTTTCACTAGTATCAGCATTTGCAGAGTTCACTCTGATGCACGACGGTTTGTTGAATAATACAAGGGCAGCCGCCAGGGTAAAATAACGAGGAAAGGTCTGCGTGGCTGAGGTGGCCTCGCAAGGACCAAGTCAGGGATTCCCAATTAGGGGTTCACAAACAATGTGAAATGGCATGTTCTGGACAAACCTGCTGATAAGAATGTTCCAGCTAATTAAAATGTCACGGTTTCCTGGCCGCCCAAAACTTATCATCGGGTTGGAAGGTAACACTTGTCTGCTGGTCAGTTCCTGCTGATAAGAAGGTCTGCTTGACAGTTACAGAGGCCTTTGATAAATAAAATATGGGAAAACAGATGAATTATTACTTAATAAATGCAGTATTGTTGGGTGACTTCCAGAGAGCCGAGGTAAACTGGCAGCTGTTGGACCAGCTGACGTGTGGAGAACTTTGACTCTGTCTACACAAGACCGGAGATTGTGTTTTATTAATTCGAGCCAGCACACAAATAAGATCCCCTTCTCACGTGTGTGTGTGTGTGTGTGTGTGTGTGTGTGTGTGTGTGTGTGTGTGCACCCTGAATCCAGACTGTAGCTCCCTGTCAAACCGTCTAACTGGGACTGGAGTTCTAAGTGGATAAAGTACTTGATGCCACATAGAAGCCAGTTGCAGTGCTGAGTCTGTAATCCCAGCGTGGAAGAAGAAGAGAGCCCTTGAGAACACTGGACAAGCAGTCTAGCTGAGTCCATGAGCTCTGGGTTCAACGAAAGACCCTGTATTATAAAATAGACAACTGCAGAAGACACCCAACCTTGACCTCTAACCTCTAAATACATGCACATATACCCGGTATGCAATACAAATAAGCACACAGTACACCCACCCCCCCATCCACCCACGCACACACCCCTGGCCACCTGGGCTGTATGTCTCACTGGTGCTGTCTGCAGGTAAGTTGTTGACAGTTGATAGGAAGGCTGGAGACCGTCCTCTTCCGACCCTCTCACATGTCACAGTGCCAGAGGCCATGCATGAGCCACCTGCACTGTGTCCTCTTGTCTCTGTTAAAACTGGGAAGATTCTGGGCATGGTCCTGTGTGCCTGTCATCCCAGCACTAAGAGACAGAAGCAAGAAGATCCAGAGTTCAAGGATGGGATCAGCCTGGGATGATATCTTGTGTGATAAAAGAAAGGGGGGAGGTGGGAGAGAAGACAGCTGGGAGGGAAGGAGGGGAGGAAAGGCTGGGGAGATGGCTTGATCAGTAGAGTTTTTGTTATGCAAGCATGAGGACTTGAGTCTGGATTTCCAGCTCCCTTGTTATAACTGGGTGTGTTTGCACCTGTCCATAACCCAGTTCTGGGGACAGGAGATGGTGACAGGAGGACCCATGGAGCTTGTTGGCCAGTCTGGAAGGTTGGAGGGGAGACCCTTCTATATAAGGCAAAGGAAGAGAAGTCCAACCTCTGTCCTACACACACACACACACACACACACACACACACACACACACACACACTCAAGCACATTTACATGCTCACATGTATGCATATGCACACAAACACTCTACTCTTGCTCTCTCTCTCTCTCTCTCTCTCTCACACACACACACACACACATACACACACACATGCACAACCACCCCACTTAAAAAGAGAAAAGAACTGGGAAGAGAGGTCAGGCAAGGGTCACATAAGAATATTTTGCTCCTGGTCTGTTTTATCCTTGACCTTCCCCTGGTCCCTCTGATGGGTCAGTAAACTACCACCTGGGCTCAGTCTGGACCAGCATTCACGTCTGTAAATGAACTTTGGTTACATTTTGTTTGTTTTGTTTTGTTTGCAGTCCTGAGGATGGAGCCTAAGGCCTCACTGGCTCACCTAAACTGGTAAGAACTGGTTCCCTCTGCAGTGGGAATAGAGTAGACAGGTATGGCACATCCATGAATAACACAGATATGGCTCCTGGCTTCTGAGCGACAATTTCTGTGGGGGCATATTGAGCATCTCTGAAATCCAGCTCCCCCTGGTCAGAGAAGAGAATCCTAGGAGACAGAACCTGCGCCATGGCTTCTCTCAGCAACCCCACATCCACACTCCAGCTTAAGGTCCTTACAACAGGGTCAGCCTCAAGGATTAGATGTCCATAGGCCTGCTCCACAGTCAGTGAGCTCACTGGGGATGGGAGGATGAGGATTGAGGCGGCTGAAATGGGGAGAGCCTGGGGGAGATTAGGCCATAGTCACTGTGACTTCGTTTTCCAACTTTGGTGCCACCCGAAGTGAGGGCAAGATGGCAGAGCACATCAGCTCTTGAAGTGGGATCTCCCTGAGCTAGGGCATGGTTTATACTGACCTGGTCTGAGGAAGGGATCTGCTGCCTATAATATAGACTCTCTGGGGTTTGCTGTGGGCAGGCAGAAGGACCCACACCCTCGCTTCCTGCTAATCCTCCAACAACCTGGGGGAAGCTGCAATGTTTGCCTGATTCTTACAAGAGAGGAAACCGAGGCTCATGAGGTTCAAAGGACTTGCCCATGCCCTACTCTAGAACTGTTTCCTTGCCTGTAGAGGGACAGATGACACACAAGACCCTGACATTCTCTGTGTGTGCATGCATGTGTGCACACACACATATATATACACACATACGTATATGCACACATGCATGTATGTGCATATGTATGTATATATACATGTGTGTTATCTGTGTGTATATGTGTATGTGTATATGTATATGTGAGTATACATGTGTGCCCACCTGTGTGTGAACATGTGGCGACTAGAGGTTAACACCAAGTACTTTCCTCAGTCCCTCTCCATCTCATTTTTTTGAAGCAGAGTCTGTCACTGGACCTGGATCTCACCAGTTAGGCTAGTCCGGCTGGCCGCGGCACCCCCAGGATCCATCCGTCACACACACTCAGTGCTGGGGTTCCAGGTGAGCTCCGTCGTGCTCAGTTTTTCACACGGGTGCTGGCGATCCAAGCTCAGCTCCTCTGCTTGCACAGGAAGCACCTTTCCCTCTAGACAACCTCCCTAGCCTAGACTCCGCATATTAAGTAGCATATTGAAAGCTCTAAAATTAACCTCTGTCATAGGGACTGCTGAGCCACAGCAGAGCCTGTCCACATCAACTCTAGGATCCCTCTCAACTCATCCTCTGTCTCCCGCGCCAGCATCCTTTTCCTCTGTGACTGCTTTCCCAGATATGGGATGGTAGATACTGCCTGTTGCCCCACCCCACTGCCGTCCTTACTACATTCAATTATCCTGGTTTATTGAGCTCTTTAAAGATACTTTATTGCTCTCCCCTTGCCATGAACCTAATCTCCGTTTTCCTCTAGCTTCCTTCCAGGGTTATTGCTCCGTCAAGAAAAAGGTCACCACAGATTCAAAAGGAAAGAGAAAGAGGCAACAGAGAGCTGACCCCATGTCAAGTTTGTTTTCGCCAATATTAAACTGATTGATGAATGTGGAGGCGCAAAGCCACTTTTATCCCACCCCTCCTCAAGCTGCATCTTGCTAGATGTCAGTCTTGGAAGTAACAGCCATCGTGACAAATAATAATCATAATTCTGTGAACGTAACGTTTTGGATTTCCATGCATAGAAAGGTCTCAGCTCGTCCGCAAATCAGTTCTGTAATGGAAGCAACTATTGGGCCGACTGGAAGACAAGAACTGGTGGGAAGTTCTGCTCTGGACAAGATGGAGTTGCCTCACTCCCTCTAGGCCCTCTCTCTCACACAACAACAACAACAACAAAAACAACCTTGGGGCTGCCAAAAAGGAACAGACAGTAAAAACTCACACCTTGCAAGCATGAGGAATTGAGTCTGGATCTCGAGAAGGCATGTAGACAGTCAGGAGCACAGATGCATGCCTGCAATTCCAGTGAATGGGAGGGGAGGGGAGGTGGGAAAGGAATATTCTCCGTGTGCCGCAAAGAAAGTAGAGGTAACCGTATGGCAAGGCAATTTCTTTTTGAGATGAGAGTGTTTCTTTGCCAAGACTCAATCCAGGCTGGCAAGCACACGGGAGGTGGGAATTTTGCTGAGTTTTTATTCCAACACAGACAGTGACTGTTGTATCTCATTGGTAGGAGCTGGATCTCATAATCTGACATATTGGCTAGCTTGCCACCGGCATAATGAGAAGTGGTGAGATCGAGTCAAGTCTCAGGAATGTCAGGGGTTGAGCAAACAGGCACGTATACAAGATTCTCCCAAGACAGGTCATGGATTGTTGGCCTTTGGTAGGCTGAACACTTCTGATAAGAAAAATGTTTCTTACAATGTAGACAGGTTCCTGGAAACTAGTGGCCTACATGGTGATGTTCTGGACCAGCAAGAGACACTGTCTCAAACAAAGGGTGGAAGGTGCCTGAGGATAGGCAACAACGTAACATTGAGTTTCTACTCTCTGTTCCTCTTGGCCTGGGTCAGATACAATGAGATGATGCAAGGCATGGCTTTCCTGTTGGATAGCTGTCAGCGGGGCAGAGATAGGTGCAGCCTGCTACCCACCAGTCTACCCTGAAGCCTTGGGAGTCACTGTAGCACTTCAGCAAGGACAGGGCCCAGCAGGAAGTAAAATAGACACATTATTCATGCCACCATTCAACTTGTATGCTAAGGATGGACGTTGCCAAGGAGAAGGCCTGAAGTGAAATCCAAGTCTCAGTATCCAGCATGTAAAATGTCTAAGATGGGCTACAAAGAAGAAAACAAAACAAACAAATGATCAGGAATATGTTTAGAAATGGATCAGAAGTCGAAATGAGCATGATCTTAAACACAGTCATAGAGTGAGAAGATGAATGCTCACTGCACAAGCCTGAGGACCTGAGTTTGATCCCCAGCATCTACATAAAAAGCAAGACTTGGTGGGTCACACTTGTAAGCCCAACCCTGGGGAGGTCAAAACAGGCAGTTCTCTGGAGCTCACGGTCCAGCCAGCCTAGCCTACTTGATGAGCTCCAACCCAGAAGACAAGGCCGACAACAACCAAGTTAGACACCCAGCCTCGACCTCTAGCCTTCACACCCATGGACACACCCAGCATTAACCTCTGGCCTTCACACACAGGGACACACACACACACAGATCACATACACCAAACCCATTATCATATATATGCTTCAACAAGCGACTACAAAAATCTCTTGAAAAATAAAAAGTTTAATAGAATCTTGGTGAAAAAATAATAATTGATAATAAAATTTGAAACCCACCAAAGGACCAAACAGAAACCAGAGCACTGAAAACCACAATGACCAAGGAGAAGAAAAGTCTCACTCCATGAACCAGGTGGACATTAGAGAGGACCAGCTCAGTGAATGCAGGCACAGCTGCAGAAGTCACTCTGGATAACCAAAAACAAACGGAAAAAAATAGTCTTAGACCTGGGAGATAGCAAGAAAAGAACAAATACTCTGAGTCCCAAGAAGAGAAGTCAGAATGGGGCCAAACAGGCATTCAGAGAAATCACTGCAGAAAGTGTCCCACATTTGGGCAAAGATGGTAAACCTGTAACTCAGAGAAGCTGAGAAAAACAAAATGTTACAATATAACTTTTAATTAAAAGAAGTTTAAAGATCCACATAATAAACTTCTGAAAACTGAATCCCCCCCCCCATGCTTAACCATGCTTAAGTAACCAGAAGGGAAGCAGGACCAATCAATTGTTTACTTGGGAACAGTAATTTGAATGGCAGCAGGATTTGGATACTATGGGGGAATAAGGAAGTGGCTTGACATTTTCCAGTAGTAAGAGGCCTCTCAACTTGGAAGGCCGTCTCGTGAGAATGTCTTCTGGAAGCAAAGGCTGTGACAGCTGAGGTGCCTGCCGTGAAACAGGAGAACCTGAGTTCAGATCTCCAGCACCAGGTAAAAAGTGGAGTGTGGAGGTGTAAACATGTAACTCTTGCCCTTTGGAGGAGTGGGAATGAAGACGGGAGATATCCAAGACTCACTGACTTCTGGCTCAGTGAGAGACCCTGCCTCAAAAACTGAAGTGGAGAATAGGAAAGAAGAAGAAGAAGAAGAAGAAGAGGAGGAGGAGAAGGAGGAGGAGGAGGAGGAGGAGGAGGAGGAGGAGGGGGAGGAGGAGGAGGAGAAGGAGAAGGAGAAGAAGAAGAAGAAGAAGAAGAAGAAGAAGAAGAAGAAGAAGAAGAAGAAGAAGAAGAAGAAGATACCCAACGTCAACCTCTGGCTTCTACACCTGCAAACGTGCATGTGAACATGCCTGCATAGATATAGCATGCGCGCGCGTGCGCGCGCACACACACACACACACACACACACACACGGGGAATAGCATCATTTAAGAAAAGGAAACACAAAGCCAGGCGGTGGTGGCACACGCCTTTAATCCCAGCACTCAGGAGGCAGAGGCAGGCAGATCTCTGTGAGTTCGAGACCAGCCTGGTCCACAAGAGCTAGTTTCAGGACAGGCTCCAAAGCTACAGAGAAACCCTGTCTTGAAAAACAAAACAAGAAAAGTAAACACAAGCAGCATTTGCTTGGCTAATGATCTTATAAAGACTGGACGGTGGAAAGCTGAACCTGGTAATGCTTCCACCACAGGCTTCAGATAAGGCAAATCCCAGACCCACCAGTGGGGCAGTGGGGAAAGAGTTTATTTAGTGACCTGAAGAGCTTCAGAGCCGGAGGGTAAAGAACCAGCAATTTTGCAAGCCAGGATCATGCTTCCAGAAATGACTTGGCTTGGCCAGCACCTGGGAAAGAAGAAGGTGAACATCAGAGCCACTTTGAGGGAAGCAGAAATAGCCACAGGCTACCCTGGTGTCAGATTGGAAGATTCAGAGCCCAGAGATTGGGAGGAACCTGTCCCCGGGTTCCTCATTGCAGCCTGACTCAGCTTGCTGAAAGAGAAACTGAACACCCCTCATAGGAGGGCAGATGAACCCCAGGATAGCCTGCATGACCTGTCCCCTGTAGGCTCTCCAGTTTCTCCAAACCTCAAGCCCCACCTCCCACCATGCTGTGTCCCCAGCAAAGCTGTGGTTCCCTGACTGTGCCTTCTCTTGCATCTCCACACCCCATCTGTTCTGTATACCAGGTTCCTAAAGGCTTCTCAGGTCTTGATCAGGCTGCCAGACAAAAGCAGACAGAGTTAACCAGGAATCTATGCTCTCCCAGACACAGCTCTGCAGCCCTTGTGGGGTATAACTATCCCCTCACTCTTTCCTCCGGGATGACCGAGGCAGGGGATTGATGTCAAGGCCCAGACTGTCCCTGCAGGGTTCTGCTGCTGCTGCTCAGGAGGTAGCTTGATAAGCAGTGCCACTGGCTGAGCTGATGCCCATTTGTATGTCAGTTTAACACTTTCCTACACCACTCAGTAATCTTCGACACAGAGCTTGCTTTGAGGAGGGGTCTTAGGCTTTGTTACACTGTCCTCTTTTTATTGGTTCTTTTTGTACGCATAGGTGTGCAACCAGCAAACAAATCCAGGAAAAATACTAATAAGCCACACCCCAGCTCCTCACTAGGGGATTCTAGGCAGGTGCTCTACCATTGAGTCACACCCCAGCTCCTCACTGGGGGATTCTAGGCAGGAGCTCTACCACTGAGCCACACGCCAGCCCCTCACTGGGGAATCCTAAGCAGGGACTCTGCTGGTAAGTCACACACCTAGCCTCTCACAAGGACAATGCGAGGCAAACACTCAACTGCTGAGCTATATCTCCAGCCTTCTGATTTTATTTCAATACTCAATTTTAAGTTGTCTTTTGTAGTCTCTTCCTGCCCCATGAACCACATCCCCTTGACTCACCTGGTCCAGGCAGGTGAGAGGTACCGGAAAGCACCAAATGGGACAGAGAACAAGAGGAAGGCCTCTGTGCTACTTACTGTTTCAAAGATGGTGCTCCCTGGTGGCCTGGGGGCAGGTGACTGGCTAGGCTAAGAACCAGCCCTTGCAATGGGCAGCCTTCCCAGATGAAAAACAGGACTGTCAGAGACTCCGTGTGACACAGGATGCAGGCTTCCTGCCTCTGGGCCCTAGGCCTCAAGCAGCAGGTCTTTGGGTTTGTTTCTCCTCATGTCCTGTCTGGACACCTACAGCCTTTGACCTGGTCTCGTGGGCGCTGGGAGGAATGTGCGTCAGAATCATTCTGAACTGGCTTGACAGCAGGACTGACTAGACTATAGCTTGAGGGGTCTGTGGATCTGCTGGCTGCCCAGGGAAGATGTTATCAACCAGACAGACAGAGTCTGGCTACTTGGGAGGCTGTTTTCTGTGGAACTTCAGCAATTTTACCTGAGGGAAAAAAATACTGGGCCCATGAGAGAGGCCCCAGAGGCACACATTCCTGTCCGTTTCTCTGTCCTCCACGTTCCACATAACTCTCCTGGAAGGAATGACGATCGTTTAAAGAGTCACGTGTCCCCCACCCTTTGGCTGCCAGACTATCATAGACCCCAAGGAATTGGAATTTCCCCAAGAATCTCTCTCTGGGTGAAGGAGAAGGCTGAAGTCCCAGGTGCTAGCCAGAGCGGGGAATGAACTTCTCCCCCAGGAAGAGATTTCACCCAGTTCTGACTGACTCAGACTTGTCACCTTACAGGAGAGACTGAATCCCTGACAATGATGGGTCAATGATTGACAGGACTATACCTTGAATGGAACTGCTTAGCTGCACATACTTCTTTAATTAAAAAAATGGTTGCATGTATATGGGTGCACATGTGTGCACATGTATATATGCGTATCAGGTCGTGATGGATGCGTGTGCATGCATATCAGGCCATGATTGGTGATAGGTACCTTCCTTGATTGCTCTTTATGTATTAAGGCAAGAACCTAGAGCTCATCGATCTGACTAATCTAGCTATCTGGCTTGCCTTGGGATAACCTCCTTCTAAGTCCTGGGATTGCAGGTAGGCCATCACGCCTGTCCATTGTTTATGTGGGTGATAAGTACACAAACCCCAGCTTTGCAGGACAAGTACTTTACCCACCCACCCAACCCTTTAGCTCACCATGCCTTTCTCTTGCCCTCTATTTAAATCTAAACCTCCTGAGAGGACACAATGACCCTCAAGGGAGGTCACGAGACCTTTGATCCCAGGGTGGCTGCAGTGAACAAATTTTCCTTTTCTCTTCATCACTGTGTCTTGTGTATTTAATGGTCTTATTGAAGGAGTCTGGCTGAGCCTGGCTTGTCATCCCGGCCGTGGCCCAGGTTCTGACCATGACAACTGTAGTGTCACCCATCCCGGGTGCTGATCTAGCCCAGGGACTGAGATGGGCTGAGTTATACCCTGTCAAATTATCACTTTGAGCTCCTAACCCCAGGACCGCAGGAAGTGATTATATATGGGGTTAAGTTATATAAAAAGGGAGGAAGAGAAGAAGGGAGGAAGGGAGGGGAGTTGGGGAAGGAGGGGATGACTTCTCTGAATGCCATTAACTCCTCCCTATTACGGAGGAACCAGAAAGAATCTTCCAGAGTGTTGGCCCTTCCACTTCGGGGTGCTGACTAGCTCACTCTTGCCTTGTAGCCACTGCCCCTGCTCCAGGCTTGTCCTGCTCCTTCAGAGCACACCTTGCCCTATTGAGATGTCCAGTAGTCTACTCCCAGGATCCTGCTCTGCTCTGTGCTCCCCAAAGCACAGCTCCCTCTCTTTTCTGCCCTTCCTCCACATGTCCTGGGCAGTCTCCTATAAATGGAGACTGCTCGTTTGTTTCCCGGCCACCCAGATCCGAATAATCACACAGAAACTATATCAATTACAACACCGTTTGACTAATAGCTTAGGCGTATTCCTAGGTAGCTCTTACATCTTAAAATTACACATTTCTATTAATCTGCGTGTCACCATAAGGCTGTGGCCTTCTGGTACGGTTCTGGCATCCTTCTCCTTTGGCAGCTACATGGTGTCTCTTTGGCTGTACCTACTCTCTCTATATATCTCTGTTTGGATTTCCCACCTGACTATATTCTGCCCTGCCACAGGTCAAAGCAGCTTCCTTATTAACCGATGGTAATAAAAATTATTCACAGCATACAGAGGGGAATCCCACATCAGTCTCCTCTCCTTTAAGGTTTCTACTGCTGCTTCTGAGACAAATTCTGTTGCCTCTATCCCTGCCCCCCACCTTAACCAAAAGTCAATTTTCTGCTCCTCCCACTGTTCCTCATCTCCCCAAGTGGTATATCCAGCACAAGACAGCCCCTCAGTGGTCCCCTCCCTCCTTCCTTCTTGGCTGTCCTCTTGGTCTCTCAAATGTGCATCCTACACTGACCCCGGACTCTTACCAGACTGGGACAGAAAACCCCAACCAAAATGCGTTCTTCCAGAGTGGGGGCCATGTTGTCTGTGCCTCACCTGCTTTCTGGCAGATGAAGCTGAGCAGAAGTGGGGGGATCTTCATCTTGCTCTCCAGGGCTGTAGGGCCAGAGTGTCCTTACTTGTCATTCACAAGAAGCTACTGTGCCAGGAGGAGCTGAGTGGCTTCTTCAGCAAAAAATAAGCAGGCCCAGCTAGGGAGACAGCTCCATGTGTAAAATATTTGCTGTGCAAGGGAAGGACCTGAGTTTGAATTTTCAGAACACCTTGAAAGTGTGAAAGTTGGATCCTGTCCCTCAGATCTGTAATGCCAACTGTCCTACAGGCAGCTGGAGGGCAGGAGGGTTCCCAGAACCTGGCACCTGCATCAGAGAACAAGAGATCCTGCTTCAGGCGAGGTAGAAGGTGAGAAATGACAATCAAACTGTCTTCTGATCTCCACACATGTGCCACAGCATACACATGTCTGAGTTCATCCATATGAACAGACACGCAGATGTGTGTGTGTGTGTGTGTGTGTGTGCAAGCGCGCACACATATGAGCACGCACGTGTGAATTAAAAAAGAGAAAAAGGAAACAAGGTACTAACCTCTCAGGCTAACATTGACAACAACCAAACCAGGGTGTAAGTCTCTGGGTGATTTATGTGACTTCGGGAGAACTCACACCGCACCAGTGTTTGAGGCCAAGCAACACCCATTTGTGGGTTGGAAATCAATGTGCTTCAGCAATATATGGGGGCAAACTAGGTCTCTGGTTAGCTTTCCCAAGGGTGTTAAATAAAATTGCAATTTAGATGCAATCAATAGACATTTATTGAGTGTCTCTTCCATGCCTGTGAAATAGTGGGCTTCGTTGGGGATGTGGAGAGAGACTAATGGGGGGGGGGCACTGCAGGGGTGACTTTCTTCTACTCATGGTATCTAACTTAGCCTGGAAAATAAGCAAGAGAAGCATCCCTGGTAACACCAAGAAAGTGAGGAAGGGAAAGGCAGTCCTTTGGGGTCTGAGACCATAAGGCAGGTGCAAGCTGAGGGGCCCGCGCCCTTTCCCTGTGAATGCCCTGTGCATTCTTTTAGCAACATTTGGCCCTTCCAACTAGAACGTTTTTAAGCAAAAGAAACTTCTAGGCTTAGTGGGTAAAGTTTTGACTTCAAAATTGGCAGTAGCTTAGACTGAGCTCCAGCACCCACGTAAAATCTGGGGGTGGTGGTGTGTGTCTGTAACCCTAAGACCCGTGGGCAGGCATAGGAAGACTTCTAGAGCTCAGGGGCCAGCCACTCTTGCCCAGTCAGGTAGTTCCAGGATCTCAGAGAGACCCCCATTCAAAAAACATGGTGGAGTGATTGAGGATAATACATAAGCTGACCTCTGGCCTCCACACACTCCTGTATAAGCACACCCCAGGCACATACATGTACACACCACATACACACACATCGACATACACACACACATACATAGACACATACACACACATAGACACACACACACACACACAAAGTTCCAGAAAAAATCCCCACTATATTCTTTTTCTTTCTTTCTTTCTTTTTAAAACTTTATTGGTTCTTTGTGGATTTCATATCAACCATGCAACCAGATCCCACCTATCCCCCATCCCCTCGCTTCCACCCTCTACCCATGCAACCTCCCCCCGCAAACAAAACAAAATTTAAAAGAAAATCCAAAAACTAAACAGAAGAAGGAGGAGGAAGAAGAAACTCAACATGGAAACTGTGGTGTAGTGTGGCCCATGAGTCACACAGCTTACCCTGTAGCCCACTCATCTTTACTAGTTAATGCACATTGCTATGAGGCATTGCTCTGGTTCTTGGCCACCAATAAATGGGCTCTCACTGGGGTTCCTCTTGGATATTCTGTTGCTGTCCTATGTCATGGAGATCCTGCAGCTTTGGATCTATAGGTCCATGCCCTTCTCATGTTCTAACAGTTCATAGATGAGGTGGATGTTGGGATGGACCAACTCATAGCCCTGGATCTGGGCCTGGGTTGTAGCTGGGCTGGTCAGTCTACCAGCTATCTCTCATCACCACCACCCTGGTGAGCTCTCCAGCACTACCTTAGCCAGCTCACCAATGCAGCCTGCAGCAAGGAGCAAGGCCAGGTCTCCTGTTCTCAGGTCCTCACATCCAGGTCCCCCATGCTCACACCACCAGGTCCAACTCTACTGTTTTGCCCAGGCGAGGTGCAGGGCCCTCTCTCCCAAATGCTCTAGGGGGCAGATGAGGGGTGGGAGTCATCTCTCCTGTTCTCATGCCTTCAGGGTTGGTTCACCTGTGCCATAGACAATGGTCAGCTTTAGAGTGCTGTCCAGGTGGGACATAGGGCCCACTCTCCTTTGTACTGCAGCTCGAGAGGGGCAAGGCTAGCTAGCTCTCTCTCCTGCCACACGTAGCAAGGGGCGGAGAGGGAAGAGCATCTTTCCCTCATCCATGCAACCACATGGCAGGCAAGGGGGATGGGCAGGGTCTGGTCGCATGCCTTTGACCTGCTCACTGGCATCCTTGAAAACAGGGTCAGCTTTACTATGCTTCCCATGTGACTTGTATGCCCATGATGAGGGGGTGGGACCATCTTTCGTGAGTGGAGGAGCCCAGCTCTCCACTGAGGAACAGGATCAGCTCTCCTGCTGTGGTAGCCAGTGAGGGGCAGGACCAGTTACTCCAGAGCCAGTGAATGGCAGAGATGGTTCAGCCTTCAGATTTCCACACATGTGTTTCTGATGACTGCCTTGCTAACACTGACCATGGACATCATCACAGACACCAGTTGCAGCAGGACCATGAACCCAGACATCTGTCTCTAAGCCTTTGACTTTTCTTCTTCCATCCCTGTTGTGTTAATTACTTCACACGTTGCTGTGTCAAAATGTATAACAAAAATAACTTAAGGAAGGAGGGATTTATTTTGGCTCACAGTCTAAGAGTACACAGTCCATCACGGTGGGGAAGGTGAGGCCAGCAGTAGCATGAGGCAGCTGGTTACTTGGCATCCACAGTCAGAAAGCAGAGAGGTGGTCACTGGTGTTCAGTTCACTTTCTTCTTTTTATTCAGTTCAAGGCCCCAGCCAAAGGGATGGTGCTGTCCCCAGTTAAGGTGCGTCTTCCCCCCCTCAATAGCCTAATCTATATAATTCCTTATAGGCTCAGTGACTACTCAACTTGAGATAGTCCCTCACAGATATACCTTAAGATCTGTCTCCTAGATGATTGTAGGCCCTTCAAGTTGACGATGTCAGCCATCACACCTCTGCATACACCCTTTTCTGGTCAGCAGCACCTCTATTCATATTTCCACCCATATAGGGAAAGAAATATCCACTTGTTTGCAATCTGGAGACACCACCATTCCTATTGTGGAACAGAAACATGGATACCCAAGCCCTTTGGTGTCTGTGTTTTCAAATGTTACACAAGTCTCTGCCCTGTGCTGGTTCCTCCCTCTTTGGGAACAAAGGAAAGACTGAAGATGCTTGGGTGGCACTGTGAAACTAAAAGCAAATACACGGGAGAAAGTATCTCCCAGGCTCCAGAGTATCACAGTCAAGAGAAGTATTGCCAAGACAAACTCCTGTTGGCGACAGACACAGATCTCTCGTCACACACATCCCAGCTCTTACTGGCTGATTTTGACTGGCTCCCATCTGCTTTTCGCCTGTAAAGGAGAGAAGAGGCGAGCTGCCTGGCCTTGGATACGTTCATCTTCCCGGCCCCAGGCTGGAGCCTACTCACCGGCAATCAGTCCTTGCCCCCCTTTGCCTTTGAGTCCCTGCCTTGTTAACACCGGATTCTGCATTTTCTGGTGACACAGAGGTTATGTCTACAGAAGTGGGGACTTAGATATCATAGCAATATCACGCTCAATATATATTGATCTCGGATTGTGGTTCATCCTCCTTTCTATAGCTCTCTCTCTCTCTCTCTCTCTCTCTCTCTCTCTCTCTCCATTCCTCCCTCTCTCTCTCCCTCTCCCACTCTGCGTATATGTGTGTATTTATGTAGTTATTAAAATTGGGTGTCACAACCTGGGCCCCAAGTCAAGTGCAGCTGTCTGTCCTCAGTAGGCCAACTTAATAGTGAAAAGTGGGGAATGGAGACTTATTCCCGATTTGGGAAGAGAGAAAAAGAGATCAGTGACTCTCCCAGATCAGTCTTCAGGGCCCTGGAGTTTAAACAGATGTGCACATCTCTTAGACGCCCTGGTGTGGTCCCTCCCACTGCTGAACCATCACTTTCTGGGTCTCAGTCTTATCTCCAGCTGTGAGAAAGGTGTGAGATCTCTTTCTGGAAGACAAGTTCCCCCTCCAGCGGGTGAATTTTCCTTCCTCCCCAGCATGAGATTCCTGAAGAAGGAACTCACATTTTTTAGGGTCCATTGTTTCAGAACTCTGGTTATCAGATAAAGAAATACAAGGGTCCTTTCAAAATACCTTCATTTCTGTGAGGCCAGTTATACTGTGTGCAAATGCAGGTTTGTGCACCATGGGGGCACATGTGTGGCAGTTAGAGAAGAACCTGGCCAGTTACACTGTGTGTGTAAATGCAGGTGTGTGCACCATAAAGACACACGTGTGGAGTCAGAGAACAACCTAGCCAGTTGCACTATGCGTAAATGCAGGTGAGTGCACAATAGGGTAACATGTGTGGAGTCAGAGGACAACCTTGTGTGTGATCTTTGCCCCCCAACTTGTTTAAGGTGGGGGTCTCCTATTGTTCACCTCTCTAGATGGTCCAAGGTTCTGGAGGTTCTTCTGTCTCTACTTCCCATTTTTTGCCACAGGATTACAGACATGTGCTACCACATGCAACTTCATGTGGGTTCTGGGGATTCGAACTCAGATCCTCACACTTGCTTAGCAAAATGCTTTACCTACAGAGCCCTCTCTCCAGCCCTAGTGGGTCATTCTTAATTCAGGTGGAAGATGGAGGAGGAACGGAGACGAGATGTTGAGACAAGTAAGGGGTCAGGGAATTGGAAGATGAGTAGACTCTCAGGGAGCAAGCTTCACATGTCCAAATGCCAGCCTTTCGCAGAGGAATCTTCAAACTGTTTAATTTAAAATGAAACACAAGGGGCTGGTGAGGCAGCTTAAGCCCTAAGGGGTGAAATGCTTGGTGTGCAGCACATAAAATCCAGGTGTGTTAGCGTGCATCTACAGCTCCGATGCTGCTGGGGGCAGGCTGGGGTAAGTTCATATGTGCAGCACATAAAATTCAGGTGTGTTAGCGTGCATCTATAGCTCCGGTGCTGCTGGGGGCGGCTGGGAGCTTGAACAGTGGCAGAAAATCTTGGGGGCTCACTGGCCAGCACCCTATCTTAAACAGTGATGTATATGTATGTATGTATATGTATAATATCATACATATCATACACACACACACACACACATCACTATAAGGAGATATATGAGAGAGACCCTGTCTCACAATATAAGGTGCGGCATTGGAGAGGTGGCTCAGTGTGTAAAGTGCTTGCAGCACAAGCACGGAGGTCTGACTTAAATCTTCAGCACCCACATGAAAAAGTCGAGGCTGGCTTCATATGCTTGAGACCTCTGTGTTCTGGAGGGCAGACAGGAGAAGGCTGGTTGCCAGCCTGGTTCCAGGCTGAGTGAGACACCCTGTTCAAAGGTAAAGAGATGGAAAATTATAGGCAGGACACCCAACATCCTCTCTTGATGTCTGTGTTTGCACAAGGGCTTGCATCCCTGCACACATATGTTCACATATGCCACACACACAGAGAAAAGGAGAAAGAGAGAAAGGGGGAGAGAGAGAACCATAAGCCAGGCTCACACCAGCAATTCCAAGACATGGAGACAGGCAAACCAAGAGTTCAAGGCCATCCTCAACTACATAATGAGTTTGACACCAGTCAAAATAGTACCTACTTTCCAGCCTTAGGACACCTCTGGCAGATATCACCAGTCAATCAGCATCCTTTGCATTGGTGAGCAGAGTGAACCTCAGAGACCATCTCGACACGGCCCTTCAGAAAACCCCCATCCAGGGGTCCAGAGTGTTGTGCACACAGGGAGGACAGTATCTGGCTTTGTTTGGCTTGCATTAGTTGTCTTAGAAAAGTTTCTCCATGCTTGTACCATAGCCACAAAGCTCTGGCATTTGACAGCTGTGTGGCTTTACATGGTGTGTCCACATCATGATTTATTTAACCAAGTGCTTCTTGGAAGCAATTTGGACTGTGTCCAGCTTTGCTGCAATTACTGTTGCTCTAGATTAATGTTTTCTTCTCCTTACTCCTTTGTATAGATGTGCAGGTGTCTCTGCAAAATAGAGCAAACTGGCCTCAGCAGGCTCACACAACGTGTGCTTTTGCGTTTTTGTAGACGCTGTCCAGTTACAACTCTGCGTAGCAAACATGGCTCCAGCTGTGGCTGAGATCCCCACGGCCCAGCCTCGCAAGCACAGCAAGATATCCACCTTTTTCCCTTTGTAGTTCTATTAGTCAGCTTGCCGTTACTGTAACAAACACCTGAGAGGATCAGCTTATAAAGAAACAAGGTTTGCTTGGTCTTAAGGCTTTCGAGGTTCCAGGACGTGATTGCTTAGCTCTGCTGCTTTAGCTCATGATAGAATGAAACTACTCACCGGGAAGTAAAAAAAAAAAAGAGCAGTTGGAGACCCACCGCCCCCTATAGGTCCTCCCTCAATGACCTAAAGTCCTCCCTCTGGGCTCTATCTCCCTGAGGCTCTGCTCTCCCAATCACCCCTCGCTGTGGGCCACAGCCATTGACCAGGAGCTTTGGAGAGAAACTCCAGATCTAAAGCTGTGCCGGTGTAAGGGCTCTGTCACTATCACTGTGACTTCCATGCCCTGGCCAGCTCCCTAGGCCTCATTAGCCAGTCATTGGCTAACCTGTAAAAGTGCCTCTTCATATTAATTAGGACAATTTGGGAAGAATCAACAACAAAAGAAATGACTCCACTTTCAACGATAAAGAATTTCTCTTGTGTGTGGGTTTAGTGTACGTGTGAGGTGTGGGTTTGTATGTATGCACAAATAATTCAGGGGAATGTGTGTGTGTGTGTGTGTGTGTGTGCGTGTGTGTGTGTGTGTGTATGTGTGTGTGTGTGTGTGTGTGTGTGTGTGTTTCTCCATAGATGTGAAGGCCAGAGGTCATATCAGGTTCTGGGATTACTAATCCTTGTGTCCTCTTAGGTGTGATTAATTTTCCCTTCCGAGTGAAGTTTTCCTTTCCAAGTTCTCTGTAGAGCAGGGATTGCCCTCTGTAGTTATCTGTGATTACCCACAGGAAGCCTAAACAAGAGTCCGTTAACTACCCTTCATAGAGGCATGAGGTCCTCATCAGGCCCCCCTCCTCCTCAAGGTTTAATAGATAGTCAGCAATTAGCATGAGCCATCCTGTGACCCCAATGATATCTAAATAGTCAATTGCTGAGAAAAACAGAGAGAAGGTATTTTCCTCAGTGTTGTAGCTGCCCGTACACATCTATGCTCTTGTAAGTAAACCACGATTAAAATCATTGTTTGGCCAAGTAAGACTTGAGTGGCATCGTTTGTTTGACCTGTCCCTGGTGTCCTACCTGGGGTGAATAGATGTTTGTTTATCGACCTGGGGGAAGTTCATGTACTACAATCGCATAGGGGGACCCTACTTGTGGGAGCACCACTCCCTCATTCGATCTCGAGTACCACAGAGATTATTTCCGTTTGGAGCTCCAGCGGTTTCCAGGATGTTTAAGGATCAGGTCCTTAAACAGTGCTGCTGATGCTCCGGGTGGTGGTCGGAGGCAGAAACATCTCAGAGTGCAGGGCACTTGGGAGCCACAGAGGCACGGTGAGTAGGGAGGGTGACTTTGTGTGGAACATGATGTTTTATGTGGCAGAAGGAGCAGCCCGGTGCGTCCTGGAGCTCTGGATCCTCAAACGACAGGCGATGCTGAGTGAAGAGGGCTGCCTTAAACTCTCACTGTCCTTCCGCAACTAGTGCACAGCTGAGGCGACCAAGAGAAATTCCGAGACAGAGTCCTGCATGCACTCTCAGGCTCCTCCTGTCTGTGCCCTGATGAGTCTGAATAAGGGGGCCTTCCCCTCTGACAGTGTGGAGTAGAGTCAGGGAACTCCTGGTTTAGGCCTACCTATCACTCACCTAGGAGTGAGCAGGGAGATTTGCAGGTTCAAGACCAGGCTAAGCTATTGGGCTAGTCCAAGGCTGTCCTAGATAGCTTAGTGAGACTCTGTCTCGGGAGTTGGTATGGTAAAAAGAGAGCTGGGGTGTAGCTCTGTGGTAGAGCCCCTGCCTAGAATCCCCCAGTGAGGGGCTGGGGTGTGGCTGAGTGGTAGAACCCCAGCCTAGAATCCCCCAGTGAGGGACTGGGGTGTGGCTCAGTGGTAGAGCACTAGCCTAGGATCCCCCAGTGAGGGGCTGGGGTGTGGCTCAGTGGTAGAGCACCAGCCTAGAATCCCCTAGTGAGGGGCTGGGGTGTGGCTCAGTGGTAGAGCACCAGCCTAGAATCCCCTAGTGAGAGGCTGGGGTGTGGCTCAGGGGTGGAGCACCTGCCAATGATTCTGCAGTGAGGGACTCGGACCTCTACTCCAGCCGTGTCTCCACCCCGTTACTGGGAGGCTCTAAGCACATACTCTTCTGCTGAGCTTCATTTTCAACCCACTTTTTACTTTCTATTTTGGGACAGGCTCTCACCAAATTTCCTAGGCTGACCTTCAACTCCCTTCATAGCCCAGGCAGGCTTTGAGCTTCAATCCTCCTGCCTCTTCTTCCTGAGTGCTGGGATGTCACTCTATATGTCTTCTTTGTCTATAAAATGTCATTTTTAAATTAAGACTCAGCGATCACCTTTTAGAGGCCATAGATGCCCCTCTTCCAGCATCGAGAGAATGTTTACTACTACTCAGCTTTAGCTTAGATCTTAGCCACTGTCTTCCCATTGTCTTTCCCAGAGCTGGGACTGCTTTGTAGAGTATTTGATGCTATAAAATGAAGCTAAGAGCAACATACCTGGGCATCCATAGAGCCTTCTGGGGAAAATGCAGAGTGCAGGCTCTATTTATACAGCGAGGGGGTGTTTTGGCGAGAAGCTTACAACTGACGTTTAGAATTAATTTAGCGCCTTGTCTGCTCTGAGGACATATGCCATGTGTCTAGAATTCTGACACTGTCAACACCATCTGTGCCTGCTGGATGTGGCAGAGAAGGACCGAGAAGGCCCTGATACAAGGACAGGCAGTTCCGGGTGGCAGCGACAATCACACCTCCTTCCGTGTGTGAACGCCACCGATGTGTATAGGATCCCAGACCTCCAATCAGCAAGCAGATGGTGCATGTCTTGGTCTGTGAAAAAGTGCTAAGAACAGACAATAAATGGTAGGGTGCAACCTGGGATCAGACGGAATGTGACCTGCACTGTCTGTTATGTGGATTTGCTGGGAGCGGGAATCCGGGCGTGGGAGTGGCAAGTGTGAGCAGGTCACGTCCTCCAGGGCTGGCTGGGGATTAAAACAGTCATTAGTGTGGACACTGAGTCCAGACTCAGGAGTCAGAGAACCACCTGTGGAGTAAATGACCACTCTGGGTGGCTTTTACCTCTGAAGCACTTACGCTGTCGTTGGTCACAGGTGGGTGACACGGAGCTTTGAAGTTCCTCTTACATACAAATTCCAAGTCTGAAAGCTCAGAGGCAAAACCTTAAATCAGGTCACAGCCATGGGCCATGCTCACTAACACTGCTCAGGAAAGGCAGCAAGATGTCGTCAGCCTTTGGCAACTCATTGTCCCCGTAGTACAAACATACTAAAAAAAAATCCCTGATGGGTTTTCTGTGGTGTCAGACCCAGATTCACTGTGTATCTACAAATTCTCCTCCCACTCTGCATTCTTCTCCTTCTCCTTCTTCCTTTTCCCTCTCCTCCCTCTGCCCACTCTTCCTTTCCCTCCCCTTTCCTCTGTGTTTATGTAGGAAGGGAATGGGTGAATGGGGCTAGAACTTAGGGTGTACATAATAGTCAAGCACTTTACTTCTGAGCCACACCCCAGTCCCTCACTGGGGGATTCTAGGCAGGGTCTCTACCACTGAGCCACACCCCAGTCCCTCACTGGGGGATTCTAGGCAGGGTCTCTACCACTGAGCCACACCGCAGCCCCTCACTGGGGGATTCTAGGCAGGTGCTCTACCACTGAGCCATATACTCTAGCCCTCTTGTTACTTTTTGTCTTCAGAGTTTTATTAAGCTGTCTAGGATGGCCTTAAAATTGCAATTCCTCTGCCTCAGCCCCCAGAGTAGCTGGATGATAGACCTGAGGATTACTAGGAGAAGCATCCTAGAAATCTTTCTGAGCATTAATGATAGCTTTAGCTACACAAAAAAAGAAAACAGAGAGAGAGAGAGAGAGAGAGAGAGAGAGAGAGAGAGAGAGAGGACATCCCCACCTTCTTATATGGAGTGACTTTCCCCTTGGAGTCACAGGAGACCAGCCAAATGACCAGTTTATCAGTCATGAAGAAAAGTGCTACAGGGAAGGATGAGTGGTTCAAGTTGCATTTGCATGCTAATTTATTCGTGGTGTGTGTGTGTGTGTGTGTGTGTGTGTGTGTGTGTGTGTGTCTTTGTGTGTGCCTCTGTGTGCATGTAGAAGTCAGAGGGTAACTTTCATCTGTCTCCTTCCCTGTGGAAGCCAGGAATTGAACTCAGGTTGCCAGCCTTGACAACAAGCACCTTTACCAGTTGAGCCATCGTGCCAGTTCCTAGATTTGCTGAATTATTGTATAGCTGGGAAGGACCTATTGAAAGGTGACCTCTGAGATGGGCAAATCACAAGTTACAGGAAGTGCAGAGATCCAGGGTGGGTGTTCAGGGAATCGAGGAGGAGGTTTAAGAGAGCCAGTAAGGGGCTTTGGGGAGCCAGAAGGCAGAGACATGTTGAGGGATCAAGGACATCAGCTACCTGGAGAGGAAGACGGGAGAGACAAAAGTTCAGAGATGACCTGTGAGGTCAGGTCCATGTGGAAACAGGGAACATGAACTCAGAGTGTGTATGAATTTTGAGTTTGACTTGGTGTGCAATGAGGGGCAGTCGAGCAGCCCCAAGCAGAGCAGAGGGATCTGAGTCTCATTGAGAAGAACCTCCTAGTGCTCCACAAGGGGTACACTATGTCAGAACACAGGCTAAAACATTAAAAATGGGCCAAGTGTTTTGACAAACAACTATAATTCCAGCACTTGGGGTTACAGCTGAGGCAGGAGGATCAAGAACTCAAGGCAGCTTAGGCTATACAGTGAGTCCTCACCAAAACAAACATTTGAAGAAGAGGACAGGGATAGCATGTGTGAGGCCCTGGGTGCAGAAGTACTGTACAAACAAAAAGTCCAACTCTGAGCAAACATGGGGAGCACGCCTGTCACCCCAGCGTTTAGGAGGCTGTGGAAGAAAGGTCCAGAATTTGAGACATAATCAATTTTGAGGTCATCCTGGGGTACAAGAGAAGATGACAACAACATAAGAAGAAGAAAAAAGAAGAAATAAAGAAACAACTTGGTGATTTATTATTATTATGTATGATATAATACAAATATAGTATGATATAATATAACATAATATAATATATAAACATAGCTTAGTGATAAAGAGCTTCCCCTAGTGTGCTAAAGGCCCCAGGTTTGAACCTGAGTACTCTAAATTAACAACAACAATAATAACAACATTTAATAGTCCACCCCACTGAGTTCTCTACTCTGATTTCCAGCTCCATTTAGGGTTGTGTAGGGGAAGTGATGCTGGCGTGCAAGGAGCTTGTTAGGAGCCAAATCTTGGTAGCTGTGCCTTCTGCTGGTCAGGATGACCTGTTGTGTTTAAAGTATCCTTGAAGCTGTGGTGAGGTTGTCTTGGGTACATCAGAAGCTGAGGTACCAGAACTGAGGAAGGGTCAGGACACTCAAGAGACTTGATGTCAGTATAACATCACTTGCATTGTGGTTTACACACACACACACACACACACACACACACACACACACACAAACACACACACATTTTTATGGGGATCTTGGGAAGAAATGTCATAGAAGAAGACCCAGAAAAGGTCATTTATCCTTGAAATACACCATCTGTGTCAAAAAAATATATTTGGTTGTTTCTCTGAAATTCACAGCGTAGACCCTACTGGCTTGCTCCCCACCTTCGATAGCCCACTCCAAAGAAACACAAAGACACAGTAAAAAAAAAAAATCTGGCAGGAGGGGATAGGGCTTGCTCACTCTAACACCAAAAGCTCATGTCCCCCTAACAAACTATTTAAAGTACTTGCCTAATTTTCCCCATCCATCGGGGAAGACAGTCATGAACTCCCCATCTCAATGGCAATGAGAAGAGATTGCAGAAACACGCTCATTACCAATGACTATGCTTAGTTTCTCCGAGAAGAGTTCTGGGGGTGAAGCCAACAACTTCACAGCCTGTGTCCATCCCTCAAGCTGGGGCAAGGTGTGGCACGTGTGCTTGCAGCCAGCAGCAAGCATCTGCCCACTCAAAATAAATGCCTACTGCTTCATTGCTGGTGCCAGGGCACCCCACAGCACCCAACACGAGGCAATTTCCAGGAACCCATGTGAAGCCTGTGTTGACCCCCTGAAAAGAGTTAGCTGGTTTCTTTTCTCATCACAGAACGCTCCCCCCCCCAAAAAAAACAGCCTAAATGCCCCCACTCCCTGCAGCTAGCAATTTGCAAGAAATTGCTTTTCCCTTTTTCATTTAATAATCACCAAATCCATCCTCCAGTTGTACAAACTGAAATTCAGCTCATGAGCTGAGAATAACCTTGCCACCCATGGAACAAAAGAAAATGTTTAATTGGGCTTGCATGGAGTAAACTTTTAAATAGCACAAGGAGGGGGCATATATAGCAAGAGAAAGTTGCCACCCTCTCCTGACCTCTGACCTCCTCCTCAGATACCCAGAGACTGTTGACAATACTTGTGCATCCTCCTAAGAGTGATGTCTATACCTGCACTGCTGTTATACGCTTGATGTGTGTATGTGTGTGTGTGTGTGTTATATATTAATATTAGATATCTCTGTCTCTCTCTGCCTTATTTTTTTATGGTAGGTATGACTATTAGTGTTCATTACCAACTTGACACCATCTGGGATCACCAGCACGAAGAAGGCTCACAATGAGGGATCGTCTAGATCAAGTTGGCCTGTGGGTATGTCTATAAGGGATTGCCTTAACTGATATGGGACACCCAGCCCACTGTGCGTGATGCCATTCCCTGGGTTTGGTTTCTAAACTGTATGAGTTTAGAAAGGGGTGTAACACAAGCAAAGATGCATGCAATTAATTCTTGTTCTGCTACTCCTAACTGCGGATGCAACGTGACTTAGCTGCTTCAAGTTCCAGACTGATTTCCACCACCAATGATCTGCAAGCTGAGCAAGCCCTCTCTCCTCTAAGACCTTTTTGTCTCCTTTATCACAGCAACAGAGATGGAAAACGGACAGGGGGTGTTGTGGTTGGAAGGTGCTATGTCCCCCATAACCTCATGGGTTTGAACACTTGGTTCTCAGATCGTGGTACTGTTTGGGAAGGTTGTGGAACTATTAGGGAATGGAGCTTCACTAGAGGAAGGGGTCAGTCACAGGGAAGTGGGGGGGTCTCTCTGTTTCCTTACTACATATGCATTATATCCAATCACCCCCTGCCACCGTGGTCTGTGTGGTGGTTTGGATGAGCAATGTCCCCACCTGGTACCCGGTTGGTGGTGCTGTTCGGGAGTTTGTGGACCCCTTAGGAGGTGGGGTCACGGCAATGGGGGTAACTTTGAGAATTTACAACCTTTCCCTACTTTGTTTCACTCCTACTTTATGTTTGCCGTTGAATATGTGATTTTTTTGTTGTTGTTTCTTGTTTTTTGGTTTGTTTTTGTTTTTGTTTTTCAAGACAGGGTTTCTCTGTAGCTTTGAAGCCTGTCGTGGAACTAGCGTTTGTTGACCAGACTGGCTTCGAATTCACAGAGATCCACATGCCTCTGCCTCCTGAGTGCTGGCATTAAAGGCGTGCTCCATGGCCGCCTGGCTGAATATGTGATCTTTCAAGCTTCCTGCTCAACCATCTGCTGCCACACCTCCTCCCCCTCTGGAATGGTGTAAGCCAAGCTGCCTTGGTCATGGTGCTTTAGCACAGGAACAGAAGAATAACTAACACGGCCTACAGCTGCCTAGAACTGTGGGCCACAGTCTGCCCTTCCTTTCTTAAACTGCTTCTTCTCGGATATTTTTTATCACAGCAAGGAAAAATTAAACTGGCACCTGGGCCTCTCACTGAACTGGCGTTCCTTGAGTTAGTTAGCCTGGCCGGTCGGCAAGCACAAGATCCTCCAGTCACTACCTGCCTGGTGCTAGGTTTTGGGGTGACCACATTCACACCTGGCCTTTTACATGGGTGCTGGGGATCTGAATTCAGGCCCTCATGCTTGTATTGCAAGCACTTTACCAACTGAGCCATCTCCCCCAGCCCTTGTCTTTGGTTTTGTTGAGACCGAGTCTCACTAGTCGCCCATGTTATAATACCAGGGTACTTGGTAGTGGTGACCATCAGTAGTGGGAATCATAGATGTACATTTCCTTGAAGCTTAGATTCCAAAGTCCTGCAAAGTAAAAAAATAAAAATCTCAGAGAGTCAATATTATGCTTGAGAAGGACCTTTAGAAGCTTAAAGCCAACCATCGATTTTTTTCATCTGTCTTTGCTTTGGGGCCAAGACTTCCCAATAGTGGTGGCACTTGGGGTTTCAATGCCACCTCTTTCCCGCTCATGTGTATGTGTTAGGATGTGGGAATGCTACCTCTGTACTTAGGGGAGATGCTCCAATCAGGAAAAGTTTGTGGGCACCTGAGTTCTGCTTCATCCTGGCTGCTCCTCAAGCAGGAACTTACATGACAGGTGTGCTCACACAGTTTGACTACAGAAACTCAGAAAAGGGAAAGCAAGACAAATCAGCACACAGTCAGAACTCCACATCTAACCACACAGGTATAGCCTCCTCTCTCCCGCCTGGGCATTATTTTTCTTCCTTGCCATCGAGCTCACAAGAGAACAAATAGGAAATTGTCAATTGCCCCGGGTGTCAGGCTCAGCCTACGGTGTCCCTTGCTGTGGTTTGCGAGCAAGATAAATGGCCCCTTCCCAGGTGACAGTGATCCTAGGGACATTAGAGGATGGCCCTGATCCTCCCCACAGCCTCTCCAGTCAGTTTGCATTGTCTGTCAATGTGGACAGGAAGTCCTCCTGCAGGCCATTTGCCCCCTTGATGAAGCATGTGTGGGTCCTGAACCCTGATAGCCACTGAGCTGCTGGACCCTTCCTAGTTTCCGTCCTCGCGTCATCTAGACAGATGATGTCTGTGAATTGGGCAAATATTAACGCAGGAAACACCAGCCCCTCGTGGGTGGGGGTGCTGACAGAGATGTAGAACACCCCTGGGTGCCATTGATGGAATGCATAATGGACGGGATCGGAGGAAGGATGTGTGTTCCAGGAGTTTCCACATCTACTCCGACCTATTATCCCGTCCCATCAGAGGCGCCTCCGTGCTTTGCCCCATTTAAATGCTATTTAAAGACCAGCCTTGGTAGAGGAGAGGGTGGGGCAAGGTTGGGGGAGGGCTGGGTAAAATGTCAGTTTAAGTGGAGCAAAGAAAACAGGTTGTTCCCAATTCCTAATTTATGGACTGCGGGCTCCCAGTCAGTTTCCCACCGGGAGCAGCAGGAGGCTGAGAAGCAGCAGCTAAACAGATGGGAAGCTTAGCGGAAACCTTCCAGAGGACACCCCTGAAAGTTGAGTGTCGGCCTGTGAATACATGGCTCCCTCCCTGATTAGAAAATCCCCGAGCAAAATTTACAGCTGGGTGTTCACTGTTAATCCGGAACCCCCGACACTATCAGGGCTCATAGGCAGCTTGTGATGGATGTTCTGAGGTGAAGAATTCTCGTTTTCGGTCACAAGTTTCCAATTAGGATTTCAAAGGGGCAACCTGAGAAGGGTCCAGGAGTCAGAATGACAAGCAGAAGGCCCTTCCCAGGACTCTCAGGGAGGATGGAAGAGGGTAGCATGAAGCACAGAGTGAGTCCTCCAGCCTTCCCAGTCTGGCCTAGGAGGAGAGTATGAATGTATACGCAGGGGAGTCTGGGGGTAAGAGTTGAGATGCGAGGTAAGAAAACAGGAACTTGGGCTCTGTGCCGGTGTCAGGACCTGAGGTCAAGCCCCAAAACCATAGTAAAAGGCTAAGCTCAGTGACAAATGCTGGTAATCCCAGAGATGGCAAGGTGACAGGCGGACAGGTAGATCCCTGGCGCTTGCTGGCCAGTGGCCTAGCCTGCTTGATGAAGTTTAGGGCTCACAAAAGACCCAAGACAAGGCCAATAAGAAAGGCACCTAAGGAATGACACCCAGGTTGTCCTCTGAAGGCAAACATGTGCACATATACACACATATATACACAAGCACACATGTGCGCACACACATACACACATACAAGCAAACACATCCATACACAGACACACATATGCATACATACATACACACATAAGCACATATACATGATTGCACATGCACAAGCACACACATGCGTGCATACAAACACACACATGCACACATATATACAGGCAAACGTGCATACACTGAAGCACATATGTATACATGTATACACACGTAAGCACATGTATATGCTCGCACACACACAGACATAGATAAAAGAAACAAGAGACACCCTTTCATAGTATATAGTGCAGTTTTATTTTTTGGTCACTGTCAGAGCTTGGGGAGATGGCTTAATGGATGGGGCTGCTTCCTCTGTAAGCATGAGGACCAGCGTTTAATCCCCAGCACCCGCATCAAAAGCCAGACATGGTTGTGTGTGCCAGTAACTCCATCGCTGAAAGACAGATGCAGGCAGATCTGGACAGCTCATTGGCTGGCCAGCCTAGCTGAAATGGTGGCATCCGGTTCAGTGAAAAACTCTGATTTGGGCTATGAAGAGCAGAAATAAACCTGAGATCCTGCTTGAGCATTTACTTGCATGCATGTGTTCATGTGTCCACAGTAGTTTTATGTGTGTCCAGATGTGTATACATGTGTGTACAGGCCAGAGGCCCCTATCTGTTCTCCTTCCTCAGAATACTACCTACCGCGATTGTTGAGACAGTGACTTAGAACTTACCAAGTAGGCTACAGGCTGGCCGGTGAGGCCCAGGTCTCCTCCAGTCTCTGCCTTCCACCATGTGCAACTTTTTAACATGGGTGCTGGGGACTGAACTCATGTCCCCACACATGTAACACGAGCGGTGTATTAAGTGAGCCGTCTTCTCATGCCAGTTTCCTCTTTTAAGCTATTTCTCAGGTATTTCTGTCACAACGATGAAAACCTGACACACAATTTCATCTTCTTCAGTGTTTTAAGGGTAACAAACCCCAACACGGAAATAACTTGTCATAAGTATGGTTTAATGGATTATTTGTGACAGCGTGCCTATGCAGGGATGGGGCACTGTGAGGGATGCATTGTGGGGATACACTAGGATTCTGCACATGTGGGCTATGCCCAGCAATACTCCTGGGCAGAGAGCAATTTTCATTGTGATCTCTTGGGTCTGGACCTCGAAGTTCAAGGTCAAAGGGTCACCGAGTTCTTCTTGCCAAGTCATAAATTCGTTATAGAAAGAACACAAACACAGACACTATAGTTTTGGGGAAAGCGGCCATTGGGTGCAGATGTGTTTTGAGTCTTCGAGCCTGGTGAGTTGTATAAATAAAGGGAGCTTTACAGGATCCTTTTAAGAGTTGCAGAGTTGGTAAAGCACTTGCCTTGTAAGCACGAGGAGCTGAATTTGATCCTCAAAACTCACATTAAAAAAGAAAAGGGCTGGCATGGTATCACAGGCTTATACTCCCGGTGCTGCGTAAGAAGACACCGGAGGATCTTGGAGGGCTCACTGACCAATCAGATCAGCCCAATCAGTGAGTTCTAGGCAACTGAGAGGCTCTGTCTTAAAACCTCCAATGTTATCCACTTCTGAGAAATGCCATCTGAGGTTGTCTTTGACCTCCACACACGTGCACACAAGTCCATGGATGTGCATGTATCCACATGCCCAGGCACACACAAGCATAGACACAAAACCTCCTCTTAAAATATCTAGGGCCAAGGACATATCTCAGTTGGCAGGATGCACATCTAATATGCACAGAAACCTGGGTTCCGTCCCTAGCAGTGCATAACCCAGAGTGTGATGGCACATGCTTGTAACCCCTGCTGCCCTTGGGAGATGGAAGCAGGAGCATCAGAAGTTCAAGGTTATCCTTAGTTACATAGTGAGTTCAAGACTAGCCTGGCCTGCACAAGACCCCACTGGAGCATGGGGAAATGTTTGCCTTTGGAACTACATTGATTTCTCTCCACCTGATCCCCACAGTGTTATTTTGTTTTGCTTTGCCTTGTTTTGTTTTGTTTTAATTAGAGACCTTTTCGGAGACTAGCGGTCCACTATCAGATTTGTTCAAACCTTCTGCTCACATCTAAAGGGATGTAAAAGTTTTGCCTCCTTACATCCCATTCTTTAACCATTTAAATTTATAGGATGCTAAATCACGGTATGACACAGAGAACTCCAAAAGGAATAGTCCAATATCACCTCTTTCTACAGTATCTCACAACAAAGATGATCCACAGAAAGCATCAGGATCACCAAGCAGCTAGTCACTTGGGGAGGCAGGACTGGTCACAGCAAGAAAGCCATAGAGCTCTGCTCTGGAAGCATTTGTAATCAGTGGTGACCTCACAAGGTGGAAAGGTAATGCCAGGTGTGGTGGCACGCACCTGTCACCCAGCACTCGGCTGAGACAGGAGGACCGTGAGTTCAAGGTCAGCCCGGTTCCTATATTTACACTCACATGTCTCTATCAGTTTGTCAGGATAGAGTGCCCCGTTGTGGATCTCCCAGCTCCCCTGAGCCCATGCTCTGCGATTTGAATGGGATCCTTGCCCTCCGCCTCAGACTCATGTGTTTGAACACTTTGGTCTCCAGATGGTGGCGCTGTCTGAGGAGGCTGCAGACTCTTCCGGCTGCAAGGCATGGCTGGTGAAGATGGGTCCCTGAGAGGAAACCTTTGAAATTTCCTAGCTCAGATCTGCTTCCCTCTCACTTCTGGGCCAGCTCTCCACTTCCACATCTGTTAAGATGTGAGGAATGATGCAATAAGATCTCGCCGCCATAATTGAAACTGCCCCATGGTGTCATTTTGCCTTCCCTGCCCTGATGGTCTATGTTGTGAGAATTCTTTCCATGAGGAGATTAAAACAACATCTGCCCCTTTCCCACAAGGTCTCACTATCAAACCAAAGTTTGATGCCACTCAAGTTCCCTCTGGAGAACCAAGTAGTGTATTGGGCTTCCTTAAAGAGCGTAGGTGAGAGATTATGGATAGGAACAGAGAAATGCAGCATGGCTGTGGTATAAATAAATGGAGTTCCTTTGGCTAACATTGCCTCGCGCGTGTTCTTTCACACGTACGAGATCCCAAAGCCATGTCTAGTTAGGGCCAAGCTGCCTACAAACGGCTGTGGGGGAACAGCTGGAATCTCAGGGGAGGGTCCAGTGACCCTTCTCAACTTCTCCTTTGAAAGAACATCAACAGTCAACACGCTTGCTCCAGACTGTATCCTGCAGCAGACCCAGCTGATCTGATGGAGATGGTGGCTGTTTTGTTTGGAAGACCGAGTTCTACAGCAGACTGACATCCCCTAAGACCGTGAGCCAAAATAACACCTTCCTCCCTTAAGCTTTTTCTGCCAGATATTCTGTCACAGCCGTGAGGAAAACAACCTACATTTCCTGTGCGGCAACGGTGGTTCTTCCTAGTATTGGAATGGACTGTGATGCTGTGCCTGTTCCAAGTACAGACTCCAAAGATGACCATGGTTTGCTTTCTTCTTTTATCTTCTACCTCAGCATGAGTTGGGCATGCCTAGAGAAATGTCTCAGGAAGAGGGGAGACACTGATCAAAGCCATCTTGGCCAAGCCCACAGTTCTAGTTTTATTTCTGTTACCATGGTAAAATGCCCTAACCCAAAAAAAAGCAATTTAGAATAGAAAGAGATTATAGTAGCTCACAGTTCCAGGTTACAATCCGTCACTGTGAGGAAGTCAAGGCAGGAACTTGAAGCAGCTGATGACATCCCACTCATGGTCAAAAACAGAGAGAGAGTGGATGCAGGCATGCTCCTTTGCTGCGTTCAGATCACTTTCTCCCCTGCCCACAGTAGACTTGCTATAGCTACATAAATTAATTTTGATTTGAGTGTGATCCCTGCCCTCTGCCTCAGGCTTGCCCCCAGACCGATCCAGTGTAAACAATCCCTCATTTCGACTCTTTTCAAGCCGTTCTAGGTTGTGTTAAGTAGACAAAGCGAGCTATCACATTTATCTAGTATTTTCCAAACTGCTACTGTTCACAGAGCCTGAGCTTTGGGGTCATTTGTTGAGCAGTGATTCCTTATGCAGCAGGTACCTGCTACGCTTCTTCCCATCAATGTTCAATGTTTCCGCTCCGCGTACTTGGCTCGCTCGCACCTCTCAGCACACCCACCTTGGTAGCTTCTCTGCATGCCGTCCAAGTATTGGCTTCCTAAGCCCCTTCAGCACCGCCATTGATTTCCCAGTCCATCAATTTCCCTTATATTGACATTTCCATCTCCCTTGAGCCTTTCTCAAGCTTGTACCACCTCTCATATCTGGCTCGGGCCATCCAGCCCTCGCCCCATCGCACCCCTGCATTTGGCTTTCCTCTCTCTCTCTCTCTCTCTCTCTCTCTCTCTCTCTCTCTCTCTCTCTCTCCCTCCTCTCCCCACCTCTCCCCTCCTTGTAGCGTGAACTGGCGCTTGCTCCTCCGACTGTGTCCCAACTCTCACTGGCAGGAAGGAATTCAGCATCACTCTGAGAAAACATTATTTACACATGAGACACTGTCACCGACGACCGGGTAGGCGGGTCCCACAGCTGGACTCGGTGACCTCCAATGCCAAGACCTCCCGGCAGAGGAAGCCAGGCTTGTGTACAACAGACTCAACCTTGTCTGGCAGCAGGCAGTCTCTGCCAACGGCAGAGTCTGTGGACTGCGACTGCTATTTGACAGCATTTGTTAACATATTAATGACAAGAAAAGGCTTCTTGGCATAAATATCTCGTCCTTCAGTCTTCCACTCTGAAACAAAGGACTGGATTCATGAGGGAAGGTAAAAACAGGCCCAGGAGAGCCAATTCCCCCTGGAGAGGACCCCTAGTTTCAGCATTGCTTTCAAGAATGGGCTTTGAGGGCTTCCTGTGCCTCAAGCCCCAGGTCGCATGTCTGATTGCAAAGGGCAGTAACCCGCAGAGCTAATGAGAGGGGCACCTCTGTCAGGACACAGGAAAGATGGCGTGCTCAGCTCAAGATAATTGAAGGTGGGCTGGAAAAAGGAAGCTGCTTAGACTGCTCGAGAAGGGGCTAAAGATGTAGCTCATTTGGTAGAGTGCTTACCTCATACACATGAAGCCCTGGGTTTAATAACCAGCACTGCATAAACCACGTGTGGTGTCTCACACCTTTCATGTTCTGTGTCATTCCACATAGAATGTGGAATCAGACCTTCTCCTTGGCCACACGGGGAGTTCAGTGCCAATCTGGGCTATGTGAGACCCTGTTGCAAATTTCTATGTCAGACAAGAAGGCTGCCAGGAATCTACATTAGGAATACAACATACAGTGGCTGGTTCAGCAGAACTGCCTCCAAGAAAAAAAAAACCCAATTCTGAAAGGAGGAGGAGGATGTTCCACAGATACGGCTACTTCGAGATGCTCTTAGGTGCTTTGGAGGGACACAACTGTCCCAGCAGGACCCTACAAGGAAGGACGTAGGGAAACTCATGTCCTTGTTGTCTTTCTTTCTGGACTGGACTCTGTCTAGAGGTTCATGACCCAAACAGGCAGCAGAAAACAGGGTAGTTCATTCAGGTCAGCTTCTTGGCCTATGAAAAGTGCATCTGGGTATTAACGTGTCAAGAATACACCTAAGCGGCTGTCCGGGGCTGAACATTGCATTTTTCTGGATGCCTTTGCGCCATCTCCACCTCAACAGCACTCACTTTGTCCCTGATGTATCAAGTAAACGAACTGGTTAGATGCTCAACCAATAGAGTACTTGCCTTGCAGGCATAGGGACCTGAGTTTAATCCCTACAACCCACATAAAAAGGCCTAGCATGGTGGCCTGTGCTGGTCATCCTAGTGCTGGGGAGGTAGAGACAGGAGGATCTCTGATATACACTGACCATCCAGCCAACTTGGTAAGCTCCAGACCGATGAGAGACCCTGTCTCAAAGGAAGCGAACAGCCCCTGATGAATGACACCCAAGGTTGTTCTCTGACCTTCTCAGGAGCACACACACACACACACACATACCACACACACACACACACACACACACACACATACACACACACGCCATAGTTGTATTGTATGTCATAGACACCCTCAACTGGGCAACATGTCCTGGATAAGAGACCGTAGACTGCTCAAATGTTGTACACATATCACGCCCCTCCTCACTAACCTCAAGGCTCGTTGCAGAAGAGGGAGCGGAAAGATCGTCAGAACTAGAGGCGGCAGATACCATCAAGGTGACAGTGTTTTCTGAGCACAGCAGGGCAGTGGCACTAATGGACTCCCAGTAATTGCAACAGCAACGCCTAGGAATGGCGCAAGCTCAAGCCAGACAAAATTCCAGCATGACGGGGAGGTAGGTACTGAACCCCACCTCTGGCTGAGGAGCTATTGGCATTTGATAGCTGCTGAGAGAGAAAGAATCGGTTTTCTTTAATTGTGTGACCCCCTCGTAGACTGACCCCACAGGCCAGGGTGCCCTACACAAACTAGACTCAATAGAGTGGGGAATAAAACTTGAAACTGGATGAGTAGGGGTGTAAGGGTGGGTAGGGTGGAGCTGGGAGGAGTTGGAGGGCGGTGAACATAATCAAAGTGCATCATATGAGATTCTCTAAAAATTAGTAAGAATATTTTTAAATGGTGTCAAATAAGTCCTGTATCTATGCTTGAATTAAAAGAAAAAAGGAAAAATCGAATTGAACCACCTTAAATCTTGCATCTAAATTCCAGGATAGAAGATGAGCCTCCAGGTTGCTTGGACAGCCACCCTTGGGGCCATACATCCCTCCATGGGTGTCTTAGGATGATATGGGTTTGTTTGGTCCCTCATTGTCTTTGTGTGAATTTCTGTGGAATGGACACGGAAGACACAATGTGAATGCCGGGTCTTCCTTGGGTGGCGGACTCCGGGAAGCTTGGGTAGTGGGTGAGACGCCGAGGCCAGAGAGGGAACTCAGTAAAGACAACAGTTAGCAATTGTGGAAACTGAGCCTCAACTGCGCGGCACAATAAGCCTCCAAGCTGAGCTGTCTCAGATTGGCTGGCGCTGAGTGCAATGTTTATGATTATGCTTATATTGTATTTTGGAATATGTATTTCTATTAAATATAGTATGCTGAATATATCAAATAAGCATGTGTCTATATATGTCAGTCATCGGCTGAGAGCTACTGAAAGCATAGGCTCGTTACTTCTCAGATGTTTGGGAGCTGGTGAGAGGGCTCAGTGGGTAGCAGCCGCTTGCTGCTGAGCCTGGTTGACCTGAGTTCGGTGCTCAGAACCTACGTGAGGGATGGAGCATACCGACTTCCGCCAGTTGTCCTCTGATGTCCACATGCTGTGGCACGCACACATACAGGCACATGTGTACACACACCACACACACACACAAATATACATGTGCTTATATGTCTATACAAATCTTGAGCATTGCACTTGAGATGCTTTTGGCTCCAGAGGCCAGCGCACCCTTAGGTAGTGTTCAGCATCGTCTCTCTCATTCAGGACGACACGGGTACAGACACAACTGACAAGAAGAAAAAGAAGTCCAGGCATGGCGGCACGTCCCTGTCACCCCAGCCCCCAGGAAACAGAATCGAGAGGAACAAAAGGCTAGCCTGGACCACATGGAGACCCCCGTCTGTTGTAGGACTCCATCCTCCAATGGTAACAGCCATTACCATCTCCATGTAGCACCCGAGCCACTCAGCATCAGGGTTCTTCATAGAAGGAGGTCATGGGACGGGTCATTAGATCCTCATCTGAGAGTCCGGACCTCTCCCAGGTGTACGTAGTTCTGCCCCAGCTGTTCTGTGGTCTCTGATCTGATAGAGTATACAAAGTATACTGAAGGGTGGCAGACTCGTCTATGCAGCTGTGGGTAAGTCATTTTCACCTATACAGGGAGTGAGACTTTCCAGTGATGTAGCTGTTTGTGGGTTACACATACGTCTATGAATAAACCCCACACACACTCTGTAACCCCTGACCCATGCTCTGTAAGTAACCCCCACCCATGCTCTGTAAGTAACCCCTATCTATTCATCTATTCTCTGTAAGTAACCCCTACCTATGCTCTGTAAGCAACCCCCACCTGTGCTCTGTAAGTAACCCCCACCCGTGTTCTCTAACCCCCCCACCCAGCCACTCAAGTTGGACTCTGACAGAATTGTTGGTACCCTATCTGGGGGAAATAGATGTTTTATTATGATGCCTTCCCAGAAAAATATTGTATTTTTTTATTTGTGTGCATTTGAACATATGTGTGTGCATGTGTGTGCATGTGCACTGAGGAGTTAACCAATACCCCTCACTGTGGGATTCTAGGCAGAGACTCTACCACTGCACCACACCCCAGCCCCTCACTGGGAGATTCTAGGCAGGGACTCTACCACTGCACCACACCCCAGCCCCTCACTGGGGGATTCTAGGCAGGTGCCCTACCATTGAGTCACACCCCAGCCCCTCACTGGGGGATGCTAGGCAGATGCTCTACCACTGACCTGTATTTCCCTGGGCAAAGGCAGGGGAATTACAGTATATACTGGGTCTGTGTCCTCAACACCTGTGGGACATGGTCAGAGGCTTTGGCTGGGGCAGGTACAGTGGGCATCTCCAAACAAGCAGCAGCATGTATTCCAGGAAGACCAGGAATGTATTCCTCATTGAGTCTGGTTGTTGCCAGGCATGGGCACCAGGGACTCCCTTCTTGTAGCCAATTCTCCAAGCAGCTGGGCACACACTGTCTTTCCCAGTGCCAGGGCTGGCCTGGAAGATACTACCCACTGGCTTTTCAGGACATGCTGTCTTCTGCCAAATTTAAGTCACGTGTTCTGCTCTCTCTGAGGCCATTTGGGGAACTTGTGGGTCTCTGGGTAGGGGTAAATAGAAAGGGGTGTGTAAAGGACCCCAATAGTGAAGAGTGGGGTTAGCAGCACAGGGTAGGGGCTTGGGAGCAAGCAGAGCCATCTAGATGGGGGTGCTCTCATATCAGTAGCAGCTTCCTCTTCACCCCTCATCCTCCCCACCACCCTGTCTCTTCTCCTCCGATTCCTCCTCCTCCCCTCCTCCCCTTCTTTCTCTTCCCTCCTTCCTTTTTTCTCCTCTCCTCCTCTGTTGTCTCTTCCTCCTCCACCACCTCCTCCTTTCTTTTTTCCTCCTCCTCCCCTGTCCCTTCTCTCTTTCCTTCTCTCCCTCCTTTATCTTTTTATTTACAACGCTGCTGATGGAAGCCAGAGCCTTGCACGTGGCAGGCAAGCACTCTAACACAGAACTATGCTGATACCCCCAGGTGGCTGCCCTATCGGATTCTACACACCCCCCCTCTCTCACACAAACGTACACACATAATCCACTTTGAAAGATGGGTTCCTATAGAGGTTTCCAGCACAAAAATTCTTCAAACAAGACGATTAATTTTTTTTCCTCCAAATCCCATCTTCCCGAAGCCACAAGTTTTCCTTTGCTAAACTCTGACCATGGATGTAGCTGGAAATACTCAACCACAGTAAACATGAGAAAGCGCCTCTCAGAAGGGAAAACACGAAACATCTGGGGGGAGGCGTGGGAAAGGGGTCTGTTTCTAGAATGTCAAATAATGTGGAATTATTGCAGAGTTTATTTATTTACTTATTTAGCTTCCATGTGTGCGTGGCAGTGTGCCTCATGTATGAATGTTCACACATATATGGGGAAGCCAGAGGTTCAAGTCAGGTGTCTTCCTCTATTGCTCTACACTCTATTTGCTGAGGCAGGGTCTCTCACAGAATGGGAAGCTTGCTAATTCAGGGAGTCCAGTTAACTACCTTGCCCCAGGGATCCTTTGTCTCCATCCGGTAAGCACTGAGATTACAGGTGGGCCAGAGTGACCAGCTGGCTTTTGTGGGGTTGCTGGGGTTCTGAACTCCAGTTCCCACACTTGCAGAGCAAGCTCTTTCCCGGTGAGCCATCTCCCCAGCCTGATTAGCAGGCTGATTGGTTGGTTGGTTGGTTTATTGATTGACAGTGTCTGGGTTTGATTTTCTTATTTTTTTTTTCAGTACTGAAAACTGAACCCCACCGCTTTATCCAGGCTGATCTTGAACATGCTATGTAGCCCAGGCTAGCCTGAACTTCCCAATCCTCCTTCCCTAGCCTTCTGAGTGCCAAGATCACAGATCTACACCACACACTGCCTCAGGAGCATCTCTGAAAGGACCCTTTGTCACTGGATGGATCCCTTTCTGGGACCCTTCTCCCATAACTTCTGGAAATGAGACCCAACCAGGCTCCTAAGTTCTCACTCCCTGGGTAACCAGTCAGGTCTATGTTTCGAGAGAGCTGGCAAAGAAGAGTTTTGGCTCAGCCTCCCCCGCCTCCAGCGCAGCATTGCGCAGAAATGCATAAAGCCCAGGACAGTTGCAAATGCCTCTCTTCATTATGATTTTTTTCCTAGAGCTTGCTAATTAAATCATTAAAATTTTATCTTCACTTAACCATGGATAAAGAGCATTTGAAACATTTAATTAGTATGCTGCAAGAGAGCCACGGAGAAGCTAGGATTCCTTGCAAGTTGGACCTGTTTGGAAAGGGAAGTGGATGAGGTGGGGGAGGGAGAGAAGCGAGGGGGGGCAGGATGGTTACTTTACAAAGGAATCTATAACTGCTTTCTTGTTTTTTTTTTTTTTTATAAGAGCTGGGAATCAGAACCGAATGGATGTGTGTGTGTGTGTGTGTGTGTGTGTGTGTGTGTGTGTGTTCGTGCGCACATGTGTGTGAGAGAGACAGGTGTTTTTGTGAGAGAGAGACAGAATGACAGGGAGACAGAGAGAGCCAGAGGGAGGGAGGGAATGCAGAGAGCAAAGAGCAGAGTGCATTGGAGTTTCAGTGCTCTTGGCTCAGCTTTTAAATAGCATTTCCGATTCTGCATAAAATTACATGTACCTCTCTGCATTCTCTGGCTCTCTCCCAGTCATGACTGGCAAAATAAAATATCGTAGAATAAAGCTGAAGTGGGCCAAGGCTGGGGTAGTGGTCAGCAGGTCAGGGGAAGAATCATGGCAGCCCCCTTGCCCTGTCCCCATGCCTAAAATCTCCCTAAGCCTCTCTCTCTCTCTCTCTCTCTCTCTCTCTCTCTCTCTCTCTCTCTCTCTCTCTCTCTCATTTTATAACAAAACAGTTTGCAAACTTAGCTAGTTTGAACTCATAGTCTTTCTGTCTCAGCCTCTGTGCAGCCCAGGCTAGCCTCAAACTGACAAATCTACCTTAATCTCCCGGTGCTAAGATTACAGGTATGAGCTGCCACACCCAGCTCTCACTAAACATTTTCAATGACCTCAGAGAAGCTCATGACGACCTCACAGTTAGCCATCAGTGTTTCTCTGTCGAGGAGCAGTCTTTGATGATATTAGTCTTCCAAGGCTGCAATTACATAGTGCAGCATACAGAGGCTTAGGACCCTAGACATTTGTTTCCTTGAAGTTCCAGAGGCCAGGACTGTGATCCAGCAGCATCCTCCCACAGGCCCGTGCTGGCTTCTCCTAGTTCCCAACAGCCCCTGGCGTCCTGGTTTGTGTCTGAATCATTCCAGTGTCCCTCATATACACGTTCTTCTCTGCTTCTGTCTCTGTCTCCCCCTCCATACAAATGCAGTCCTACTGAATCCAAGCTGGCTATCCTCCTGACCCTACCTCAAGTTAACTGCCTCTGCAAAGCCTCATTTCTTCCAATACAACTGAATCCCCAGGTGCTGGAGGGCCGCCTCCAATACACCTCCTCAGGGGACATCAGTCACCTAGAACAACAGCCCTGCGAGATTCGGAAGGTTGTCCGAGGTCACACAGCTGGTGTTATGAATCATACTTCTTGTTGCTACATTCTAGGAGGCCAGCCAGGGAGAGAGAAGAGGCTGGGAAAGGGTAGAGGCCGGGGTGGCTAGCCGGAGCCAGACACCCAGCTTTGCTCCTTAGCATTTGGTTCAGCATCTGGCAGCCTTGGCACAGAGGCACTGGCTTCTGATGGCCATTGTGTGTGTGCTTGGTAGAAATACAGGAGTCAGATAGCCCAGGGGATACAGACCTGGGAAGGGGAGGTGGCAACTTGAGATGCTCAAGTGGAGAAATGAGAAGCTCAAAGCTAGCATGGGCCACTCTCTGTAGAGTTCAAGGCCAGCCTTGGAAACTCAGAGGGACCCTGTTTCAAACTGTAAAAGGAGGGGCTGGGCAGATGGCTCAGAAGTTAAGGGACCTTGGAGCTCTTTCAGAGGACCCAAGTTTAGTTCCCAGTTCCCACATCTGGTGGCTCCAGGGAACAAATGACATTGTCTTCTGGTCTCCATGAGCGTCTGCATACATGTAGTAGACACACACACACACACACACACACACACACACACGAATTAATGAATGAATGAATGAATAAATAAATAAATAAATAAATAAATAAATAAAATTACTCTTTATTGATGTAAAAAGAGGCTGGGGCATGGCTCAGTGGTAGAGCCCCTGCTTAGAATCCCCCAGTGAGGAGCTGGGTGTGGCTCAGTGGAAGAGCCCCTGCCTAGAATCACCCAGTATGGAGGTGGCGTGTGGCTCAACAGTCAAATGCCCATCCACGATTTGCAAAGGCCCTTGGGTTCCACCCTCAGTACTGAAAAGTTAAAGAACAAATGAGTTTGCAGCCCCATGGTGAGAGTTGGACACCCTTGGGCACTCTGGAACATTCACCAACTTTTCTGCAGGAAGAGATTAGACAAGGGAAGGATTCCCCCATTAAACACAGTAATTATTCAAATCCTTTGAGGCAACCTGCAGGAACGAGTATGTAAAACATTAAAGGAAAACTTCTGGTAGGAAGCCGCTATTATGCTGTCAAGTTGTGGCAAACACGTGGATGTCAGCACTCAGAGCACCATGATAGGAGACTGTACAGAAAGCAGTGGTGACAGCTATTAACCCCATCTGTTTGTTAGGAGATAATGAGAGTGTGCAGTTCTTTGATTTCCGTTAACTGCTTTAGGAGCTTAACCCTTTCCTGGGAACCACCAGGGCAGGCTGGAAGGTGCCATCTGATGACGCACCTCCCCGCAAGCTCCCCTGCGTGAACCAAATAGAGATTTGGATGCTTTGAGAATAGCATACTCAAATCTAATAGTAACAGGGTTTGAATGAGTGACTTACTAGGTGTTTTCAGGAGCGTGAGCTGAAAGGGGAAGGAGGAGTCCGGCTGCTGCACGTAACAGGGAGCAAGCCCCACCCCTCCATCACCACCACAAGTGTGCCATGTGGTCCTATTTGATGGAGGGGATGCGGGAGAAACTTTTCCACCCACTCAGGGCCAAGGAAGGCTCGAAGAGTCACAGAGGTGATTGTGCTCAACTGTCCTGAACGCCACATCTTTGCACAAACCATGCAGGGGTTGCACGCTGGCAATCCCAGCACTTCAGAGGTGGTGGCAGAAGGATCAGAAATTCAAAAGTTATCCCTTGCTACCTACTGATCTTAATGCCAACCTAAGCTACAGGAGACCCTGTATGAAAACAAGGGACTGATGAGATGGCTCAGTATGCAAAGGCATTTGCTACTAAGCTGGACAACCATTCCTTCAGATATCTTTGTGTGCCCATGTGCATATTTATGTGTTTACTACAGCGTGTATTTGTCTGTGCGTGTATATGTGCATGAGCGCCTAGGAATGCATGTGCATATGCACATGGAGGCTACAGATCAGCCTGAGAGTCTCCCTCAACCACTGTCCACCTTTACTTTTTGAGACAGGGTGCCACACTGACCCAGGAACTCTCTGATCTATCTAGGCTGGTTGACCAGTGAGTATCGGGGATTCTCCTTTCTCTACCTCCCAAGTACTGGAGTTACAGGCATACACACAGAGCCTGTCTTATGTGTGTACTTGGGATCTGAACTCATATCCTCATGCTTGCAAACTGAGCACTTTATCAACGGAACCATCTAGGCTGCCCTCTGATCAGGTATCCAATAATGAGCTCTAATAGATCAACTTCCAGATCTCCTTGGAGAGAAAGAATCCAGGGATAGCAAAGTAAACTCGGGGGAGACACCAAATCATCATTATCTTGGGGTGTCTTCCATATCAACCCATCTTGTAGATGCAAACACTCAGGGCTGTCGTAACCCCCACAGTATCTCAATCACTGTGCTATACTGCCCCCTAGCATTAGGTGGTGGCAATGACTTTCCAAAGATAGATTTCTATGTGAGAAATCAAGCAGAAGCATTGGAAACAATAGGAAGAAAAGTCCTGAATGCCAACATAACTCTCATCTAGCTTTAAAAATTTTTCTAACTCACAGTCAGTATTCTGTTTTGTGTTTCCTCTATCCATGTCAGGGAAGCCTTGGAGATTTTAAAAGCAAATATTGGGCATTCCATCACTTGATCTGAAGGCGTCTTTCCAAAACTAAGCACAATCCACCATTAAAGTTAAAACTAGTCACAGCTCCTGACTGTCATCAAAGATAGTTGTCCTATGTGACACTGGGGATGGAGCCCAGGGTCTTGACATGCTAGGTCCCTCACTAGGGGATTCTAGGCAGGGGCTTTACCACTGAGCCACATCCCAGCCCCTCACTGGGGTATTCTAGGCAGGTGCTCTACCACTGAGCCATACCCAACTCTTCACTGGGGGATTTTAGGTAGGGTGCTCTACAGCTGAGATGCATCTCGAACCTTCTCCATCTTTAAAGATGCTGAGTTGTTTTGCATGAACCAACTCCGCCAACATTAGAATCACCGGTTTCAGTAGGTTCCGCTTACCAAACTTTAGGCTGTGAGAAAGACTCCTCTATTCCTACCTGGTCATCCAACATGTTCAGATGTTTATGCAGGATGCACAGGTAAGTCACAGATAGAAAGGTTCTGGAACTCAGACAGGTGAGAAATGGCTGGGACCTCTTCCAGTTCAAGACTTATATCTCAGACTCAGTTTCCTGTGGTGGAAAAATCCATGATTTGGTGATGATTGATTCAGATGCTGTTTCAAAGCCTTAAAATGCACACATATAACACCCATGCACACAATCACATGTGCACATAACCACTGTCCACCAGGAAAAATAATTTCTAGGCACTTGACCTACCTGTGTCATTTAACATCAGCCAGTCTGTCCAGACTGATGAACTATATTTTATAATGGGCTGAAATAGAAATCAGAGACACATCACCCTTCATAATAGCCACAAATAACATTGAATATCTTGGAGTAACTCTAACCAAACAAGTGGAAGACTTGTATGACAAGAACTTTAAATCTTTAAAGAAAGAAAGTGAAGAAGACACCAGAAAGTGGAAAGATCTCCCATGCTCTCAGGTAGGTAGAATTAACAATGTAAAAATGGCAGTCTTACCAAAAGAAATCTACAGATTTGATGCAATGCCCATCAACATCCCAGCGAAATTCTTCACAGACCTTGAAAGAACAATATTTAACTTCATATGAAAAGGCAAAAAAAAAAAGATAACCCAAAGAATCCTGTACAATAAGAGAACTTCTGGAGACATCACAATCCCTGACTTCAAACTCTACTACAGAGCTACCATACCGAAAACAGCCTGGTATTGGCATAAAAACAGACAGGAGGAACAATGGAACCAAATCAAAGACCCGAATATTAATCCACACACCTATTAACATCTGATTTTTGACAAAGAAGCAAAAAGTATCGAATGGGAAAAAAGCATATTTAACAAAGGGTGGTGGCATAACTGGATATCAACATGTAGAAGAATGAAAATAAATCCATATCTATTACTATGCACAAGTCCAAATGGATCAAAAACTTCAACATAAAGCCAGCCACACTAAACCAAATAGAAGAGAAAGTGGGAAGTACAATTGAATGCATTGGCACAGGAGACCACTTCCTAAATATAACCTCAGCAGCACAGACACTGAGAGAAACAATTATTAAATGGGACCTCCTGAAACTGAAAAGCTTCTGTAAAGCAAAGGACACGGTCAACAAGACAAAACGACAGCCTACAGAGTGGGAAAAGATCTTCACTAACCCCACATCAGACAGAGGTCTGATCTCCAAAATATACAAAGAACTCAAAAAATTGGTTATCAAAAATACAAATAACCCAATAAAAAATGGAGTACAGACCTAAACAGAGAACTCTCAACAGAGGAATCTAAAATGGCTGAAAGACACTTAAGGAAATGCTCAACATCCTTAGCCATCAGAGAAATGCAAATTAAAACAACTCTGAGATTCCATCTTACACCTATAAGAATGGCCAAGATCAAAAACACTGATGAAAACTTATGCTGGAGAGGTTGTGGGGTAAAAGGAACACTCCTGCATTGCTGGTGGAAATGCAAGCTGGTACAGCCGCTTTGGATTTCAGTATGACAATTTCTCAGAAAATTAGGAAACAACCTACCTTGAGACCCAGCAATACCACTTTTGGGTATATATCCAAAAAATGCTCAATCGTACCACAAGCACATGTACTCAACTATGTTCATAGCAGCTTCGTTTGTCATAGCCAGAACCTAAAAACAACATAAATGCCCCTCGGCTGAAGAATGGATAAGGAAAATGTGGTACGTTTACACAATGGAGTACTACACAGCAGAGGAAAAACAGTGGCATCTTGAAATTTGCAGGCAAATGGATGGATCTAGAAAACATCATATTGAGTGAGGCCCAGAAAGACAGTTATCATATGTACTCACTCATACATGGTTTTCAAACATAAAGCAAAGAAAACCAGCCTACAAATCACAATCTCAGAGAACCTAGACAACGAGGACCCTAAGAGAGACATACATGGATCTAATCTACATGGAGTGTAGAAAAAGACAAGATCTCCTGAGTAAATTGGGAGCATGGGGATCATGGGGATCATGGGAGAGGGTTAAAAGGGAGGGGAGAGGCAGGGAGGGGAGTAGGGAAAAATGTCAATAAAATCAATTTTTTTAAAAAAAAACAATTATAAAAAGAAAATTTTTAACTCATATGTATCTGTGTGAAGTATGTTCATGCACACAAGTGTGCGTGTACCTATGTATTCACTTGTCACTGTGTACACAAGTAGAGGTCACAGGTTGAAGTCATGTGTCTTTTATTGCTCTCCATATTATTTTTGGAGAAGGGTCTCTCACTGAGCATGACACTTGCCTGCCACTACAAGCTAAGCTGGCCAGCGGGAAGCCCCAGGAATCCTCTGTCTCTACCTCCCCTAGAGCTGAGATCATAGACGTATGCCTCCCTGCCCGGCTTTTATATGTGGATCCCGGGGATCCAAACTCATGCCCTTGTGCTTGTACATCAAGCACGTCCTCACTGAGCCGTTCCCTCAGCCCCATGGACGGTACAGTTTCCGTGTAACTGGTTGTAGCTGTTTTCATTTTGTTCCAATCGCATCTGTGGCTGAGTAGAAAAGCCTTGGGGTGGCAAGTGCATGTCTAGGTTAGGAGGAAGTTCATACCATTTCCAGGGCCTATAGCAACCCACCATATCCTGTTTATTTGTTCAACCCCTGTTCAGGACTAGCTATTAGAAGAGAATTATTAATCTCAAAAAGAAAGAAAAAAGAAAAGGGAGAGAAATAGAAAGCAAACAAACAAACAAACAAACAAAAAAACCCAATCACTTCTGTATGGCTGTTTTTCAGGTTTCTGCCAGTCTCGCTATAAAGAAATAATAATAAAAAAAATAAAAAAATAATTCTTATTTCTTTTTCATATGGAAAGGTTCCTTTCTGTTCTGCCTCTGGGGGATGGTGTTATTGATTTATTTAAAATGGTTATACCAGATTACCACATTAAGATAGACACATGCGTTAGCATGAGTGATGGCAAGGGAGAAGTGCACATAGTTGGTTTCGGTGCAGAAAGTTGAGACGGCTGTGCCTCACACATCCAGTGCCTCGTGTTCCCCTAATGACAGGCACCTGCAGATGAATGGCTCTCTGCTGAGACTTGGCATTTCAGTTCATTTCTGCCATAATTGGCATGGTGACACATGCCAATGTGTCCTGTTTGAGAGGGAAATGCAGACGGGCGCACAAGAGCTATAGGGACTTCCCATTTTCTTTCTAAAACTTGAGCAGAGAATTCTAGAATGATTTCTAGATGGCAAGTTGGGCCTTACACCCGACAGAGCAGTGGCTTTCTCAAGCCAAGGACAGGGCCCACCTGGAAGTCAGTTAGCGCAACTTCTTAAAAAAGACTGTGGCATCAGAAAGTCCTCCTTGCAACCCCAGCGGTTGGAAGGTGAAGCTAGGAGGATCAGGAGTTCAAGTCCAGCCATGGCTACATAATAAATTCAAAGTCAGGCTGGATTCCATGACACTTATCTCAAAACTCAGTCAAAGCAAAGAAGACAGAGTGGGGTGGGGCTGTGGAGACGGCTCGATAGGTAGAATACTTGCTACACCAACATGAGGATCTGCGTTTCAATTCCCCAAATACATGTCAGAACCAGAAGTGATGGTGTGTGCTTTAATCCCGGCGCTGGGGACGTGGAGACAGGTGGATACCCAGGCTCCCTCCCTGCACAGCCACTCCAGCCTACTTGCTGAGTTGAGCTCTGTCTCCGGAAATAAGATAGAAGGCACCTAAGGAATGACACCTGAGCTTGATCTCTGGGTTCCTCATTCTCCCACATAAGTGCACACACACTTACAAGTACATAGACATGTACACACACACACACAACACACAAGAGATAGGATAAAGGAGGTTTCAGGGACTAAAGTCACACTTTTTGGGTTCTATTCATGTCCTACCACTTTTGTGCTGTGTGACCTTGGGCAGATTGGTTAGACCCTCTGAATACCGAGATGGAGATGAGCAATTGCTTCCATTCTATTGAAACATACAGCATGCCCTGTCCCTGGGCTCTGTCCATGCAACTCCACGTTATTGACCACCATCAGATCATTAGATGCTACTGACCCTAATCCCACCCCTGGCAATCACCCTCCCCCATTTCAGTCCCCATCTTGGTTTTTATGTGCGTGTATGGGAGGGGTCCACAAGCAAATGCACGCGCCGTCTTTGGAAGCCAAATGCCAACCACAGGTGTCATTCCTTAGAACACCATCCACATGTCTTCTTAGGCATTCTCCCACTGGCCTGCCAGCTCCAGGGACTCTCCTGTCTCTTCTTCCCCTATGCTGGGGCCTTTAAGTGAGCCAGCCACCATGCCTGGCTTTTATAACATGCCCTCTGGGATTGATATCTGGTCCTCTGGAAGAGCAGCAAGTGCTTTTGACTGCTGAGCCATCTCCCCACCCCGTTCTTAGTTCCTGGTGATTGTTGTAGCCTATTTTAATTTCCATTGCTGCTGGTTTCTGACTTCATCCTCCAGCCCATAATATCCTTTTCATTTCTCTCACCTTAATATGAATATTTTCTTCCCAAGATTATTTTATGGAACACACACACACACACACACACACACACACACACACACACACACACAAAACCTAAGTCAATGGTTCTCAACCTGTGGGTCATGACCCCCACAAGGGTTGCATATCATATATTCACATTATGATTCATAACAAAAGCAAATTTAAGTTATGAAGTAGCAGTGAAATAATTGTATGGTTGGGGGTCACCACAACATGAGGAACTGTATCAAAGGGTTGCAGCATCAGGAAGGTTGAGAATCACACATTCACCTTACACGTTCACCTTGTATTTGGCACTCAATATGTTTTAATAATGGTGACTTCTAAACTTCTTTCTGTTTGAGACAGATTCTTGCTATGCATTCCAGACTCCTTGAGCTCAATGTCCTTCTGCCTCTATCTCCCAGGTATTGGGATTATAGGTATGCTCACTGCTCTCCTAGATGCAGAAGTCTTTGATGTGTGTTGTCTTGTTAGATGTTCATGAGTCTTGCTATAGTTTCCCATTTCATGGATGGGAAAAATAGAGAGGTTGGGTGGGAGCATACCAAAAGATAAGCGGACAGTTCACAGAGAAGAAAATCAAAATCGCCTTGCCAGCCGGGGGCAGGGGAGAGCTCAGTCACGCTAAGCAGCCATGGAAGTGGATTGTGGGCTACCATCTTTCATTGTTAGATTAGCAAATGATTGTAAGTGCTAACAGCTTCTGATGCCAGCCAGACTGTGGAAAGCTAGGTTCTCCATCACCTAGTTCTTGAGTGTGAATGACTGTGACCTTTAAACAAATTAGCCTTTAAAATAGCCATTGAAATTTTAAATGTGCATCCTCTGAACAAGCTCTCTGTACCAGTAAAACCAAGGATGCCCAGCAGGCTTGTGGGAGGGAGGGAGGGAGATGTTTATTGTGTCCCATTGCTACCATCTGTGGGTTTAGGAGAAAGGGGTTCTTACAGCCCTGCAACAAGCAATGTGACTGAAAAAAATAGAAAAACTTCAAGGATGTTTTAGGGTTGTTTGTAATGGGGATAGGGGATAGAGAGATACAAAACTTTTCTCAGAGCCGGGAGGCAGTGGCGCACGCCTTTAATCCCAGCACTCGGGAGGCAGAGGCAGGTGGATCTCTGTGAGTTCGAGACCAGCCTGGTCTACAAGAGCTAGTTCCAGGACAGGGTCTAAAGCTACAGAGAAACTCTGTCTCGAAAAGACAAAAAAAAAAAAAAAAAAAAAAAAAAAAAAAAAAAAACTTTTCTCAGGAGACTAAGCTGCTAGATTCATTCTGACTCAATCATTGATACATTTTGATTCATCCTTGCCATGAAATATTATGTAGCCATTTAGGGAATGGAGTAACTTTCTGCAGCTTAGAGACAAACCAGTCTGAACCTAGCTGGTGAAACATCTCACAAAGCAAGGTTTTAGAGTCTGGGAGACAGTTTACCATCTTTGTTGTTGTAATAGAGTTCTCCTATAGATTCAACTGCTGGCCAAATGCATGCTAGGCAGGTGCTCTACCACTGAGCCACACCCCAACCCCTCACTGGGGGATTCTAGGCAGGGGCTCTACCACTGAGCCACACCCCAAGCCCTCACTGGGGGATTCTAGGCAGGGGCTCTACCACTGAGCCACACCCCAAGCCCCTCACTAGGGGATTCTAGGCAGGGGCTCTACCACTGAGCCACACCCCAGTTCCTCCTGGGGGATTCTAGGCAGGAGCTCTACCACTGCGCCACACCCTCAAAGCCCCCACTGTAAGTTTCTTAGCAGATATTCTAGCACTGAGCTACGTCTCCAGTCCTCAATATTTCAAGACAGACTATTCCTCTGAAGCCGAGGCTGGCCTAGAAATCATGATCCTTCTGTCTCTGCCTCCTGAATCTATATTGCACCTTTTAAACTGGAAGATACAATCCTGTTTTCTAAGCTCATTCAAAATCCCCAACAATTTCCTAAAATTACTAAAACTCTCTCAACATCCATCTCCCAACCCATCAAGTATTTCTCTTTAGCATAACAGAGCGTTTAAAACACCAATACCCTAATTATTTAACACTTAATGAACCCACTAGAGGATGTGTGTGTACACACTCCATGTAATGTCTTCCTCCTCTACAGCAATTAGCATACCCTGTAATAAAAGCAAATGGGAAACGGTATGCTAAAGACAGAGAATGAGTGGAGAAAAGACGGTTGCAGCGAGGGAGAGCGAACAAGGGATGTTTCAATAATGACAGTCTGAGCTGAAGCTGCCTGTTATTGAGGTAGGAGGTGGGCAATGGTGAGCAGTGGGTATCCCCCAAATGGCCCTCCCTGAGGCTCTTGCTGCCTCAGCTGGGGGTGGTACAATGCGTAAGAAGCCTTCACCTGTGGACCTCTTCTCCTGTAAAGACAACATCGCCCCTGTGCAGAGTGACTGAGAAATGTCCCCTACAGGCGCATGTGCTTAGGCACTTGGTCCTAGTTGGCAGTGCTGTTTGGAGAGGTTTTTGGAGCCTTTAGGAGGTGCATGCAGCCTTGCTGGAGGAACTGGACTTTGGGAGCTCATCATCTCGCTCTCAGCTTTCTGTGTAACAGAATGCAATGTGTGACAGAATGCAACATGTGACAGAATGCAATGTGTGACAGAATGCAGTGTGTGACAGAATGCAGTGTGTTACAGAATGCAGTGTGTGACAGAATGCAGTGTGTGACAGAATGCGGTGCATGACAGAATGCAATGTCTGACAGCATGCAATGTCTGACAGAATGCAGTGTGTGACGAAGGCAATGTCTGACAGAATGCAGTGTGTGACAGCATGCAGTGTGTGACAGAATGCAGTCTCTCAACTTCCTGCTCAGGCCACCCATTACTGTACCTCCCCTGCCACTACAGATTCCCCCTCTGGAACCGTGAGCCCAAATAAACCTTTTCTTCCTTAAGTCTCTTTAGGTCATGCTGTGTTGTTATAGTAACAGAAACTAACTAATATACTCAGAGTCCACACCCCTTCCCAGACAGCTGTCACCCAGCAACCATTTGATGGAGATGAATCATTGGCTTCCTGATCAAATTTACAGTATAAACCTCCAAGCAGATCCTGTTGTATCTACACCAATAGCAACCTGTATATTCTTAAAGCCTTGCTTCTTACAAACCTAGAACATGTATGTGTGTGTATATGTGTATATGTGTATATCTGTATATTTGTGTATATGTATATTTGTGTGTTTGCATATGTGTATGGGTATATCTGTGTGTGCATATATGTGTATATGTGTGTATATTTATGTGTATATATGTATATTTGTGTGTATGTGGATATCTGTGTGTATATGTGTGTGCATGTATTTGCAGGCGCACGTGTGTGTGTGTGTGTGTGTGTGTGTGTGTGTGTGTGTGTGCTGGGATGGGATGGACTTTTTGGTGATGCAGTTGCCTCTGATTCCTCCATGATCCTGTATATAGCCCCAAAAAACTCACTGGTCCACCATACTGGACCTGGTTGAACAGTTTCTAGGGTCTGTGGTCACTCCCTCTCTGGGATGAATAGACATTTGCTTGCGTCTCCCAGAAGAAGTCACACAGCACCTTCACCTCAGGACCAACTCCAGACAAAACAGGGGCAGTTTCAAGGACCCAGAACATACTGGAATCATCCAAACAAGCCAGCCCCAAGAGCTGCAGATGTGGTTCATGTGCGTATCCTGATGGCTCTGAATTTGATTTCCAGCACTGAAAAAAAAATCCAAACCAAACAAAAACACAAACAACCAATGCTAAAGCTGTCTGCCCAGCCTTACCCATCCATTTCTTGAAGCCACACTGGAGGCCCTCCTGACCAGTCTGAGTGCTTCCCAACATGCCCTACAGCATTCCCTGCCTCCCCATCCTGGGGATTTGTGAGTATAATCTTCCTCTGGGGCAATCATTTCTGTGAAAGCATGTCTCACCATCTGCGACAAAAACAAATTCTAAGTGCAATGAAAACAGCAGGCCTGCCAGGTGGAACGCTAGCCCAGGGGACACAAGGAGATGTGTGTTGTCCTCTCTGGGGTCCACACCACAGTGGCCAGAAGGAAGGAAGTACGATGCTGTGACATGTGTCTACAGGTTTCACCAGGAGACCTAGAGAGGCTCAGCCAATGGGCTGCATGGGACAGAGAGGGTCGGAAGGGCTCCTCAGGAGCAGGAGACTCAAGGGCAGCTTGGGGGACAATCTTGCATCTGTGGGTGCTCGCACGCACGTACGAGAGAAAGCGCGTGCAGGAGGGGCTGAGGCTGGAAGCTACTGGTCTCGGGAGGACGAGGGGTTGAAAGAATTAAGGCTTCAATGGTGATGGAGATCCTAGTGAGGCAGGCAAGCATAGAGGCAGCTTAGCAGCCTGGAACCCCACTTGGCTTCAACTACACGAACACCCTTTTCCCAAAGATGTGTTTACAGTCTGGGAACCCCACCTTCATCAAGTCCCACAGATATCCCTCTCTCTATAGGAGTCTATACTCACTCCAAAGCCCAGTTCCCTAGAAAGTCCCCCTCTGTGACTAAACACATCCTGAAGTGTATTTTGGAACTAGGAGCAGTGAGTGGGCCAGCACCATTTGGACTGGTTTTAGATCCATACACAGCAAGGCAACCTAGCCTCTGGGCGAACTTTTAGGAAAAAGTCCCTAATTTACCATCTTATTCATATCTGGTTGAACATATGATTAAAATCAGTTGCATTATGGGAAAGGTTATGCACAGTAAACAAAGTCCTATATGAACCTCAGCACGTCAATCAAAGCAGAAAACCACCCTCACTTCACGCATAGCAACCAATCCCTCAGGAACCCAGGAAGCCACCAGATGCCCTTGAACTGCAAGCTTGCCCTGAGCTCTCCGCTCCCTTACAGCGCTGTCTATCCTGTGCCTCCACTTTGACTCTGAATGCAATCCCTCTCTGCTTTGCCCTGTGTGTACACTTCTTCAGATGCCAAGTTCCTGGAAACACCCCATTAGACAGATGGCCGGTAACACTAGAAAAAACGGCTGGGAACTTTGGCCTCTGTTGGACAACCCCGAATGAGGAGGGCTAGGCTGAGATGGGGCTGGACTCAGATGGATGCCCATGGGGGTGAGGAGTCAGTGCATTGTTCAGTATTACGATTTGACTGTGAAACGCCCGCGATAGGTTCACGTGTTTGATGCTGCTTATTGAGGGGTTTAGCAAATCGTTAGAAGGAGGGGCCTAGCTGGGAGGTGTGGGCCCATGCACAGTTTTGATTGAGGTTATACATCGGCCCCCATATCTGCCCAAGCACTTTGGTTCCTGGTCTGAAGAAGGAAACAAGGAGCTGAAAGAAGCAGGGCCTGTGGCTCCTGTAACCTGCACTCTCTGTGGCTCCTGCGGCCCCAGACACAGCCAATCCCAGCTGCCACACCTCCTCTGCCATGAAGGACTATATCCCCTTTAACTGCGAGCCCAAATAAACCCTCCCTCCCTGACCTGCTTCTGTCAGGTCTTTTGTCAAAGCGAGAGAAATGAGAGAAACGTAACTAACACTAACTCAGCTCCTTGAGCAGATGGAGGGAGCAGCTGCTGCAGGCAGAGACTTCACAGCGGACACAGTCTGGAATCGTTAGGGATGTGGCATCGGGTCGGTGACTGAAATATGCGTGCTTTGTCTAGCAGTGGGCAGAACAAGGCCAGCCTGGGAGGCCCTCCACTCTAATGGGGAAACTGGGGGATGCCGGGTCACATAGCTAGAGCAAGGGCAAGGGCAGCTCTGAACTGGGAAGTAGATCCTATCGGGAGCAAAGTGCTCCTTGATCACAGACCTGGTGGGGGAAGGATGGGGCAAGGGTCGTGTTGGAAGTCACGTGTTCTTGCCAGCATGGACTGTAAACCTTGATTCCCATCCTCCAGGGACCCACTTCCTCAAGGTTCACAAAGCATCTCTACCATCTTGGGACCCAGTGTTCCAACAAATGAGTCTATGGGGAAGAGTCACACTGTGACCATCACTACGGGGAAGAGCCACACTGTGACCATCACTACGGGGAAGAGCCACACTGTGACCATCACTACGGGGAAGAGCCACACTGTGACCATCACTACGGGGAAGAGTCACACTGTGACCATCACTACGGGGAAGAGTCACACTGTGACCATCACTACGGGGAAGAGTCACACTGTGACCATCACTACGGGGAAGAGTCACACTGTGACCATCACTACGGGGAAGAGTCACACTGTGACCATCACTACGGGGAAGAGTCACACTGTGACCATCACTACGGGGAAGAGCCACACTGTGACCATCACTACGGGGAAGAGCCACACTGTGACCATCACTACGGGGAAGAGTCACACTGTGACCATCACTACGGGGAAGAGTCACACTGTGACCATCACTACGGGGAAGAGTCACACTGTGACCATCACACAGAGCTTGCTTCCTTCTCTCGCTCATCATTTTTCTCTTCCGCTTCCTCCCTTTCGTCCTCTCTATGCTGTGTTTTGAGCACTAGCCTATGCAGACCTCAGGAAACCCTGACAGCGATTCTCTTGTGATATATATAAAAAAACACCCAGTTTTACCTCTTTCATTCTTTAGCCCAGGCTGACCTTGACCTCACTATGTAGCTAAAGATGGCCTTGAGTCTCTGATCTTCCCGCCTCCATGTCCCAAGTGCTGGGATTACAGATGTGTGCCGCCACGCTCAGTCTTACCTAGACTCCTGCTTCGTGCACACCAAGCAAACACCCTACCAACTGAGTTAAATCATCAGCCCCCTTAAAATGTAGAGACAAGGCTATCCTCCTGTCTCAGTCTCCCAAATGCTGAAGTGATATATATGTACCACCGTACCTGGTCTCCAACCTATCCAGTGTGGTACCAGACACCGAACTCAAGTTCTCTGCAAGAGCAGTATACACTCTTAACGGCCGAACCATCTCTCCAGCCCCACCTTATTTTTGACACACAACTCATTGAACTTGGACCTTGCTTGTTGGGTAGAATGGTTGGCCTATCAGCCCCAGGGATCCGCCCATCTCTGCATCTCCAGCAGAAGGGTTACAGATACATGTTATCACGGGCAGCTTTTTATGTGGGTGCTGGGGATCGAACTCACATCCTCACGCTTGCTCGGCAAACACTTTACCATTGCCCCCCACACCCTGTCTTTTTTTGATGCTTAGAAGTGATGAGCCTTCTGCCATTGACCTTGGAGGTGTTAAACATCCCCTCCTGAAACGGGGATCACCTCTCATACTCTCTCCCAAGTGTGCCTCGTGTCTCCGCTCTCTCCTGGTGGATAAGAGTTGTGACCCCTGCCCTCAAGTGAATTTTCCTAGCCCCATTCTTCTTCCCCAGTTCACACCGATTTCCTCCCTAAGTGATTACCATGCAAAATGGGATCCTTCCTATGAGATTTACCCTTGGAATAAATTGAAGCCATATTTTTCCCTTCTCATTTTTCTCCCCCAATGGCCCATGCTTCATCATCTTAAAGATCCCTTTGTTTGACAGTTAAGTGCATTAGCGTAGACCGGAGTGATATTTCTTCTCTATTGTAATAATTATTTCCTCTTATAATTTCTGAGTTGTATCCGAGCTTTGAGCATTGCTCCCCTAGCCCTCGAACATAAAGGTTTCTACTGTCCTTGGATAGCATGTCAAGCACACACAAAAAAAGAAAGACATCAGCGGAATTGAAGAGACGTCTATAGAACTCTTATAAGAATAAAGCAGAGAACACTGATTATCTAAGCAGGGAGGAAAAAAATGGGCCCTGAAAGAGAAACACTGGTAAATTCAGTTATCAGGAGCTCCAAACAAAGCCAGCACCGCCACCAAGGTTTAGTGCAGCTCCTATCATCTCCAATAATAAAATAATTCTCTGTGGAAGTAGCCCAATTAGGAAGCTCAAATGTTTGTTCATCAAAGAATCCGAGAGGTCACCCAGAAGGTATCTGGGCACAGCTCAACAGGACCACTGAAGTCCCGTAGCTCCCAGTGTAGAAAGGAAATAAAGACACAGAAGAGATGAGCTTGGGCGGGGGCAGGGGGCGGTTCCAGTGGGTAAAGTGCCTGATGCACAGACACGAAGGGTAGAGTTCAAGACCCATAACCCCTGTTAAACACTGAGTGTGGTGGGGCAGGGCATGCCTGTTACTCAGGGGAGGTGGAGACAGGAGGATACCTTGAAGCTCACTAGCCAGACAGTGCAGGTGAAATGGGGAGCTCCAGGCTCAGTGAAGCACCTTGCTTCAGAAAAGAAGGAAGGCTGAAGAACTGGAGAAATGGGTCAGCATTAAGAGGACATGCTGCTCTTGCAGAGGACCCGGGTTTGGTTCCCAGCCCCTATCAAGTGGCTCAGAAATGCCTATAACTCTAGCTCCAGGGAAATCTAATCCCTTCTTCATGCCTTTGTGGGTACCTACACTATCATATGTATATTCCCACCCCCCACACACATGTACACATATAATTAAACATAAAATAAATCTTTAAAAATATTTTTAAAAATTAAGGTGGAAAGTGATTGGGTGCACACACACATACATGCACAAACACACACACTAATACATGCTTGCAAGCATGCACATGCACATACGAATGCACCCACTGCAAGCAAACACATACACAGGTATGCATGCATGCATAGAAGCAAACAAGCTAGTGTACATTCACACATTCATGCACACATGCACACACATACACGCATGCCTGGGTCTAGAGCTTCAGTTTCTCTCACCCTAAGCCATCAATGCGTACTTCATTCTGGGGTCAAGAGACTGTTAGTAAACATACCATTTTGTAGGGTGAACTAGGAAGTTATTGACAGTCAAAGTGGACAAGGGACAGTGAAGTCAGAGCTACTCAGTGTAATCCCCATAGCAACCACCCAGGTATCACCTGGTTTGTTATAAAGGTGTGTGTACTTAATCTACCCTAGACCTGCGGCATCAGAATCCACATAGGCTAAAATGCATCAGCGGCCATAGTACTGATTTGAGATGTCGCTTCCTGAAGACAGCTTCGCGAAGATGAAGCCTAGGCAGCTGGAATGCCAAGCAGTGATCATGGCCTAGTCTTGGCAAATCACATCTGCAAAGATCCTGTTTCCAAACAAAGCCACACCCTAAGGTCAAAGATGGATGTTATTTTAGGGAAACACTTCAACCCAGCATGGAGGGGATGGACTACTGGGAACTCAGACATGCATCAGGAGGTCTGCATTTTGGCTTTTGTCTGAGTCTGTTTGTATGTCTGTAAAATATTACTTTTTAATATTTGTTTTTATTTTTAACTTGTGTGTATGGGGTGAGGAAAGTACATGTGAGCACAGCTGGCCACAGAAGCCTAAAGAGGGTGCTGGATCCTCTAGAGCTGGAGCTGTCATGAGCCACCCTACATGCCTTGGTATGTTCTTAATTGCGGAAACTTCTCTCCAGTTCCTAAAACTTTTTACTGAAACATAGTTTCTGAGCAGGGGAAGATGGTTCAGTCATCAAAGTGCTTATTTCGCAAATGTGAGAAGCTGAGTTTGGATTCCCCAGAACACATATAAGAAAGAGGGAGGTGGGGGGAGGGGAGGAAAGGGATAGGGACTGTGGTGCACACTTAGAATCCCAGATCTGCAGGAGAGGAGGCAGACAGGGAGATCTCTGGAAAATGGACAGCCAGCTAGCCTGGTCTATGCAGTGAAGCATACAACATGTATGTTGCATGCATGTGAGGTCATGTGGCATCTTCCTCGGTTGCTTTTCCACCTTGATTTTTGAGACAGGATCTCTGGCTAGCCCCAGAGCCCCAGGAGCCTCCTTCTTCTACCTGCCTAGTACTAGGATTACAAGTCTGCACAAGCACACCTGGTTTGCACAAGGTTCTGGGGATGTGTTAATTCAGGTCCTCACACTTGTACAGAAAGCACAGACCCCCCCCCCAACACACACACACACACACACACACACACACACACACAGGCCATGAAATCTGTTTTGGTATCTGTTCTAAGGTGGTAGGCTTGTCACCAGAGGCTAGATGTGGGGACAACAGAGGAGGGAAGGAGCTGATGATTCTGTCTTTTGAACACCAGATTCAGGAGCATGGGTGTGAGTCTTGGTAGTATACTGGCTAGTTTCTTGTCACTTGACACAACCGAGTGCCATCTGAGAGGAGTACACCTCAACTGAGAAAAATGCCTCTATAAGATCCTACTATATGCAAACAAGACTGAGGGCATCTTCTTAATTAGTAATTTATGGAGGAGGGACCAGCTCATTGTGGGTGGTGCCATCCCTGGGCTGATGGCCCTGGGTTCTATAAGAAAGCAGGCTAACTCAGCCAGGAGAAGCAAGCCAGTAAGTAAGTAGCTCCCATCCATGGTCTCTGCATCAGCTCCTGCCTCCAGGTTTCTGACCTGCTTGAGTTCCTGTCCTGACTTCCTTGGTGAGAGACTAAGGTGTGGATGCAGAAGCCAAACAAACCCTCTCCTCCCCAGCCTGCTTTGGTCATGGCCTTTCATAGAGCAATGATAACCTTAAGACAGGTGCTCCCAGACTCCTCAGGTGGGTGCTTTGCTTCTGCTTGTCCCTCCTTGCACCCAACACAGAGCCTGTACACTGGGTCTCCCTGGCAGAAATCTGGGGACGACTTGGTATTTAAAATAAAATGATTCTCAGCCATGCTGTCTCAGGAATACTAACTAGGATGTAACCTATGAAGGTTCCCCAGCTTCTAAATCTGGCAATGAGAGAACAGGAGCGGGGAGGCAGGGAGGAAGAGAAGGAGCTATTTTTAATTCCTGGCCATGAAAAAAAATTTAAATCCTCACTAATATTATGAGTTCAGCTTGTTCGAACAATGAATTCTGTTTCCGTAATTGTCCTGTCCACAGTTAATGCTGGGAGAGGGACCAGAGAGCCGTGGTGGTTTCTAGTCAAAATCTGCTCCATTTCCCAGCGGGGGAGTGGAGGTGGGGTTTCTTTCAGAGTCCCAGGAGAACCCCCGAAGGAAGGAGATGGTGACCCCTCCCAGGGTCGAGCCATACGACTCGTAATTAATATTTAAAGCTGCTTTTAAAACTAAGTGACAGGCCCCTTAATCAGCACATACATTATCTGAGGTCAGGAGCTGAAGAAAAGCGTGTATTGATTAAATTGCATTTTACCCCTCGCCCCCATTCACACGCCTATGTGGCTATGGTGATCAATAAGGTCCACAGTGTCCAGATATTTTTAAGGTCTCTCGGGCGTGGCTGTCAAGCCAAGCCTACTCTTGTCCCATGTGTGGGCTGCCCTGCTGGGGAAAAGCGTGTTGGCCAGAAAGGCGCTTATCTACGGAGAGCGGTCTCGTCTCCTTCAGCTGTCAAAACTGCCTTGAGACAGTACACTGCCTTCTGAAGAAGAGAACCACATGGATGCAGGATGCAGTTTCTCGCTGGCTTTTATGCATTAGGAATGCTCGAAAACACAGAAAAGTAGAGAGAAAAACAGAACACATTCCAGACACTAGAAACCGTCTAAACCAGATTTTTCACTCTGAGGGTGTTTTTATGTTTTGTTTAATAGAAAATATATAGGATTGGCACGGTGGTGCAGGCGCAGGCCTGTAATCCCACCATTTAAGAGTCTGAGGCAAGAGGATTTAAAGCTCAAGGTTAGAGGTTGAACAGAGAGCTCAGAGAGCCCAGTGCTGGCATTGTAGACCTGAGGCTGTGGATTTGATCCCTAGAAACAAAAAAAGAAAGAAAAGAAAGCCTGGGCTAGCTTGGGCTACAGAGTGAGTTACAGGCCAGCCTGGGCTACAATGAGTCAAATGACAGCATCAGCTACATAGTGAGTTCTAGGTCAACTTGGAATACAGAGTAAAACCCTGTCTCAAATCCACCTGACTCCAAAACTGAACTCTACAGAGCAGCCTCATCTGCAAGGTCATTCCCGCCATACGCTCTCTTGAATGGGGGGTGTGTCCTTGTCACCCTTGAACAGCCTATAATAATATGGTTGAACTGCATGGGTTCCTAGAATTTGCTCCCCACTCAACCTCTTGATGTTATATTTTGGTGATTAGCCATATTGGTGCTTGCTGTTCTTGTTTATATGATCCAGCTGTTCAGACTTCTCCAGCTTTGTCCCTCTTTCCCTTGGTGATGGACATTTACATTCTTGTCTACAGAGTAAGTTAGAGGCTACCTCGGACTCTGTCTCAGAAAAAGAAAAAAATATATAGGGGTGGGGAGAAAGGTACAAAGAGAGGAATGAAGGGAAATAAGAAAGAAAAGGAGAGAGAGGGGAAGGGAAAGGAAGACAGACAGGATTTGGGGGGTGTGAGCTAGAGAGTCCACAGTGGAAATTTGCAGGGAGGGTCTTCAAAAACAGAAACTGCAACTATTACAGCCCGGCGGTTCCACCCCTGAGCACTTACTGAAGCCGGCACACCACAGCAATGCCCGAACACCCATCTGGAGTTTTCTGGAGTTGTGGGGCAGAATCTCACTCTTAGCCCAGGCCATGCTGGAACTCACCATGTCACCCAGGAAACCTCAAACTCAATATAGTCTCTTTGCCCTCAGCTCCCCAATGCTAGGGTCGTAGACACGAGCCACTGTGGCCAGCAGTCATGTTTCGTACCACACTGTTCACAACGGCCAAGACTTAGGATCAGCTTACACAACTGTCAGCAGATACGTGGGTAAAGAAAATGTGGCATCCACGCACAATGGGAGTTTATTCAGCTGCAAAGGAAAACAAAACCAGGACTTTTGCAGGAAAATTGATAGAACTGTAGCTCGTCGTGTTAGATGATAAGTCAGGCTCCAAACGATAAATATCTTGCCCCCTGTGCGCACACATGGGCATGAAAGGAGAAGGGGCCTATGTGGAAGGAGGAAGGGAAGCATCATATGGGAAGGGGAGACAGGAGAAGGCACTGCAGGGTGTATTAGAGCAAAGTACAGTGACTTGTACACCTGGAAATAGCATAATGGACCAGCCTTATGTGACGGGTCTGTCATCCTAGCTATTTTAGTGGTTAAAGTGGGAGTGTATCAAATTCCAGACACTCTGCACTACAGAAGGAGCTCAAGGACAGCCTGGGAAAATAAGTGATGCTTCATCTCAAAATAAAAAGTTAAGAAAGCACTGAGGATGGAGCTCAGTGGTAGAGCCCCTGTCTAGAATCCCCAGTGAGGGGCTGGGGTGTGGCTCAATGGTAGAGCACCTGCCTAGAATCCCCCAGTGAGGGGTATGGGTCAGAAAAAGGATACTTGCTTAGCATGGCTGAGACCCTGGATTCAATCCCTAATCCTGAAGGAAAAGAAAACAAAAAACAAAACAAAACAAGTGTAACATCATGTAAAAGGCCTAAGAGCATCCAGACATGTGGTAATGGCCCAATAAATATTCCTAACAGGAAATTCTAGTAAACAGACCATCCCCGTGGTTCGGGCAAAATTTGCTCAGGAACCTTGACCAAGAGCTGCACAACAGCACAGAGTTCTCAGCATAATGCAGTCATGTCTGAGGTCTTCCAGGCACAGAGAGCTTCGTTCTCCTGAATGTAGACTTTAGCAGTGTGGTGAAGGCAGACCTGAGCTATGATGTGTGCCCCAGAGGGCCCAGCTCCATCCAGCCTGCCTGTCTCTGCACCCGAGGAACGTCTGACCTCCCAAGGCTTGTGAAAACCCCAGGCAGAAAGAAGAAAGGAGGCTTCTGACAGGACCAAGGCAAGCCGCCTGCAGACGCTGCTCCCACGCATGGGTCCAGGAAGAAAGTAGATTGGACTGCCTCTGTGGGAGAAATAGCAGCAGGAGGTGACATCAGTTCTCCCCTCTTCTGAGACTTCCCCTGCCAGCATTCCGAATGATAAGGAATCATTCATTTCTGACATGGTTTCATTTTCAAAGTGTTTCTATAGGAAGCATCCAGTCGTCTCATTTCAAACACAGTTCAAATGGTGAGGGGTGGGGGCGACTATCACACTATGTTTATTATTAATTAAAGAAGATTTTCAAGATCAACTTGATAGATACAGTCAGAGGGAAAGCAGGCATCTCTCAAATATTTTGCACCCTGCCCACCAGACCTTCAAGGGAGGGGCTTCCAGGCAAGTTTCCCTGCATAGTAAATTCAGATACCTGTCCATGCTGTCTGCCTTCCGAGGCATGAGCGAGACGTTCCATGAGTGTGGATGTTGGGACATTTATGAGTTCATGTGCCCTGGATTGACATTTGTGTGTAAGGACAAATGACTAGTGTCTTGCTGGTCATTTGAACAGGTGTAAAGTAAAGATTACTTAACACTGTCTTTAGATTCTGTCTATAGCTTCTCTGTAAAATGAGAAATAAAATCTATGGAGATGATCCAGGTGCAGAAAAGAAATAAATGATCAACATATAAAGAAGTGGGTACTGTGTCCTGGTTGGCTGGGAGCAGACTTTTCCTTTTATAATCTTGTTATCATTGCAAATTTATGAATTCTAAAAAATTTAGAAACGATGTGAAATATTTAAATGCATTTTAAAGACTGTGCATAGATGATGGAACTATAACCCCAAAGCATCCAAAGTGGTTTCACAAGCTGGAGATTGGCTCTGGAAGGCCTTGGCCTATCCTGGCCTGGACTATATCTGTGTGATGCGGGGATGTGGGTGGGTGCCAGTGCACAGCAATTCAAGCATAGAGTGTCATCCAAAGGAGTGGGGAAACAGGAAAAGAGAGGTACCTCAATTGTGGTTGGTTTTGTTTGAGGTAGAATCTGATCATGTAGTCCTGGCAACCTGGAAGTTCTGATCCTTTGTCTCTGCCTCTCTAGTACTGAGGTTATGGACTTGATATCCAGGATCTTACCATCAAGACCCTCACTGAAGGATTCAAAGCAGGTGCTCTACTACTGAGCCACCACCCAGTCCCTCACTGGAGATTCTAGGCAGGTGCTCTACCCCTCAGCCACACCCCAGCCCCTCACTGGGGAATTCTAGGCAGGGGCTCTATCACTGAGCCACACCCCAGCCCCTCACTGGAGGATTCTAGGCAGGTGCTCTACTACTGAGCCATGCCCCAGTTCCTCACTGGGGGTTCTAGGCAGGCTCTCTATCAACTTAGCTGTATGCCAGGCATCTGTAGAAAACATTGAGACAGAAATAAAAACCACTAACAGTCAATTTGGTTCTTTATTATTACCATGTGCCAACCAATCCGCCCAATGCCAGCAATGCTGTCTGTCTCTCCCCCGAATCTTTTCATGGTTCTAAGTTCTGCGCGGTGTAGCAGTTACAGTTGAGTGTAACGATACAGCCTCCAATTAGCACATGGCGCGATCTGTTCTCTCAGTAAACAATGCGTTGGTGATGGAGGATAACTTGGAGAAGTCCCAGGTACACAGTTGGAGCTCCATACATGGGGGCTCAGCTGTGAATTGTTCATGTGAAATGATGCTTGCCAAGATTCTGGGCTGCTGGGCTCGCTTCTGTATAGGGTACAGGTCTTCAACTGTCACGCGTAACACATTTCTGTGCTTAAACAGTAGATTCAACATAAGCAATCACACAATGACTCCAAAGACAAAGAAAGAGAAGTTGAATGATTTTAATTCTGCCTTCCTTTGTCACCAACCAGCGGTTTGGTTTGTTTAACATGTAAAACAGCAGAACAGGACCAGAGAGAGGGCTCAGGCAGTAGAGACACCTGCTGCCACGCCTGATGACCTGAGCTGGATCCTTGGGACCCATGTGGTGGAGAAAACCAACTCCCACAGGTTGTCCTCTGGTCTCCTATACACATGCGCGCACACACACACACACGCATACATGCACACGTATAAACACATGTACACACTCGCACAGACATATACATACATACATGTACATACACACATGTACACATGCACACACACGCACACATATACACACATGCACACACGTACACACATGCATACACGTACATACATGCATACATGTACATACACACATGTACACACACACCCACCATAAACTTTTAAAAATATTTTAAATAAGAAAAAAGAACCAAGGAGAGTCATATTTTTGTGTGATCTGTGCCAATTTCAGTGTGCACAAGCGATACCCCCACTGAATTCAAGTAACATGTAATACATGAAGAAAATAATCTTTTCTTACAGAACTATTTCTACAAAATTGAACAGATTAAAAAATAACATACTGCACACAGGTGTCTGTGTACTTAGCAAATGCCAGCCCAACACACTGGCAGCGCTCTACACTGCTTGGTACCTGAGGTCTCAAGTTCAAGTCTATAATTTTCTCTCCAGGTCGGGTCCTTAAGACTATATAGACCTCTGTCTACAATTAATCTCAGAATAAACTATGTAACTACACGTTACAGTCACTCTGAGAATTGTGTTGGATATCCTTGTCTTGTCTATTGGGTTATGATTGGACAGTGATATGTTTGTATGTCAACTTGACAAGGGGTCAACTGTGCTAATTGGCTTTTGTCTATTTGCCACAAAGCTACACATGTCTGAGAAGAGAGAATATTAACTGAGAAAATGCCACCAAAAGTTTGCCCTACAGGCAAATCTGCAGCACATTTTCTTAACTGACAATTGATGGGGAAGGGTCTAGTTCACTGGAGGCAGAGCCACGCCTGAGCAGGTAGTCATGGATGATATATAAGCAAGCTGAGCAATCCATAGGGAGAAAGCCAGTGAGCGCCACCCCGCATTGGTCTCTGCTTCAATTCTTAGAAGTACAGGTGAGCCACCACACCTACCTAGGATTTATGTGGGGTCTAGGGATCTGAACTCCAGTCCTGGCGTTTGTGAATTAAACATTTTGACCACTGAAGCACCTCCTGAGCCTCACACCTCACACAAAGTCTCTCACTGGACCTGGGGCTCATTGATTCTGCCAGTCTGACTAACCAATCAGTTCCAGAGACACCCGTCTCCCTACGCTCCCTACCCTAAAACTACAGACACTGCCTTGCCTAGCTCTACATATGTTCTGGAGATCTGAACGGGGGTCCTCATTTTTACGTGGCAGGTACTTTACCCACGAATCCATACCCCTAGACCCCAAGAGGACCTCTCATCGCCTTCCTAAGCTCAATTCTTGTCCACTCTGGTGGTTGAATTCAGTAGTTTTGTTTGTTTTTTAAGTCTTTTGCTAAGGCACACAGAGTTGTGTTAGGTCTCTGTCACTTGCATCCAGAAAGTTCTGACAAATACATAAGCTGCTTTGACAAGACTTGCTACTTCCTACAACAAGAAGTTCACTCTTCCTTCCTCTGATGATGAAGCACCGTTAATTTGTATGCAAATGAGACAGTGGCCTCTCCCTTATCAGCTGGACTTGATTTCGTTTTACAAAACAGAAACACGCATTCCACTTTATACAAATGTACAATACAGGGCTGCAGCCTGAAGCAAATATCTTTCTCTTTTTTTCTCTTCCAATTGCTAAGCAAGACCTCGCTTGCTATGTAAAGGCTTTTGTAACCTTTGACATGGTTGCTTCAGATCTTTCCTCCCAGAGTGAAACTTTAGGCAGAAAGGGCTGGGTCAGGAGCACTCATCCGAAAGCAAATCGCCCACAGCCCACGTGATCAAAATGCAGAGTGTGTCTGTCTCTGCCTGCTGGCATTCTAGAATGAGCAATTGAGAGGAGATGAGTGTGTATCCATGCCAGGTCTTGGTCAGCACATCAGTACTGGGAGGGAATGACCCTAGATTCCTGTCACAGAAGAGCACAGGCTGTGAAAACCCCGACAAGATGGAAGAGAAAGAAGGATCTTGTTGAGATGCATTGAGCCACAGGTGCAAGCTTGGGTAGCACAATGATGCTCCCAGTGATGGTGAGACACAGGTCTAAGCTTGGGTACCACAGTGATGCTCCCAGTGACAATGAGCCACAGATGTAAGCATGGGTACTACAGTTTTGCTCCCAGTGATGGTGAGCCACAGGTGTAAGCTTGGGTACCACAGTGATGCTTCCAATGATGATGAGACAATGTAAACTTGGGTACCACAGTGATGCTCCCAGTGATGGTGAGCCATGGGTGTAATCTTGGGTACCACAGTGATGCTTCCAATGATGATGAGACACTGTAAACTTGGGTACCACAGTGATGCTCCCAGTGATGGTGAGCCATGGGTGTAATCTTGGGTACCAAAGTGATTCTCCCACTGATGGTGAGCCATGGGTGTAAGCGTGGCTGCCACAGTGATTCTCCCAGTGATGGTGAGCCTAATTTTTAAAATAGCCATAATCTAGAAATATTTCTTCCCTCAGATCTGTGTTCTCTTCTTTTAGAGCCTAGCAAACTCTGAGAGAGAGAGAAAAACAGATGTTTCTATTTTCTTCTGTGTTTGTGTTACATATGTGTGGAGTATGCACGTGTTTTTGTGTGTATGTGTGTCTGAGTGAGGGTGAATGTGCATGTGTGAAGGCCAGAGGCCAATGTCAGGTGTCCCCCCCCCCCCATCACTCTCCACCTTGTACTTTTGAGACAGAGTCATTCACTGAACCTGGAGCTCAGATTTGACTAGACTGGCTGACAGGTGAACTCCAGGGGTCCTTCTGTCTCCATGCATATAACCCAGCACTGGGATTAGAGACACACAGCTTTTTACCTGGGTTCTAGGGATCCGATTCAGATCCTCGTGGTTATGTGACAAGTACTTTACTGATGGAGCTCGCTTGCTCCCCAGACTTGGGACCTAGCTTCTAAAACAGTTCAGAAATCTTTGTTCCTTCAGATCTCTCCTCCTCATTTAGGAGTTTTATTTGATTTTATTTGTGTTTGTGTGTGTACATGCATGTGCGCACGTGTGCGTGGTCCATGCATGTGAGTGTACAGGCACACACATGCATGGAACCACATGCGGGGGCCAGAGTAGAACATTGGTGCCTTTATTTCTTATACTTTCTGCCTAATTGCCTTGAGACACCGTCTCTCGCTGTACTGGAAGCTTGCTATCTCGGTTAATCTTGCTGGTTAGCAAGCTCTCAGGATCTGCCTGAATCCTTTATCCCACCCTGCCAATATGTGCATGCACATGTATGTGTGCATACATGTGCATACACGCACACACATTTTCAGAGTTTAGTACATTGTGAGAAAAGCAGCAACATCTTTTATATTTTCAGTGGCTACATTCATATCCCTCCAATACACAAGACTTAACTAACATGTGAGTCATTTACTGTCATGCAGAATCTGGGGACTAAAGGCAGCTCAGAGTGCCTCACGGGTTCATGGCTAGTCATTAGTGAGGACTGTGTTATACTTTGTATGTAAAATGTGCCCCACAAACTCGTATGTTTCAACACCTAGTCCTCAGCTAGGAGCAGAGAAAGAAGTGGGTGGTGGAGGGCAGGCTTTGAAGGTCAGTCACAGGATGACCTTGCTTCTGCCTTAATACTCTGCTTCCTAATGACTGACCAGTTGTGACTAGCTCCCTCCCAGCAACACTGCCACAAGTGTGAGCCAATCCCACCGCCATGACGGACTGAGCCCTTTCAAACTGTGAGCCCCAAACAAGAACAACAAAAAAAAATCCTTCCTCCCTTGAGTTGCCCTAATTGACTGTTTACAAGAAGAAGACTAATAGAGATTGCTGCTGGTGGGTGGTGCCTGGAAACAGGCAGGGCACTGAAGTCTCTACAGAATGTTTGCAGATTCTTACCGCCATCAAATAGAGAACTCAGGGATGAGACAAAGACAGGAGTTGGGAGGTTCATTACAAGAAAATGCTACACCCTAGGGCAGCTGTGCTCAACCTGTGGGTCAGGACCCCTTTAGGGGTCATATATCAGATATACTGCATATCAGATATTTACATTATAATTCATGGTTGTTACAAAATTACAGTTATGAAACAGCAATAAAATAATTTTATGGTTGGGGTCGCAGCATTAGGAAAGTTGGGAACCATTGCTCTAGGGCAAGCAGACTTCTTAAGGGAGGATTTCTTTGGTGGGATTTGGGGTGGCTCATTTTATTGGAGAACCTGAATGAAGAAAGGATTTCTCCTGAGGTGATGGAAAAAGGGAATTCGAGGAACATGATGGAATTTTCTTGAAACAGGGTTCACTTTCTTTTCTACTCTTTATACAGACTTGAGTATTGCTCCTTTGAAAACATTAATCTTACTTTTTATATTATTATTACTATTATTAATATTTTTGATACAGGGTCTCTTTCTATAGTCCTTGCTGTTCTGGAACTTACTTTGCAAACCAGACTGGCCTCTGCCTCCCAAGTGCTGAGATTAAAGGTATGTATCACATGCCTGATCAATCCATCCCCTTTATATTTTGAACCAGGGTCTCTTACTAGAACCTGGGACTGACTGACTAAAGCTAGACTATCTGTCCAGTGCCCTAGAGAACACCTGTATCCACCTTTCCAAAACTGAGATCTTTCACATGGGTGCTGGGGATTGAACACAGGTCCTCGTGTGTGTGCATCAAGCATTTTACCCATTGAGTCCCCTCCTTGTAAGCAGACACTGCACTTTTGCTTCCTGGCCACCCAGACCCAAGTAATCACACAGAAACTATATAAATTACAACACTGTTTGGCCTATTAGCTCAGGCTTCTTAAAACTCTTTGATCTGAAAATAACCCATCTCTATTAGTCTATGTATCACCATGAGGCTGTAGCCTATCAGTAAGGTTCCAGTGAGTCCAGTCCTTCTCCTTCGGAAGATACATGGCATCTCCATGACTCTGCCTACTCTCTCTATATGTCTCTGTTTGGATTTACTACTTGGCTTTACTCTGTTAAACCATTGACTGAAACAGCCTTATTAATCAACCAATAAAAGCATCATATATATACAGAAGGACATCCCACATCATCTCCCCTTTTCTATCTAATTAAAAAGGAAGGTTTTAACTTTAACATAGTAAAATTACATACAACAAAACAGGTATTAAGCTAGAATTATACTTACAATATTTCTTTGTGAGTCTAAAGTTTCCTATCTAATTTATCTTTTATTATAACTAAGGAAAACTATAACTATTTATTTTCAACTCTTCAAAGACCCCAGAAAGATATAGTATTACCTAAGTAAACAGGAAGTGCACTGTAAACAATTTCCAAAGTTTTAGAATTGACAGAGATATCTGCTGCCTGGATAATCACCCAAAGTTCTTCTGTAATGTTAGGGCATCCATTTCTAGCTAACAGACCCATAGTATCCTGCAGACTTTTCCATGAAGCAAGAAATTTGAAAGACTGTTTTGCCTATATTGGCACTTTGTCAGTCACTTTCTCCTGTGTCCTGCAGAATATCTGGCAGTTTCTTCTGTGAAGCAGGAACCCTTAAGGACCATCCTATCTTTTGGAAAGTTCACTTTTCTGTGGGTCCTGCATGTCCAGTTAATACAGCATACCATAAAGCAGTCCAGGCAAGAGGAGTTTCTTGCCCAAATGTCTAGCTTTGTCGCATTGAAGGCAAATTCCATAAAGAATTTCTTTAATACCCATCAACCTCTCTAAAGTAATTTGTGCTGCCAGAAACAGACATGTCTCACTGTTGAGGAAAATATAAGTTCTCAAAACATTTTAAATGCCATATTCTGTAGGTCTTTGAAATGTTTAAAGAATATCTATCCTTCTGAAATGAATCTCTGTTTATCTAGAAAACCTAACTAACATGACTACAAGTTTGAGTATTATAGATGACTATAAATTATACAATACATTTTTAAATGAGCTCTCTATAATCATAATACTTTAAACAAGAGTAGAAATATACATACAACAAAATTGACCTTAAATTTGTATTAAAAAATCAAAGCCCATAGCAGTGCAAAGTATTCATCTCAATATCATACCCCCTTTAAATAAAAACAAACATTTATAAACAATTATTTTGGAAATTTGGGCATTTTTTTCTCCAAACTTCTTTATGCTGTTTATTGGGTGAAGTATTTTTACAGTTAATGGAGACCTTTTGGGGGATCTTGTTCTATCAAACCACCTTAGCCCGGAAGGAATCCACAGATTTTTCATCTTCTGTGGAAATAAAAGCAGAACCCCCTTTCCAAAACAACATATCTTTAGATCCAAATTTTGAAGTCATGATACTTTTAAAATATATATGTTGGTTTAGCTTAGCAGGCCCAGAATAAAAAGGCTCTCTGCAGTCAAAAAATTCAAAGAAAACACAATATATATAATCCAGACTCTGTGTATATTCCATCTTTGATCCTTTAATCTAGGACTGTCTGTACTCTTTTATATTACTTTTACTGTCTCTTTAAAGTCTTTTTTTATTTTTCAAAACTATTTACTTCTTTTTATTACTGTCTATACTCTTTTTCCTCTCTTTCCCAAGCCTGTGTACATTTTAAAAAATTGTACATTGTGACCCATTCAAAGGTTTATTTATTTTTGTCTGAATCTGTCTTTATTGCCTATCTGTAATCACTCTCTGACCAGGAGTGCCTTTTATTTTTTAATGCTAAGCAGACATGGATAGGATCAACGCTGTGTCCCTGCTTGTTGGGTCTGTCCCAACCAACATGGCAAAGTTATGTTCATTGCCTCTGCGAGCCATGCTCATTGCCCCTGCTCCAGGGATGCAATGGGTCCCTGTCACCATTAAACAGCTAGTAGCATGTTGCTCACAAGCCCATTCAAGTGCTCAACATTCTGAAAGAGTCACACTTGTTTGTATTGCCAGTATGAACCAGGAGGCTGTCTCTCAAAGAAGCCCTGGAGTTGTTGTTGCTAATACTAAGTTAGGAAGCCTGCTCTTAAAGGAGCCACACCTCTGCTCACCACTAGCAAACAGAGCCTACCTGAAAAAATGTGGGTACCAAAAAGCTATGCTTGGCTCCCATTTTTGTGGGTCTAAAAGCCCATTTTTTTCTTAAGGTTTTTTTTAGGTCTTATGTGGAAGCATGCCCCAGACATTGAGTACCATTTTGTAAGTGGAGACTGAGCTTTCGCTTCCTGGCTGCCCTCACCTAAATAATCACACAAAAAACTATATTAATTACAACACTGTTTGGCCTATTAGCTCCTGCTCCTTATTAACCAACTCTTACATCTTAAATTAACCCATTCTTATTAACCTATGTATCACCATGAGGCTGTTGCCTACCAGTAAGGTTCCAGTGTGTCCTTCTCCTTTACAATGTCTCCCTGACTCTGCCTACTCTCTCTCTATATCTCTGTTCAGATTTGCCACCTGGCTATACTCTGCTAAGCTATTGGCTGAAACAGCTTCATTCATCAACAATAATAGCAATACATACGCAGAAGGACATCCCACATCACCTCCTCATCCCAGTTTTTGTTTCTTGAGATAACATCTCACTCATAGCCCAAGCTGGCCTTGAGCTGAGGTCCTCTTGCCTCAGCCTCCCAAGTGTCTCCCAAGGCCTTGCCCTGCCATGCCCATCTCCTCTTGGGGAAATAGTCTTATTACATATAATCATTTGTTTGGAAGGCCGGACATGGCTCACATGTAGAGGTCAGAGGACAACTTCCTGAAGTGGGTTCACTCCTCCCACCACACGGGCTCCAGGGACTGAACTCAGGTAGCCAGGCTTGGTGTCGAGTGTCTTTACCTGCTGGGTCCCCTTGCAGGCCCTCCACCTGGGGAATTTTAAAATGATTAATGCTGGGCTGTACGGATGGCCTAGTCACTAAAGTGCTTGCCAGACATGTATGAGGACCTGAGTTCACATCCCCAGCACCTATGTTAAAAGATAGCAATGCTGCATGCTTATAATCCCAGCACTGAGGAGGTGGAGAACAGGCAGGTCCCTGGGGCCTATGGGCCAGACAGCCTAGCCAATGGTAAGCTCCAGGTTCAGTGAGACTTTACTTCAATAATAAGATGGGAGTGATTGAGGAAGACACCCAACTTCAACCTCTGACCTACACACATGTGCATGCTAACTTACATGTGGACACACACTGGGTTTTATCCCCAGAAATTGTCAGTTGACCCTTGGGCCACATGTGCTTGTACTGGAGAGAAATGACTCAAACACCGGGTAGGAAAAACGCTTCTGTACCCTCCCCTTTCTCAAGCATCTCTCAGAGATGCTCCGTGAGATGAGCAGGGATCCAAGACAGAGACCTCAAGCTTTAAGACATTCCGTGAGGATGCATGAGCCTCCATCCTAACTCAGGTACTCAGTGCTGCTAGCATGGGAGAGACAGGAGCTGTGCACGGCAGACAGGAAGCCACACGGTGACAATTATATTGACTTTCACTAAGGGAAAGGAAGAGCATCTCCCCACATCTGGGCCTTGGTGATACTTTGAACAGTTCAGGGACACTTGGAGGCTAATGCGTGTACTCCAGAAATCCCTCATTCTACATGAGGAGGTTTTGTTTGATTCCCTCTATGGACAATAGCCACTAATCCCCACAGCAGCGCCTCAGAAGCACAAGAAAAGCATCCTCTTGCTAGGCAGACTAGCACACGCCTACAGTCCAAGCACTTTGGAAACCGAGGCAGGAGGTGACTTCACCTCGGGTTACATAGTGAGTTCCAGGTCATCCTGGTCTGCATATAGTGAGAGCATCCTATTTTGGGGAGTGGAGTGTGGCAAGGAAGCTGAAAAATTGCCGTAGTCAGTAAAGCACTAACCACATAAACGTTAAGGACCTAAGTTCAATCCCCAGAACCCACTTAAAAGGCCAAGTGTGGAGGCTGGGAGAGATGGCTCAGTGATTAAGATGATTTGCTGGTCCTTCCAGGAGACCCTGGTTTGGTTCTCAACACCCGTATGCTGGTTCCCAACCTCCCATAGCTCTAGTTTCAGGTGATCTGTGCCCTCTTCTAGCCTTCACAGAAACTGCATGCATGTGGTATAGCCAAAACACTCATACACATCAAAGAAAAATAATTCTCGTTAAAAGTCAAGCATGGGCCAATGTCAGGTAACCCTTAGGACAAGGCCTAGCAAGCTGAATTCAGTCCCTGGAACCCACACGTAGGAAGAGAATTAACTCCTGATGTCCACATGGCCACATATGCACACAATCAACTAACAGTTATTAAAACACCAAGAGTGGCTATCATCATCATCATCTTCATTTATGCCCCAGCAATGTTTAAGCATGAGTGAGCAGCCTGTTTATGGCCATTCTCCAGTTGGTCCTATCCTGGGCAGTCCTAGATGTTTGTGTTATTGTCTTACTCAAGGTTCCACAGTCTTCCATTGTGCTGTCTATTCAGAACCTTTTAGGACTTCTTCTTTGCCTTGGTACACACTTGTAATTCCAGTGTTGGGGAACAGACACAGGACACTCTCTGAGGTTCATTTATGGTCAACCCATTCTACTTGGCAAGTTTCAGGTCAGTGAGAGACCCTGTCTCAGAAACAACAAGGTAGATAGGAACATCACCTGAAGTTCACATCAGGTTTCCACATTTGTGAGAACATACAAACACTCACATGACACGCATGCTTTCCTTTTGGCAAAGACATGAGTCACACACACAATGTGGCAAGAGCTTGGCCTCACTGCTGGGGTTGGGGACAAGTAGAAGAACAGGGAGCAGAGGAGTTAAGGGTGCTTATGGAAGATACTGGAGACACCAGGCTTAAAATATGGTAACTGCCTCACTCAAGTTGAGGATGGGGGTTCACGAGAAGGAAGATCACCAGACAGGACTCGAGTCTCAGAAGCCACCCTCTTACCTGGCGGCTCTGTACCACCTCTGCATTGATCACCTGCATGGATGCCGCAGTCCCCCATTCGTCCGATGAATAGCAATGCAGCAGCTATGCTTCCCTCTCGCCCTTGCTCTCCGCCTGACTGACAGCTTGGATTCATCAGAGGAAGAGCTCACAAACTGCATCTGTCATTAAACAAAAATCGATACAGTGCATTCTGTGATGGAAGCACAGTTTTGTGTAACAAGGCAGTGTTTCCTCTAAACTCTCAGGTCCGTGCCTGTTCCCCAGCCCCAGGGTATTGAGAGGCCCTGTTGAGACTGAGTCCTGGAAATGCGTGCATCAACCTTGGAGGTTAATACTTTGTGTGTTGTGTATGTGTTCATATGAGTGCAGGTAAATGCATGTGCTTGGATACAAGTATATATGTTTGCACATGCATGTGGAGGTCACTTGTAAACCTCAGGTATTATTCCTTGTTTACTATCTACCATGATTTTTGAGCTAAGACTCTCTTGGCTCTGGTGGTCAGTCATCAAGCCCCGTGGATCTGTCTTTACCTCCTTAGTACTGGGAATACAAAATCGTACTGCCATACCTAACTATTTTTTTACATGGTATTCTAAGTTGCTTTAACTGCTAACTTAACATAGCCTAGGGACATTTGGGAAATGAGTCTCAGTTGATGGACTGTCTGCATCAGACTGGCCTGTGGGCCTGTCTGTGGGGAATTGTCTTAACTGTTGATTGATACAGGAGAACCCAACCCACTGTGGGTGGCATCATTCCCTAGATAGGAGAACCAGCTAGCCATCTTCCTCCATGGTTTCTGCTTCAAGTTCTAGTTTGAGTCCCTGCCTTGACTTCTTCTGTGATGCTAGGGGTGTGCCTACAGATGTTGTTGGAGCATCCTGTATCCCCTCATATGTCGTTGCCTTGACCTCCAAGCTCAGCAGCCAATGGCTGTCTCTTCAAGCAAGAAGCTACCTTCTCCCTCATGGAGCCCACGTCCCTGGCCTGCACAAAGATCTGGCCTTACCTGGATACAGAGTCAATAGGGTCACAACATAACTGTCTACCCATCACTATGTAATAAGCCACCTTCACAGTTCTCTCTCTCTCTGTCTCTGTCTCTCTGTCTCTCTCTCTCTCTCTCTCTCTCTCTCTCTCTCTCTCTCTCTCTCTCTCTCTCTCTCTCTCTCTCTCTCTCTCTCTCTTTCTCTCTCTGCACCTGTGTATCTGTGTGTATGTGTGAATGTAGGGGGTGGTAATGGTGATTGCATGTGAGCACATGTGCACACACATAGATAGAAGCCAATGATTAATTTCCATTATCTTCCTTCATCAGTTTTCAAACAAGGTCTCTCACTGAACCTGGAGCTCACTAATTATGCTAGACTGGCTTTCCACCAACGCCCAGGGATCCGCATGTCTCCACCACCCCAGGACTGGGATTATGGACACTCCCCACCATGTCTCACTTTCAGGTGGGAGCTGAGGATCTGAGCTCAAGTCTTCATGTTTGCACAGCCAGCAATTTACCCCCCAGCCATCCCCCCAACTCAGGCATGTAGATGTAACAAGACATAGGTCACACCATTTCTGTGGGGTAGAAGTTCGTGGGTGCTCTAATTTTCTTTCTGTGGCTGCACTCTGACTGAAAGCAGCTTGAGGGGATGAAAGGGTCTATCCGGCTTACCCTTCTAAGTCACAGGACATGACTGGGAGAAGTCAAGGCAGGAGCTTGAAGGCTATTTCACACTGTGTGACCTTCAACCAATTCACTTCACAGCCAGAGTTCTGTAGAAACCGTGGAGAGCTGCTCAGCTAGCTCTCTTACACAGCCCAGGGACATCTGCCTAAGGAATGTGCTGCCCAGGGTGGACTGGGACTTCCTGTCTCAATTGACTATCAGGACAATCCCCACAGACATGCCCACAGGCCAGTGAGATTCCTTTCCTGGGTGATTCTACTTTTATCAAATTGATAATTAAAATTAACCAGGACATGAATGTCTCCCCATCCCCCAGGTGGCTCTGGTTCAGAGAGTCTCACATGGAGCTACAGTGGAGATGTCAGTAGGGCTTGTTGATTCTACTAAAGGCCTATGGACAGTAAGCTATCCACCGCTGTAATGATCTCATACCAAGGCCAACCTATTAGGTGATTCTGGGCAGGAGACCCCCAGCTCTTCATTTCTCTCCATTGAATATCCTCACAGCTCAGTGACCAGCTTCTTCTGGTGTGATGGCTCAAGAGAACAGAGTCTGCAAGCACCTTAGCATCTAGCCTTTGAAAGCATGTATTATCTTTCCCACAGTGTCCCATTGTCTCAGGTCCCTCCTGTTTCAAGGTGGGAGGAGCTGGGTCAGGCTGTAAAGCCTACTATGGAAGCTTCTTGGAAACACCATGGGAATGCTCTGTGGAGTTTCCATGACACCATGCCCTTCAGGGCCTCTTTCTGTTTATGGCCACGACCCCCTACTCTTTAGTCAATTTTGCTTGGGTCTATCTTTCTTTTTCCTATTCTTTTATTTCATTTTAGTTAACTTAGCTCAGCTTACTTTATTACTGGGGATACAGAATCTAGGACTTCAAACATGTTAGATAATTGATCTACCACTGAGCCAATCCTCTAGTTCCTTAGTGGGATTCTAGGCAGACACTCTACCCCTGAGCCACACCCCAGCCCCTCACTGGGGATTCTAGGCAGGGGCTCCACCCCTGAGCCACACCCCAGCCCCTCACTGGAGGATTCTAGGCAAGTGCTCTACCACTGAGCCACAGTCCAGCCCCTCACTGGGGGATTCTGGGCAGGTGCTCTACTGCTGACCGCTGAGTTATAGCACTAACCCTTTAAAACAGACTCTCACACTACACTGTCCAATCTGAGCTTGCACTCACTCTCTATCCCAAGAATTTTCAATCCTCCTGCCTCAGCCTCCTAAGTAGCTGGGTCACAGGCTGTGCACCCAACCTAGCAACATTTCTTCTCAGGGGATTTTCACTTTCACACAGATGCTTGCACAATGATTGTGACATCCAAACTCCATGGCTCCTTTCTGACTGTCTCCAACCTCTCACACCATCAGAGTGCCACTTGGAGCCTCACTCCCCTTTGCTGTGGCCCTAGCTTTCTCCTAGGAGTCCCCGTTCTCGCATGTGTCTCTATAGCCACTAGCTGAGGTCCAATTGGAACAGAGTGAGTGACCACCTGGCACTCAGGACCAATGATAACTTTTTTTAAAAGGTGATCCTGAAGATTGGACGCAGAGTCTAGTGCATGCGGATCAAGAGTTATACCCCTGAGCTGCACTGTCCAGCTCCCATCAGCTCCTTCTGCTAACTCCCAGACGGCCCTTCATAGCAGCTATTACTGTCTGCCTTTCACACGAGCAATTTCTTTGTGTGCCTACACACGTGTATGCATGTAAAAGTCAGAGGACAAACCTGGGTGCCATCCCTTGGGTGTTTCAAACCTTTCCCTCCAGGCAGCATCTCTCACCAGCCTGGAGCACACCTTGCAGGCTGTCTGGCAAATTGCCACAGGGATTCACCTAGGTCTGGTGTTAGAAGCACACATCACCACACTCAGCTTTAAGTGGGCTCAGGTCCTCACACTTGCAACGCAAACGCTTTACCATCCAAGCCATCTCCCTAGCCCCTAGGAGAGAGCTCCACTTTAAGAAAACAAGCAACATGTTCAAATTCGCGTAGCTTACATCAGAGCTGCCCCTCAGACCACACCTGGGAACTTCAGAGCTTACGTCTGTCCCTTGGTCATTCTCTCCAACTGCAGCTGAGGTGACAGCCTTCAGGAGGCGACAGATGGAGACAGAGATAAAAGTCACAGCTGTCTGTCACCCCATCCTGTGGTCCACATCGCCTTTCACTGGCACAATGATGACAACTCCCTGTCCTTCAGTACCCACACTGGGGAACCCCAGCATGCATTTGCTTTTCCTGCTCTGATCAGCCCGGGACTGTGGTCACTCTGGTGAGGACATACAGACCCCTGTCACGTTACCTCCTCAACCTCAACACCCTCGATTCAGAAGCTCCACATCCTCTGAGCTCCGGGCATCCTTCCTGGCTGCTGCAGGCGGAAGTGCTTCCTCTCAGACAAAATATACTTCTTCACGCACACTTGGGTTGAGGCTGGATGCCTAGGCATGGTGGAGTTCATACTAATGCCTCTTGGTCATTCTCTCCAGCTGCTGCTGAGGTCCTTAAGGAGTTTACAGGTGGAGACAAAGATAATAGTGTCAGGACAGGAACTTACCCATGCAGTCTAGTGCATAGGTAAGACCTGCTTTAGAAGTGACTCAGTGGCCAACCCCACATTAGACAAAGGTCTGATCTCCAAAATATATAAAGAACTAAAGAAACTAGACATCAAAATTCTAAATAACCCAATTAAAAAATGGGGTACTGAACTGAACAGAGAATTCTCAACAGAAGAATTTCAAATAGCCAAAAGATACTTAAGGACATGTTCAACTTCCTTAGCTATCAGGGAAATGCAAATCAAAACAACTTTGAGATACCATCTTATACCTGTCAGAATGGCTAAGATCAAAAACACCAATGATAGCTTATACTGGAGAGGATGTGGAGTAAGGAGAACACTCATCCATTGCTGGTGGGAATGCAAACTTGTGCAACCACTTTGGAAATCAGTGTGGAGGTTTCTCAGAAAATTGGGAGTCAACCTACCTCAGGATCCAGCAATACCACGCTTGGAAATATACCCAAGAGATGCCCAATCATACTACAAAAGCATTTGTTCAACTATGTTCATAGCAGCATTATTTGTAATAGCCAGAACCTGGAAACAACCTAAATGTCCCTCAATGGAAGAATGGATAAAGAAAGTGTGGCACATCTATATAGTAGAGTACTACTCAGCAGTAAAAAGCAATGACATCTTTAATTTTGCATGCAAATATATGGAAGTAGAAAACACTATCCAGAGCCAAAAATATGAATATGGTATGTACTCACTCATTAGTGGATTCTAGCCCATAAACACAGGACATTGGGCCTATAGTTCGTGATTCTGTAGAAGCTAAGTAATAAAGTGAACCCAAAGAAAAACATATATAGATCCTCCTGGAAACTGGAAGCAGACAAGATCACCAGGCAAAAGTTGGGAGCATGGAGGTGGGTTGGGTGAAGGGGAGACGGGGAGAGAGAGAGGAGAAGGGGAGGGTTGGGGAGAGCGTGGGGGAGAGGGATGGTTGAGATGGAGAAAGGACAGATACAGGAGCAGGGAAGAAGATATTTTAATTGAGGGAGAGCCATTTTGGGGTTGGCAAGAGGCTTGGCTCTGGAGGGGTTCCCAGGAGTCTACGGAGATGACCCCAGCTAGGACCCTGGGCAGTAGAGGAGAAGGTGCCTGAACTGGCCTTGTCCCATAGTCAGACTGATGACTATCTTGAATCACCATAGAACTTTTGTCTGGCAACTGATGGAGATAGAGACAGAGACCCACATCGGAGCACTGGACTCAGCTCCCAGTTAAAGAGCGGAAGGAGGGAAAATGTGAGCAAGGAAGTCAGGACCACGAGGGGTTGGTCCACCCACTGAGACAGTGTGCCTGAGCTAATGGAAGCTCACCAGCTCCAGCTGGACTGGGAATGAATGAGCATATGATCAAACTGGACCCTCTGAATGTGGTTGACAATTGGGGCCGACTAAGAAGCCAACAATAATGGCACTGGGATTTGTCTCTACTGCATGTACTGGCTTTTTGGAATCCTATTCACTTTGGATGCATACCTTCCTAAGCCTGGAGGTAGGGGGAGGGCCTTGGACTTCCCACAAGGCAGGGGACCTTGCCCTCTATTAGGACTGGAGGGATTGGGGGGAGGGTTGTGGGGGAGCAGTAGGGAAGTGGGAGGAGAGAAGGAAGTGGAAATTTTGATTGGTATTATTTATAAAGTAATAAAAAAAATTAAAAAAGATTGAAAACAAGAAAAGAAAAATAAAGGCCATTGAATGTTTCAGATTGGTTATAATTTAAAATAAAATTTTTGTTGGAATTATTTTTAACTATCCCACACAGGTAGGGTCCTTGTGTAAATCTTAGACATCAGTAATGTAATTCTTTTGACTATAATGTAATTCTTATGTGAAGATGTTTATCTTCATTCAGAAATGTCAAGTGACACTAAGCTGTTCTGGCATTTACTTAGTCATCCATTATTTTAAAAACCAAGATTTGTGGCAGTGATCTCTAGCATAACCCAAACTAGCTTCAGAAATGAGCTTCAGTAACACGTGATGGGCAGGTTTATTTGCCAGTTGTGGAGAAACTGGTCAGTAGCAAGCTGCCAATATTGTTGTTAATGAAGATGGTATGCTAAAGTTATTTCTTAGTAGCCATGAATTTAAAACATATGTTAAGAAAAATCTATTTCCAGTCTCTCGGTCACTTTCTGGTATTGTGCTTGCCCAATGGAATGGGCAGTGCATAGTTTATTCCAACATTAGTGTTCTGTGTCAATGGGGCTACTGTTTCTCAAAATATTATTGATGTAACTGAAACAATGTGGGCTTTAAATTTTTTCATACATATTTATCTTCTGTATAAATTGTTTATTGAGCATCTATTATAAAAAAAAAACAAGGAATTTTCTGGCAGCCAGAGATGTAATAAATTATATATAATTCTTCTAAAAAAAGAAAAAGAAAAAAAAGGATTGACTCAGTGGAGGAAGCGCTTGCTGCACAAGCCGGATGACCTGAGTTCAATCCCCAGAACTCACAGTGGAAGAGGAGAACCAATCCCTAAAAGTTAGACTTCAGTGTCTTTGTACAGGACTCTTCTCTGAGCCAAAATGCCACCATCTTGCGGAGTTTGACCAGACTTGCTCTACAGAGATCAGCACGGCTGGGCTTGTTAGCTGTTGACCTTCCTTTTCGGAAAAGGGAAGAGGGCAGGGTCGTGGAAACTTCACCTCTTCCAACCAACTAAATGCTATTTTACCCTAACTTCACATCACTTTGGGATCTCTCTGAGAAGGGCTAGAGGAGACAGGTGGAAATACGGAGGAGATTCCATCTACACAGTCATGGGTATCAGGTCTAAAGGAAACTCCATGTCTTAGTTAGGGTTTCTATTGATGTGATGAAACACCAGGGCCAAAGAAACTTGAGGAGGAAAGGGTTTATTTAGCTTATACTTCCATTTCACTGTTCCTCACCGAAGGAAGTCAGGACAGGAACTCAAACTGGGCAGGAACCTGGAGGCAGGAACTGATGCAGAGGCCATGAAGGGATGCTGCTTACCAGCTTGCTCCCCATGGCTTGCTCAGCCTGCTTTCTTATAGAACCCAGGACCAGCAGCCCAGTGATGGCACCACCCAAACTGGACTGGACTGAGCTCTCCTCCCTCGATCACTAACTTTAAAACTGCCCTACAGGTTTGCCTACAGCCCAATCATATGGAAGCAATTTCTTAATTGAGGTTCCCTCCTCTCAGATGACTTCAGCATGTGTCAAGTTGATATAAACTTAGCCAGCACTCTCCATTTCTCCAGATTCCGGCCACGGGGGAAAAAAAGCCAGCCTTCCTGGAGAAGTTGTGAAGTTGTTCCCTTCTCACTAGCAGAAGGGACAAAGGAGTGTCTATTAGCATACCAAAGTACACACTGGCCTCCGAGTATGTGTTACACAAATCTCCAACCTCGCCCCTGCCCAAAACTTCTCCAGCTTATAGCTTCTCCCCCAGCTACACATTCTCCTTTTAGCCCTGCTATTTTGCCTGTACTCGCTTTTCTTTCCTCTCTCAGTCTCTTTCTCCCCGTCTTCATCATCCCCTCTCTCTGCCCTCCCCCCTCTACACACACACACACACACACACACACACACATCTACAATAAAAACTTTCCCCTTAGCCAGGCAGTAGTGACACCCATCTTTAATCCCAGCACTCAGAAGGCAGAGGTAGACACAGGCTGATCTCTGTGAGCTCCAGTCCAACCTGATTTACAGAGTGAGTTCTAGGACAGCCGAGACTACACAGAGAAACCCTGTCTCTGGGGGAAAAAAAAACAAAACAAACAAATGGAAAAAACAAAAACGAAAACAAAAAGTTGTACCCTTAACTGTAACATGGAGCAATTATGTCCTCAATGTATAGGCCAGGGAGCCAGCCGCCATCAGTGCTGGTTGCAGGGTTATCTCTGTAGTCACGCTGGCTGCTTGAAGGTCACACAGGCTCCTCCACTCCCCTCACATGTTTTCTGTAAGTGGTTCCCCAGAGGAAACTTCAGTAGATAGCACCTTGGCTTGTCTCTGGGACCATAAGAGGAGCCACAGTCATTGTTTACATCTCCCTCAAGGAAGAAATCTTAACAACATGCCTCCACAAACACAACACGCACACACACACACACACATGCGTGCGCGCGCGTGGACATGCACACATACTCACTTGTGTATATACATCAATAGTAAACAAATAATTTCAAAAGAAAGAAACAGCCTTGTCTGGGGACTGAGGAGAGGGCTCTGTGGTGAAGTGCTTACTGTGCAAGCACGAGATTCTAAATTTGATCCCCAGAACCCACATTAAAAGAAAGCCGTGTGTGGTAGTGCATGCTTATAATACAGTTGCTGGACAAGCGGAGACAGATGGATCCCTGAGCCCAGTGGCCAGCTAGCTGTGCTGAATCAGCAAATTCCTAGCCAGTTAAGAGATCCTGCTTCAAACACCAAAGCAAGCAGCATCCTGAGGAATGACACCCAAGATTGACCTCTGAACTCCACACACACACTCACTCATATGCATGCACACCGGCACACAACCAAACATGCACACACACACACAGACACACACACACAATTGCTGTCCCTCCGTTCACACCGTCCCTCCTCTGTGCAAACACTTCTCTCTCTCCACAGAGACCCTGATGAACCCCCACAGGGGGCAGGTGTTTGTCACCATAGAGAAAAGTTCAACAGATTCATGGCGGAGGAGCAGTGCATTGGCCAGAGCTTCTGGTTGCCTTTGGCGGTTTAGCTCTTCATTGTCAAAGACGTCTCCTACTGCTCTCTAACCACAGGGAAACAGAATGAAAGGGCTGCAAATGCAGATAATTAGTTCCAATCTGTTTATGGACTGGTCAGATCTGCAGGGCTATAAAAATACAGTTCAAAGGCTGTCAGCCGCAGCTTCTGAAAAAATTGTGTGTGTGTGTGTGTGTGTGTGTGTGTGTGTGTGAGAGAGAGAGAGAGAGAGAGAGAGAGAGAGAGACAGACAGACAGACAGACAGACAGACAGGCAGGCAGAGACAGAGAGAGACAGAGACACACAGAGAGAGAGACAGACAGACAGACAGACAGACAGACAGACAGACAGAGACACACACACACACACACAGAGAGAGAGAGAGAGAGAGAGAGAGAGAGAGAGAGAGCTTGGTTAGTAAAATGTTTGCTAAACATTTTAGTAAGTAAAAGGATTTGAGTTCAATTCCCCAAGCCCCAATATAGAAAAGTGAGGAGCGGTGGTGTGAGCATGTCATGTAAGCGGTGCTGGAGAGGTTCACTGGCCAGCTAGTGTAGCCTAATTGGTCAACTCCAGGCCAGTGGAGAGATCTTATCTCAAAGGAGGTAAACTGTATTCCTGAGGTTGTTCTCTGGCCTGCACACTCATGTGTAACACACACACACACACACATTAAAAAAACTAATAAAAACAGATCTTTGGAGAAAGAAAAAGCGCATTGAGCTGGGGAGATGGCTCAGTAGGTAAAATGCTTGCTATGCAAACTGGAGGGCCTGAGTTTGAGCCCCAGCACACAGGATGTAAAAAGCCAGGCATGGCTGTGTGCATCTATAAACCCAGCACTGAGGAGCAGAGACAGGGGGATTCCCTGAAGCTTGCTGGCCAGTCAGTCTAGCTGAATCAGTGAGTTCCAGGCTGAGTGAGAGACTCTGTCTTTAAAAAGTGAAGGGGTCAGAGGGAGCTAGAGAGATGGTTCAGTGGTTGAGAGCCCCAGCTGTCCTCACAGAGGACCCAGGTTTAGTTCCCAGCATCCAAATGGCTTTTCAAAACTATCTTTAACTCCAGTTCCAGGGAGTCCATGGCCTCTTCTGACCTCTGTGGACTCCTGCATATACGTGGTACACATAAACACACTCAGACACATGTGAAAAAAAATAAAATAAATATTTTCAAAGGTAGAGAGTGATTTAGAAAAGTGCCCAGTGTTAACCTCCGACCTACACGCATGTGTATGAATACATACATATGTACATACCCACCCAAGAAGGAAGGAAGAAAGGAAGAGAGGGAGGGAGGGAGGGAGGGAGGCAGACCACACTAAAGGACATTGAGCTAAAAGCAATTGTGCGACCAACTATGTAGCCAGCTGCTGTGACCAAGAGTGTCATAAAGACATGCATAGTGACACACGCTTGGAATCCAGGCAGTCAGGAGGCTGAGGTAGGAGGATCTCCACAAGTTCCAGGCTAGCCTGTGCTACATAACAAAACCATAACTCCAAAAAAAATCTAAGAGAGAGACCTAAGCAGTGGAGGAAGACGGCTGGGAAAAATAATTGCTCGTGGTTTCCACTTCAAAATATGTTTGATGCTCTCACTCACAAACTAAATATGTATGCGATGCAGAAAAAAAACTCATGAGCCAAAATCCAAACCCAAAAACTTGGCCCTCTTCCCGCCTTGGGACACATCCTAGGAGGAGTTTCCTACAAAGCCAAGGGAAACACAAGGTTAGCCTTTTGCAGGGAAGTCACAGAATCAGTAGTATAAGGGTTAGGGAAGGCCAGTGATCACTGACCTGAATTACCACTGCTTAAGAGCAGATGAAAGCCAGAAGGAAGCTTCCAGGGTGGGCCCTGGGGAGAGGAGGACCATGCCGAGGCTCCCAATCTTTCTGAAGGCTCCAGCGCTTTCTATTTATTCAGTATCCATCCGCTAATACATTGTAACTCTATTGGTTACTTTCCGTTGCTGTGACTGACGACTCCATAAGATGGAAATTAGTCTATTGGGATGGGGAGGGCATGATGGTTGGAAATGACCCCAGAAGTGCTGCCCGGCTACAAAATCTCAAAGCCTGCCCCCAGTGGTATACTTCCTACAGTGAAACTCTACATCCCAACAGGCCTATCTCTTTCCCACACCCCCATCATCTGGGGACCAAACATCAAAACACATGAGTCTATTGGAAACATTTCACATTTAAACCACACATATGGGGAGCTGTCATCAGGGACGAGGACCAGGGTCATGCAGGGACATCACACATCATGGCCAACCCCTGGCTGGTCTTAAAGGCCAACTTATCTACACACCTTGGGTTTCTTCATCTTAAAAGCCAGTTCCCGGTAGAAGAGGCTCAGAGGGGTGTCTATAGCATGGCTACCAGCCGAGAGCAAGGTAGGTGCATGACCTTACCTTGCCTGGCATTAGGATGGCTCAGTATCACCACCTGCCACATTCTTTTGGTTTTAACTATCATTTTGAATTGTCTAGTCCAAAACCAAATGGAAAAGTGCCAAGCTCTCTACCTCACATGGGGTAGAGGCAATACCTCACTGGAGAAGCACAGAGAGACTATTGAGTGGGAGGAGGGAAGGCCCATTCTGAACCGTGCCTGCTTCTCTCCATCCACGGACTGCATCTGCTGGAGTCCAAACTGCCAGTGCCTCCATGAACACCCATAGTAGTGCTTGTGTAGAATCTGCCAGTGAGGGAATAGGGGCATGGACTCAGAAACGGAGTCCCTGACTGAAGTCTGACAAGAAGAGGGCTGGAACCGGACTCAGTGGTAAAGTGTGTGCCTAGAATCCCTCAGTAAGGGAAATGGAACCATAGCTCGTGGCAGTAAGGATCTGAGGATCAGTGGAGTACCTGCTTAGCATCCTCCCAGTGAAGACCTAGAGGCCTGGCTCAGCAGGCCAGGACCTGCCTAGAATATCCCAGTGATGGCCTGGGATAGAGTGAAGGTGACCGTGACAGCGACCCCTCTACAGTACTGTTCTGTTTTGAGTGAGAATAACCCCCATAAGCTGGTATGTTTGGATGCTTGCTCTCCTGTTAGCAGAACCAATGGGGAGGATTAGGAGGTGTGGCCTTGTTGGAGGAAGTATGTCACTGGACTTTGAACTTTCAAAAACTCACGTTAGGACCAGTCTCTCTCTCTCTCTCTCTCTCTCTCTCTCTCTCTCTCTCTCTCTCTCTCTCTCTCTCTCTCTCTCTCTCTCTCTCTCTCTCCCCTCTCTCTCTCTCCCCTCCCTCTCTCTCTCTCCTTCCTGAACATCAGATGGGAGAGCTCTCAGCCACTGCTCCAGCACCATGCCTGTCTGCTTCCCGACATGATGATCATGGACTAAAATTGTAAGCAAGCCCCCACTTAAATGCTTTCTCTTATAAGCGTTGCTTCGGTCATGATGTCTCTTCACAGCAACAGAACAGTAACTAAAACAGCTACTAATAATCAAATATGTCTCTTGCACCCCACCAAGATCATCTGATGGTCCCAGAACAAAGGTAAAGCCCCTGCCATGACACAAAAATTCCCTGCAGTCTGCCTTCTGTTCAGGACCCAGCTTCCAGTCACCTACTCGGGGATTCAAGGGCATGCCAACCCTCACTGACCAGTGTGTCCCCCTCACTGACCAGTGTGTCCCTTGCCTCTGCTCGCTGCAGGCTGTCGCTAACACAAATCCTCCTGAGGATACAGAAGACACAGGGCTGAAAGCTCTCAAAGGAATCACTGGGTCAGAAGGAGAAAGCATGCCGTGCATCTAAGTTCTATGGCATCTGTCAGCTTTAATCACTTCTGTGGGATTTCGGTACCAAAAAGTCAGGAGTTTCCAGTTTCCCCCCTCCCCAAAAAAAAGCTGGGTTAAGGCTTATGGTCAGGCTCAGCTGACCGGGTGGACCTGGAGGTCAAGAGAGCATGAACTTCCCCTTTCTAAGAACAGCTCAGACTGAATTTGAAAAGGCAGAAGTCAAAAATAGGGAAAGGGAAGTGAAGTGGGCAGCCACAGTGAGTGGAAACAGAACTTGAGTCCCAGGGTTTGAGTGCTCAGGAGAGGAAGGCAGTGGGTCTTGGGTTCCAGGCCAGACTGAGCTTAAGTAAGGAGAACTTGTCTCAAACAAACAAAACAAAAACTAAAGCCAAGTATGGTGGCACCGACCTAGAACTACAGTTACCTAGAAGCTGAGGAGAAAGAATTGCAAGTTGAAGGTCAACCCAACAATTTAATAAGACCCTGGCTCAAAATGTAAAAAGTGGCCTGAGGGTGTAGCTCAGCAGGACCTGCCTAGAATGCCCCAGTGAGGGGCTGGGGTGTGGCTCAGTGGTAGAGCCCCTGCCTAGAATCCCCCAGTGAGGGGATGGGGTGTGGCTCAGTGGTAGAGCCCCTGCCTAGAATCCCCCAGTGAGGGGCTGGGGTGTGGCTCAGTGACCAGTGACAGAGCACTTTCTCCAATGTGTAAAACTCTGGGTTCCATCAGACAGGAAGAGAAAAGCTCTATCCCTCCTGTCTCGTGTACTATTTGAGGTGCATTGACTCTAATAGCCAGTTAAAAGTGTCTGTCTTGAGGCAAAGTGGAAATTTGGTAAATTTTTTTGTGTGTTTTGTCAATATAAAATGATAACAAAAGTACTTTGGAAAAGAATATGAGAAAACTGACTTAAAGAGGCCGAGATACATCTGTCCATCAGTCTCACCGGCGTAAATAGAATTAATCCACACATTTAAGTGGCTTCATGGTGTGACTCCATTGAGATCCCCGGGTGAGTGCTGTCTTTGTAGAACGCTGTTAGCTATGATCTGCTCGTCTCTCATTTATTAGATTTCGTCTACATAGTGCCGTACTTATTTTAACAAAGAGGTTTTTAAACAAATAGAAGTAAATGTAGATTTAATTTATTTCTTCATGTGAAGAATTCTTGAGAAAATCAATTTTCATTTGCGCAGGTATCTCAGTAGCCTGGCGTTCCTATTACTCCGTGCTTGCTCCTTCCTTGCTGGCGTGTATGTGATAGATGGCTTCATCTCCCTGCCATGGTTCTATTGCTTGCACAAAAAATATGTTTAAGGCCTATTAAAGGACTTACTTAAAATGACAAAAATCACCAAAGCGTAGGCCAACACCATCTTATTATCTTTATTTACTTTCAGTGTGTGTTTTTGTGTCCACGTGCCACAGCCCACGTGTCGAAGGCAGAGAACAATTTGCAAGAGTCGATTCTCTGTTGCCACCATGTAGGTCCCAGGATCAAACTCCAGCCATCAGGTTTGGTGGCTGGAACCTTGATCTGCTAAGCCAATTTAGTCCCTCCTACACAGTGTAAGTTATTCAGGCAAACCAGAGACATCAAGGACAGTGTGTGGTGCCCAGGACAGTGGGGCATGATTGATTTCATTTGCAGCCTCTGGGCATCCGTTCATTAACGGAGCCATAAAAGCATCAAAATGGAAGAAGAGGTCTCCACCACACGTGGGAAGGTCTAAGGATGAATTCTCCCTCCTCTCTCAGAATATGCTCTTCTTGAGACAAGGGTATGTCTGAGATGCCCACTGCCACAGTTCTAAAGCTGGTAGATCTTAGGTCTTGGGTTTGCTAAGTGGTTCAGTTAAAGCTCTTTCCAGCCCCAAAGCACATTGTCCAACATCTCTTCCCTGATTATCCTCAAACCTACCCGGCGTTTCTCCTGGTTTCTTTCCAAACTGGTCTTTATTCCTGCCCTGCAAGCTAATGATGGGTTACACTGTGTGTGTGTGTGTGTGTGTGTGTGTGTGTGTGCATGCTCCTGAGCATATGAGTGTGTGTACATGTGTGTGTGATATGTATGTGCTTCTGTGTGTGCATGTTTGTGTATGTGGTGTGTGTGTATGTTTGTGTGTGTGCATGCATGCTCCTGTGCATGTGAGTGTGTGTGCATTTGTGTGTGATATGTATGTGCCTGTGTGTGTGCATGTTTGTGTATGTGGTGTGTTTGTGTGTGTGCATGCATGCTCCTGTGCATGTGAGTGTGTGTGCATGTGTGTGATATGTATGTGCCTGTGTGTATGCATGTTTGTATATGTGGTGTGTGTGTGTGTTTGTGTGTGTGCATGCATGCTCCTGTGCATGTGAGTGTGTGTGCATGTGTGTGATATGTATGTGCCTATGTGTATGTGATGTTTGTGTGTGTGTGTGTGTGTGTGTGTGTGTGTGTAACATAGGTCCATGTCAACTATTTTTCTCAATCACGCTTCACCTCATTTATTTTTTTTCTATTATATTTATTTGTTTGTTGGAGCAAGGGACATCGGTTTGAGATGCACCATGACATCCCTGTGGAGGTCACAGGAGAACTTTAAAAAGTCAGTTTTCTCCTTCCACCATGTGGGTCCCAAGGACCGAACACAGGTGAGGGGTGGTGGCAACTACCTTTACTCTGGCCCTATTCACCTTACATTTGAGACCAGGTCTCTTACTGGACTTAGAAGTTCACTGATAAGACTAGACTGGCTGCTCAGCAAACTCGAGCAATCCACCTGCCTGCACCTCCCAATCCAGGGCTAGGATGACAGACGTGTGCCACCATACCTAGAGTTAAGCGTGTGCTGGAGATCTACACTAGGGTTCTCCTGGAGGTGGAGACAGCACCTTACCAATGGATCCATCTCTCCACCCTCTTGGCTACTCTTCTCTTGGTGCCTTCAGCCTCGAGTGGAGAAGAGAGAGGCTAGTTACTGCGAGACAGACACTCATGGAGTGACCCCTATGCTCACCCACACAGGTCGGTGGGTGACCGGGCCAAAGGAAAGAAGAGAGACAGAGAATGAAGACAGAGGTGAAGGGTCTTCCTTCTTGCTGTACTCAACCCAAAGAATCAGGCTTTTTACCTAAACAGCCTGCTCTACATACTCAGCGAGCAAATACCTGTTGAACTAAGAATGCAGGGCTTAGCTTCCATATCCGCTTAAACTGATGGTGTTTTAAGAGCAATGAGGAAGGCTGTGGGTGAAGTGGAAAGAATAAAAAGCTTTCACAGGGTTGGCTCACCTCTCACTGCACTTCCCCTCCCTGCCAGGCCCCCTGTGTTCCCACCAGCAGAGTCATTAGAACTCACACAAGCACCCTAGGGAGGGGGTCACTGTTTCCTGTAGCCCTTGTAGGGACACATAAAGCACAAAGGTCTTGGGAAGTCCCTCAGTGAAAATAAAAAGCAGAAGGGAGATTAAAGAACTTTTTAGCTATGTCTTATTCAGCGCTGCACATCTGGGAAAGGAAAATGATCAAACTTACCAGAAAGGAGAATTTTTTTTTTTGCCCCAACTGTTTTCCTCCCATTTTAACATGATTTTTCTTTTGTTTGCTTTGTGTCAGGTGCAAGGGTAGATGCTAAGACGGTGAGGGCGAGTGAAATAGGGTTGTCTCTCACCCTTACTAGAAAAGACAGGCATCAAAGACTTGCTTGAAATATGATCTCAAGTATAATTGTGAGGCCGATAATGATGGAAAACTCTAGAAGCCAACTTGCCTTGGGAAACACTAGTCTATGGTCGTGGTTTTTAAGGCTTATTTGTTGAAATAGGGGAGTTATTCTGTAGCCCAGTCAGGCCTTGAATTCACTCTGTAGCCAAGACTGACCTCAAACTCAGGGCAATCTTCCTGCAGTGTGCATCACCACGTCCACTTGGTTCTCAAGTGTTTGTTTGTTTGTTTGTTGAGACATGGTCTCACTATGTAGTCCTGGCTGGCCTGGAATGTTCTATATAGATCAGCCTGGCCTCAAAATCATAGAGATCTGTATATTAAATTCAGGGATTTAAAGGTGCACACCACCATCTCAAACATTTTTAAGGGAACCTTTTCTTTTTTTTGGTTTCTTTCTTATTTGTTATTATATTTTTCATTATTCAAAACAATTTTCAAATTCAAATATAATTTGAACGTATCTTCCCCTCCCCCAAGCCCCTCTAGATCCCCTCCCCCTCCCTCCCCACCAATTTTAAGTTCTTTCTCAAAAAAGGAGCAGAACTCAATACAACAAGAAAACAAAGTAAAACCACATCTAAAAAGATTTAAAAAGAAAAAAAATACCCACGTGAAAACACACACACAAAAAAGCAGATTCCAATTTTATCTTGGTCAACTACTCCTGAACACGAGGCCTCCCCTGGAGTGGTAGAGGAGCCCGGTGTCACTCTATTGGAGAAAACTGATTCCCGCTCTCCCAACAGGGACAAGTGACAGTTCAGTTCCTAAATCTCATCCTCACAGCTCATTCGTTCATTTATTCATTCATTTGAGGTGGAACAAGACAATCCAACAAAAGGAAAAGAGGGCAAGAAAAGGCACAAGATACAGAGACCCACTCATTTGTACACCGAGGAACCCCATTAAAACATTAAACTGGAATCCATTACTAAATACACAGAGGTCCTGGTGCAGATCTAGGTAGGCCCTGTGCATTCTGCTCCAGTCTCTGTCAGCTTATTTGAGCTTTGATTATGTTGATTTAGAGGGCTTTGTTTTCTAAGTGGTCTCCATCCCCCCTGGCTCTTACATTCTTCTGCCTCCTTTTCCACAGGGTCCCCTGATCTCTGAGGGGAGGGATTTGATAGAGACAGCCTGTTTAGGGCTGAGTCTCTCACTCTAGTCTAGTTGTGTGACTCTGTATTTGTTCCCATCTGCTGCAGGAGGAAACTTCTCTTATGATGGCTGAGCAAAACACTGATCTATGAGTATAGCAGAATATTATTAGGAGTTATTTTATCTTTCTAGATATATTTTTAGACCAGTATTATTTGGGTTCGTCCAGGTTCCTGGGCTGTCTCATTCAGTTCTTGGTCATCCAAGTAATATCAAGTTTGGGTTCCACCTCATGGTGTGGGCTGTAAGTCAATTCCATTATTGTTGGTTGGTTGCTTTCATAAGCTTTGTGCCACCATTGCCTTAGCATGTCTTGCAGGCTGTACACTATTGTAGATGAAGGTTTTGCGGCTGGCGTGGTGTTTATGTTTCTCTTTTGAAAGTGTGCAGAGCACCAAGGATACTGGAACATGGGGGTTAGGCTCCATGCGGGCATCAGTTCGACTTCTCCATGTTCGACGAGCTGTATCGCTGTCGTCTTTAGCCAAGGGGCTGTATCATCGGTTTGGGAAGAGTTATTAGGGAAACTTCATAATCAAAGGACTCGAAAGCTCATCCTCGGGACTGGAGAGAGGTGGCTCAGTGGTTAACAGCACTCGTTCTTGCACAGGGCCAGGGCTCAGTGGCTAGAACCCGCGTGGTGGCTCACAACCATTTGTAACTTCAGTACCAAGAAGTCTGAAATCTCTTCTGGCCCTTGTGGACACCAGACGTGAGTGCGGTGCAGTCACCCATCCATGTAGGCAAAACACTTATACACAAAAATTAGAAAAATAAGCCCACCCTTCATCCTCTGCCTCTCCCAAGCTCCCGTATGAGACAACAGCTGCCTCAGGGATACCCAAGAAAGTCACTACAGATACAGAAACCCAGCCTTCACCTCAAAAGGGATGAAACGGTACATTCTGGAGCCAGATATGAGTTTCCATGGCCAGGGAACATATATTTAGATTAGCACCAAGTCCATGTTACAATGCAACAACAGTCTGATGAAATTTTATAGTGACAGAACACAGGAAATCATAAACCAAAGCATTTTTCAAATACATTGGTGGAAACAGCAGGGAGTTAATAAAAAAAAAAGTCACAACAAAGCAGAGAAGAGTCTGTTACAGGCCTGGGGTGCTGTCTGGTAACACACTTAGCCTTTTGGTTGGTAGAAGCCAGGGGATCTGCTAACATAGCCAAAAGGTCTTATCTACTAGTCACAAGGATACCCATTCGGACCCAGAGGTGGGCAAGGGATGGCTTTAAGGGGGATGAAGACCCTAGGAGATAAATGTGACTAAGCTCCGGACCCGCAACATCCCAACCTCCTCATTATCACGGAGGTTCTTTCAGTCTACCAGCCTTGCAGGAGCCTTGGCGGGAGGTGGGAATCTTTGCGGGAATTCTGGATCACACCATGTTCCAATATGTGTTCACTTTCAAAGCAAGCCACTTCACACTGGAAATGCACAGAGCATTTCCAAATTGATTCAGTCTCAGAAGTCCACTAGAAGGTGTTTTTGGATTACAGACTGGACGGTCCTTTGGTCTGGAAGATTGACTGAAGATCTCCAGGTTCGAGGTCAAGGTTCCAGTGGTCTTTGTGTAGAATCTGCCTGAGGGAATGATAAGACTAGTACATCCTTGCTGAGATGTTCTGAGACAATGGGAAAGATACCAGCTGGGGCAATGGCTCAGTGGGTAAAGAACTTCCACAAGCATGGGGTCCTGAATTTGGATCCCCAGTACACTGAAAGAGCCAGCACAGTGGCATGCACCTGCAACTCCAGCCCTGATGGGAAGGACACAGAGAGAGGAGCGTCCTTGGTGCTCACTGCACTGATGCAGTGAGCTTCATATTCAGCCTGAAACACAGCCTCCAAAAAAAGTGTCCTGATGGCCACATCTGTTTCACCCCAACACACATGCATAGGTGAGCACACACATCCTCACGTATGCACACAAAGACAACAACAAATTGAAAAAAACAGGCAAGGGTTAGCTATCAAGGTGGCTCATTTGGCAAAGAAGTTTGCTGCCAATCCTGATGACCTGAGTTCAATCCCCAGAACCCACTTCTGCAAGTTGTCCTGTGACTCCATAAGCATGTCATGGCATGTATGCACAAGAACATGTGCAAACACACGATAGATGATAGGTAGATAGATGATAGATAGATTAGAGAGAGAGAGAGAGAGAGAGAGAGAGAGAGAGAGAGAGAGAGAAAGTAGTGAGAGCTGCAAGCTGCTTCCTGCCACTCAGCTCTCAGCCGCCTGGCTAGCTTAAGCCCCAAAATAACAAGACACAAACTGTATTCATTTAAACACTGCCTGGCCCATTAGTTTCAGCCTCTTACTCACATCTTGACTAACCCATATCTAATAATCTGTGTAACACCACGAGTGGTGTCTTACCGGGAAAGATTCAGCATGTCTGACCTGGCGGCTGGCTCCATTACATCTGACCCAGAGAGGAGAGGCATACTAACTTCCCTTCTTCCCAGTATTCTGTTCTGTCTACTTCACCCACCTAATGGCTGGCCTATCAAATGAGCCAAGGCAATTTTTTTTATTAAACAATGAGAGTCTTCCATCAGTAGATGACAGATAGATATAGATGATAGATAGATAGATAGACAGACAGATAGATAGACAGACAGACAGACAGACCAATAAAACCAAGCGAGATCAGCCATCAAGACTCACCATCCCCCTGAGCATTTCCACTCATTTTGTTTGGAGACAGGATGTTGCTACGTAGCCCAGGCTGGCCTCAAACACACAGTCCTCTTGCCTCAGTTTTCACATGCTTCGGACACAGGCGTGCTCGGTGAACACAGCTCCTCAGCTCTTTGGAAGAACTTTGGTTTCTAGCTCTTTGCCCTCTGAAATCACACACGGGAAGTACACAGTAAAACCAGGGCCTGGGTTAGGTTCCAGAATCCTAAAAATATCCAGCAAAGCCTGCAGCTGTGAGGAGACACAAGATCGATCCTGTCACCTCCTGCCGTGCAATGACAGCTGGAGACACCGTTCACAGGTAAGGGCGCGCAGTAATTCGCTGCTCTGTAAAACTTTAACACCTTGGCTGGACATGCGCCCCTCCCCCTTCCTCACAATACAGGAGCAACGACTATTTCCCTGGCAGCCTCTTTCACGGTGGGTGGGGCAGGAAAGTCTCTGAAGAGATGAGCATTTTCTTCCATGTTGGAATTTGAGTGACACTTCAGAGCGTGGACACTGCATTCTCACAAGGCAATTTGTTTTCCTAATGAGGTTTTTACGGTGACATATTTAGGGAATTATGTGCAAGCTGTCCCAAATTGAGGTCTAGTCAAGGCTGTACTTTGATTATGCAATTGCAGCAAGGCCCCAAAGAGAGAAAAGTGATTAAACGTTTCTTCTAAGGTACGTTCCGTTGTGTACCACGGACCGCAGTGCTGGGAGCTGCTGCAGCTTTTTCTCTCTTCCTCTGTGCCTTCCAGCTCTCCATGGGTTGGACTCAGGACTTCTTACCTGCTAGGCAAAAGCACTGCAACTGAGCCACACCCCAGCCCTCCCTGGGGGATTCTAGGCAGGTGCTCTACCACTGAGCCACACCCCAGCCCCTCACTGGGGGATTCTAGGCAGGTGCTCTACCACTGAGCCACACCCCAGCCCCTCACTGGGGGATTCTAGGCAGGGGCTCTTCCACTGAGCCACACCTCAGCCCCTCACTGGGGGATTCTAGGCAGGGGCTCTTCCACTGAGTCACACCTCAGCCCCTCACTGGGGGATTCTAGGCAGGGGCTCTACCACTGAGCCACACCCCAGCCCCTCACTGGGGGATTCTAGGCAGGGGCTCTACCACTGAGCCACACCCAGCCCTTTTCTTACCTTTTATTTTGAGATAGTCTCACTCTAAATTGCCCACGTTGGTCTTGGACTCATTCTAAGACTTGAAACTTTCCATCCTCCTGCCTCAGCCTTCTGAGTGTCTGGAATGACAGTTCTGTGCCATCAGAGGTGGTTCTTCTCTGGATTTGAAGGAGGAAAGCTTCAAGAGTTAAGGGGCCCAGGCTCCCAGATGAGGTCACTCATCCAAAGCTATGGTAAGATCGAAAATCTTTCTGGTCCTGTAACCACAGTGGGAACCCTGGGTTTGGTTTGTCACCGGCTGGCCAGAAGTGACTTCTCGTGTGATCTAGAGAAAACCCTACAAGATCTGGATTGCTGGCTGGCTGACTCCTTCACGAAGGCACATTTATCTGCTCTAAGACTGAGTCTCTCCTTTCCCATGTTGTGTGTGTATGTGTGTGTATGCATACATGTTAATGTGCATGCAGATGCACTTCTGTTTGCTGTTGTATATGTGTATGAGTACATATATGTGAAGAAGTCAACAAGAAATCAACTTTAGCTGCTATTCCTCCGACACTGGTCTATCTTACAGTTTATTATTTTATTTTATATTTAGGCAAGGTCCCTCACTGACCCTGGAACTCACCACGTACTTTAAGTTGCTTGACCAGCAAGCCCTAAGGGTCCCCCAGTCTCTGCCTTTCCTGTTATTTTGTTTTGAAAGACAAGAGTGTTATTATGTGGCCCAGTCCGACCCCCAAACTCAGATCAGTTCTCTGGTTGCATCCTCTCAATGCTGGAATTATAGGCACGTGACCACTATGCCCAGCTTTGGGTTTTTGAGACAGATTTCACTACATAGTCTAAATTGACCTGGAACTCACAATCCTCCTGCCTCAACTTCCTCAATGCTGAGGTGTCAGTCCTGTAACACCAAACCTGGCTGGGTTTTTCTTTTTTTCCATTTTCACAGAGCAGGTCTGTTCCCTTATACCTCTGTGCTTCCTCCTTTGGGCCTTGACAGAGCTGTGCAGTTTTGTGTGCAATGTTTGTGTGACAGGTATGGTGCGTATGTATTTGTTTGTATATATGAGCGCAGCATGCATGTGGAGGTCAGAGGACATCCTCAGTGGCAGTCCTTGCCATCTACTTCGCTTGAGGCAGAGTCACTCGTCCAATCTCTCCTGCCTACACCAGGGTAGCTGGCCTGTCATCTTCTGGGGATTCTTTTCTCTGTTGCCCCTCTGACACCAGGAGAACTGGATTACAGATGTGCCCAACCCCAGCATTCAGGGAACCTGACCTGCGATCCTGATGCTTGACCAGGAGCGGCTTTACCTACTCGCCACCATCCCCAGCCACCTTCACACTTCCTCTTGAGAGCCCCTGAGGAAGACCCCACAGCTGCAGCCTCAGATGAGGCTTGCCTCCCCACCCCCTTGCCCAGGCACTCTCTGCAGCGTCTGCCCAGCAGCTTCCTAACTCCCTGACATTAAACAAAAGCGGAACGGGCGCTTTCCCTAATTGAGGATCATAATCAAGAATCTGTCATGGGGTCGCTTAGAAATTAATTCAGCTTGATCGCTCTTCAGACCTTCGCTAAGGAACCGCGTGTTCTCCCTGACACCGCCGTGTCCCGTTTCATCCCATATTAGCTCCCTAACAAGGCTGCATGCTCAGCTCGAAGCTCACAAATTAGAAAAACGGGCAGTGATCCTGCAGCTCTCTCCGCGGATTACAGTGACGGGCTTGTCTCCAGGCTTCCAGATCTTTCTGTAAAAGCCGAAATGGGTTCCAAATGTAACTTCCTGTTTGATCTCCCCGACCCTACTCCCCTGGCGTGTCACTGTCATTATGCTACATTTAATTAATAATTAATCAATTATAAAGGACTTTCTCCTAGTTACCAATCTTGTGGAAACTAGAACAGAGCCTTGAAGGGTACAGTTAATGAAGCTTTAAGAAAAAAAGGGTAGATGCCTTCAGAACGTATCCCTTTGATTGCTAAAAATCTAAAAACGTGGCTGTGTCTCCTTTCAGCAAGAACTCCTGGGTTCCTGGAAAGGGGCACGGATAGCTCTCGACAGACGAGGCCGTATCAGTGAAATCCGTGTACTATTCCCCACGAGGCTTCCAGTTCCAGATCCACTTACCACGGACATTTTGTTTATCTATTTTGGATAAGTCTCATGTCACCCAGGTTGGACTTGAACTCACTATGTAGCCAAGGATGACAAAGACCTTCTGATCCCCCTGTGTCCACTTCCCCAGCATCACCATGTCCCATCTAGGCAGTGCTGGTTTTGTCCATGCTAGGCAAGCACCCTACCCTCTGAACTACAGTCCCAGTACAACTGACATTTTGATCCACGCAGCTCAGCACCCTTAGCTTCCAACATCTGCCAGTGACTTCATCCTGGCACACCTACAGGAGTGTTGCTTTCTCTCTTGTACCCCAAGTCTCCTCACATGTGAAATGTGATGGTTACAACCCAGGGAGGCTAGGGTCTTAAAGGTGATACAGAACACAGCAGGGCCCAGCACTAAGGCTAAGGTTGTGGGTTTGAGACCAGCCTGGTTCTGACCTTTCAGACTTAAATGGCTTTTCCTTGCATTGAAGCCTAATATCTTTCTAAAAGTACAGGTGTGCATCAAATCCCTATTATAAAGACTGGGGAGATGACTCAACCTGCGAAGTGCCGGCTGGGCAGAGATGAATACCTGAGTCCAGATTCCCATCACCCATGTCAAAAAGGCCTGGTCTGGCAGGACACTCATGTACCCCAGAGCTGGGGTGGGTAGAGGCAGGTGGACACCTGGGCTTATGGGCTGCTGGCCTAGCCTGCACGGTCAGTTCTAGGCTCACAAGAGACTCTGCCTCAATAGCCAAGGTGGACAGGAAGTGGCAACTGACCCCTAAAGTTGCCCTCTGCCCTGCACACACATGTGCACATACACACATGCAAACACAGCCCCACCCCACACTCCTGCACACACAATCACAGTTAGGAGTGCAAACGCCCAGCTTGGAGCTCAACCCCTTTATCCTCTTCCGCAGCCTCCGATTCTTATCTGTGGGAAATCACGAGGCCCTGTGGTGTCAGGATCCCACCCTCCACCCCAGGCAGAGGTAGCAGCTAAAACAGGAAGTAATCATCCACACAGTAAGACTGAGACTGTCGGCAAGAGCCGAGGAGAAAGGTAAAGAAAAGCAAACCAGTATGCGTGCTGTGCGGACTGATTTTCATAAAATTAACATGATAGTGTATAATAACATTCCCGATATAACGTCTTTCCCCAATTAATATTTATAACCTTGCACGGATTAAATCATACTTTTGTGATTATGTTAATCATCATTTTTAAGCCTTATTCAGGTCCAAAGATAACGGCTGGCTGCGCTTTTTGTTTTGTTTTGGTTCCTTTTCTTTTGGAGACAGGCTTCCTTCGTAGCCCAGGCTAGCCTCAGACACTCAATCCTTTCCCCTCGGCCTCCAGTGTGTAGGGATTACAGGGCGCATGCTTCCATACCTGGCTTTTTTCTTTTGTTCCCTTTTGTCTTGAGAATGTTCTAGTGACGTTCTAAATTCTTCCAAGAGAGGGCCCATTGTAACTTTAATAATGGTGACACACACTCACATAGGCATCTGCCCCTGGGACTGAATTCTTCGTAGACACCTGGTTTGAAAAGGCTTTCAGGTTTTTATGTTTCCTTCTCGAAGTCTCCCTCTTTTGCACACGTTAGACACGACTGAAGTGGGAGATACATCCACTCAGCTCCAACCTTCCGGAACCTCTGTCTCACAGCAGGACTGCTGCCTCCTGGGATACTGGTCTGGGGCAAGCATGAGGGGACAGCGTACCCAGCAGGCTAATGCAGGCAGGGTTGCAGCCCGCACACTGCTCGCCTGCTCTCCTCTGTTCCTCAGCGATGGGTACTCCAGCTTCATCGGGCTCCTTCGCTTGGTGCACAGAAGCCACACGCCCCAGCCCACCCACGGGCAGCACAGGAAGTTGAGCCTAAAGCTGCATCGAGCTTGCGGGCTGTTGGCAGTGGGCAAACCTGACCCAACTGTCTGACTGCTCTTCCTTTCCCAGCAACAGATTTTTTTAAAATCCTTTTAAGGACTGAAGAGGTGGCTCAGTTCCTGTGTACGCACAAGCACCTGAGTTTGGAACCCCAGCTCCCATAGTGCACATCAAAGTGCTAAGAAAAAGTGACTGCCCGGGGCTCAGCCCTAAATGGGACATCTATATCAAACCCTCCTCCGTGGCTCAGGGAACGGTTTGGAAGCCCTGCAGGAGAAGGCGAAGAGAGCCCTATCTGGAGCACTGACTTCTGGATATGATCCGCGGTACCATGAACTCACAGCCGCTCTGGTTGCCTGCACCCAGTCAAGCCAAGTCAAGTCTACATTCCAGCCTGGATGGGGGTGGAGCTCACAGGCTCTACCCTCATCCTTGATTGGCAGCTGATGGTTGCAAAGGGAGGGAGAATCAGTTTTCTTCAAAGGCATCCCCACTGCTCCAGCCTCACACCCATGGATATGAGCTACACTAACTGTTAGAACAGATTAAGAAGACGTGAAGTTGGGAACAGGACATGGTGGAGGGACTTGCTACTTCTGCCTGGGGTGGAGGGTGGGATCCTGACACAACAGGTTCTCGTGATTTCCCACAGATAAGAATCGGAGGCTTCAGAAGAGGATAAAGGGGTTGAGCTCCAAGCTGGGCGTTTGCACTTTTAACTGTGATTGTGTGTGCAGGAGTGTGCAGTGGTGCTGTGTTCTTATATATATGAAATTCTCAAAGAATAAATATTATACACACACACATATATGTAATATATATATATATATATATATATATATATATATATATATATAAACCAGGTGCAACACATTCACTTCTAACCCCAGCATTGGGGAACTCAGAGACAGGTGGATCTCTGGAGCTCATTGGCCAGCTAGCCTAGTCACCTCTATGAGTCCTAGGCTCAGTGAAGAACCCTAGAACCCTACCTCAAGAACTAAGGTCTCCACCTGGAGAACAATTGATGGAGGAAGACATTTAGCCACCAACTCTGGCCTCCACGCATGTGCACACACATGCGTGCCCTCCTGCACACACATTTGCACACACATAAGTGGAGGAAAGATGACAGGCTCATAGCCTAGCTACAGTCTCTCACCAGCCATCTCCCGAGCCTCGAGTTAGTGAACCAGGCTTGCTGCAAGAAAGTGTCGCTGGTCAGGCAGTTCAAGAGTAATATGGCATGCTGTAGGGGCCTGATCGGGATCAAGGGGTCTCAACTTGTTTCCTGCTGAGGACTGGGAAGGGGGAGATGGGTTTCCCCATTCTCAGATCATCTGCCACCAATCTTTGATGACCCTTGCATTGTGCAACTTAGGGGAGATAGGCTTTTTCTTTTACACACAGTTCCTGCCTGTCACAGCAGGGAAATCAATGCAAGAATGTAAAGCAGCTAGTCATATCACAGCCACGATCGAGAGTAGAGAGAATTGGATGCAGGCACGCTCGGCAGCCAGCTGGCTTCCTCTACTCTTACACATCCAGGCTCCGAAACTAGGGAAGGAGGCTGGCCACTTCCAGGCTGGGTCTTTGCACAAGGTAAGGCAACCACGACAACCCCCTGTCATTGTTGTCCCCCCACAACCACTGACACACCAACATGAAGACAAGCCAACCTGATCTAGAGAACCCCCAATTGACCCTCTTTTCCCAGGCAATTCTAGATTGCATCAGGTTGAGAGTTCCAACTGATGGTGCAGGAGAGACGAAGGCGGGAGCTCAGCTAAGATGTAGCCCTTCTCTCCAGTCCAGGACCTCAGCCCATAGAATGAGCCTGGAGCTCCCAGTGAGGGTGGATCAGTTCACTCAAGTTAGAAACTCCTTTATAGGCATGCCCAGAGGTCCCCCCACCAACCATCCCAAGATGATTCTAACTCCCAAGAGGTGGCAATTAAGATGAACCAACACCTGCCCTGCCCGAGAACCTTGTCTTAACTTGGCTATATGCGAAAGACCTATTTCCCCATAGGGCTGCAAGCACAGGTTGGGATTTTAGCATTACTGGGCACATAATTGCATCTAAAACAGGCCTCTCCCCCCTCTCTCATTCCAAGGAAAAAAGGGGGTGGTGATACAGGATTAGTAAGAAGCAATTACGCTCCTCTGAGGCGCCAGTCAAAGCCTCAGGCAACCCAGAGGGGACTCCGAAAATACAGGGCACCCAGGGCTGTCTTCAGGCTGATGTCAGCATCTATCCCCTTGTGCCCTGTTTGGACGGGTGCCACATACAGAGGGTGGATGTGACGCAAGCCAGCACCCTCTCCAGCAGAGGGTTTCTCCCTTACTCTCTCTTCTTCCTGGTCCCGGAGGACATAAGGAGAACTTCACCACCTGCTCTCAGCACCACAGGCTAAGCGGCTCCAACCAGGCTGTCCCTTAAGTGATAGACTGAGAGCCCTCTGGAAGGCAAAGTAAACCTTTTCCTGGGTTTGTGGAGATAGTTCAGTTGGTAACGTACTTGCTTCACAAGCTTGGGGACGTGAGTTCCAATTCCCAGCACCCATATAAAGTTTCGTGTGGTGGTATACAATTGTAATCCCAGCTCTGGAGAAGCAGAGACAAGAGGATCCCCAGGACCTACTGGCCAGGCAGTCTAGCTGAACTAACAAGTCCCAGGTTCAGTGAGGAATACTGTCAGAAACTAAGATGGAAACCAATTAATAAAGATATCTGGTGTCAACCTCTGGCTTTCACGTGTACAAACAATCTCTCTCTCTCTCTCTCTCTCTCTCCCCACAACAACAAGAACACATATAAAGAAATCATACCTTTCTTGCATTGTTTCCTGTCAGGTACTGTGACCACGGTGCTGTGAACGTGACTGACACCACGCATAAATATTTACCAGGTAGATTAATTAGCCCACTCATCAATTAGCAAGACCCTGCAATGGGAGACTTCATGGGAAGAAATCTGTGGTACACTCCCATTGGCTGCTAAGAACTAGACACCAAAGGAAAGAAAGGATGCAGTGTGTCTCCATCCTCTGAAGGCCCTGAGAGATTGCCTGCCCAGATGCTAACACACAGCTGAGAGTCTGGAGAGGCACCAGGAAGCCATTTTTCCCAGCGAGGCCACAGCTCACGGGTTGGGAGGAGTTAGTAAATGGGCCCCTGGTGAAATAGGAACAAATGTGTTTTCCCGTGCTGGGCCGGACCCGATAGCTCCTGAAGAAGGTGGACCTGTCACCAATCTCTGCCTGCGCTGCATCCCGGGTTTAGATTCCTGACATGTGTTCTGAGCTGACATCAAGAGCCCCGGTGAGGGCAAGCAGGAGCTGGGAAAATGTTCCTGTATAAGTTACTCTCTCTCTCTCTCTGCCTCCCTCCCTCCCTCCTCCTCCTCCTCTCTCTCTCTCTGCCTCCCTCCCCCCTCTCTCTCTCTCTCTCTCTCTCTCTCTCTCTCTCTCTCTCTCTCTCTCTCTTTCTCTCTCTCTCTCTGTACGTGTTTGTGTGTGTGTGTGTGTATAAGTACATGTCCATTATGACTTGGCATGTGGAGGTCAGAAGACAACATTGGGTGTCCGTCCTCACCTTCCACCATGTTCTAGGCAGGGTCCTGTGGTTGTTTGCTCTGTGCACAGCGGGTTAACTGGCCTGTGGGATTCCAAGGAGTCTCCTGTCTCCCCCTCCCATCATGCTGCAGTCAAAGCACTGGGCGTATAGACTGCAGTTGAAGCATGGGGTATATAGACTTACACTACTGCATCTGGCTTTCGGTGAGCACTGAGGGCTTAAACTAGGGTCCTCATACTTGCGAGACAAACACTTTTACCCCTAAGGCATCACGCCATCTCCTGTATTAGTGACTTATACCATCACCATGACACATACCCCAAGGAACACTGAACAACTTCGAGAAGAATTACTCTATCGGATGACAGTTTCTCTGCTTGGCCCATGCGTGTGGGGGGAACAGGATGATGGTGGAAATGTGTGAAGGAGGAACTTCTTCATGGTGGACAGGGAGCACAAAGGCAGACAGGAAGCAGGGCCTGGGTGTAGTCTTTCATGGCCTGTCTCTCTGCCCTGATTCCTCCAGCCAGGCCCCGCCTCTTAAGTCCTCCACAGGTTCTCAGAACAACACTCCCATCTTGGGACCAAGTGCTTGAGTCACAACAGTTGACCTGACAGGTGAGGGATCCTCATGGAGACCCCTCCTTGCCTTTCACCTCTTTGGAGGCAGAGTCTCTGGTTTGCTGCTGTGTACACGAGGCCAGGCATCCTCCTGCCTCCAACTCACATCTCACTGTGGGACTGTTTTTCTTTACGTGGGTTCTGATCTTAGGTCTTTACAGTTTTGTGGCCAGAGCTCTAACCTTTGAGTCCTCTCCCACCCCTGACCCACCCCCACCTCTCTGCATTTGCAATTCAAAAATGCAGTCCTCACGCATGAACTCCGTAGCTGACAAGGTCTCTTTACGATGTCTAGAGTTTGGACACGCCTGCAACCCAGGTACGAATGCTTGGCCACCCCACTGCACAGAGTAGGAAGCTGAAGCAAAGAGCTTACATCAGCTTCCTTCCCACCCCTTCCTGTCACAAGTCCCCATAGGGGAATCTCTTATGGGAGCTGAGAAGGCGGACCTTACGATTTCCCACCAGCCCTGAACAACTTCCAAACTTGCTTCTTCTGCCATTGTCATTGGTTACTGTCTCATGACAAAGACTTCCTCGGCCACAAGAAAGACGGCATCTCTGCCTGTGTCTGCAAGACCAGCTGCACCGACCAAGAATGTCACTGTCGCTCCAGAGCCTGGGCATGACTGGGGACCCAGGACAAGCATCCGGGCATCCAGAGACCTTCAGTGTTTTCAGTGCATCCAAGCCGTGAGTAGTAGATCAAGCCAAAAGCCACCTGCTGGGGAGGTGGACCGCCCCTCAGCTCCTGTGGCCTTCTGCTCCCAGCTCTGTAGCTGGAAAGTAAATGTTACACTGTGAATTTTCTCCTAACACATCAGTGGTCCATGACCAGGGCTTCGTCCCCGGCAGAGAGGCTCATCCATCACTGCCAGTAAGTGGGATGCAGGTTTTCAGAGTTCTTGGCAAAATGCACTTACTCAAAGTCTGCACCTGTTTCTAGGACCTGCTGCCAGGGGAGGGAGGGTGACTTGGGAGGATTCAGCGAAGGGGAGCTGGGTCTGAACTGCCCTTCTTCAAGGTGAGTGAGAACAGTGTCAAGTGCAGTGGGCAGTCCAGGAGAGGCCACCCAGTACCAGGAGGAATGTTCCCACAGGAGTGGCAGCCAAGGTAGGGAAAATTCACCGAGCTATTATCAGGATTTTCCTCAGGAAATGACACAAGCTATCAAGAAGGAGTGTATTGGGGTGGGGGATTCTGACATGCAAAAAAATGCAAAATGACAGTCTTCAAATCTGCTGAATGGAAAAAAGAGCCCACCCTGAGGTCATGCTGGCTCTGCAACAGGGAAAGAGCTGTCACTTAAGGCCACATTTGACCAAAAAAAAAAAAAGAGCCCAGACACTGAGAACAATACCAACTCTGCTTCTGCTTACAAAAGCATCAAACAAAACAAAACAAGTTAGCAACAACAACAAATAAGCATGGTGTACAAGCCTGTGACCCCTGAAGCTAACTAGCTAGGCCACCCTAGCCTACTTAGTGAACCCAGAGTTAGTGAGAGGTCTTCTTTCAAACCGACAAGGTGAAGCTGGAAAGACGACTCAGTTGGTGAAGGATCTGCCACACAAGCACAGAGAACAGTCTGGATCCCCAGCACCCATGAAAAAAAGCTGGGCAAGATGACATATAACTGAGACTCCAGCCGAAGATGCAGAAACAGTTGGATCTCTGGGGTGTGCTGGCAAGACAGCCTAACAAGATTGGTGAGCCCCAGGTTTAGTAAAAGATCTTGTCTCAAAAAATACAACGGAGAACAATCAAGAAAGAAACCCAACACCTCTAGTCTCCATATGCAACTGACATAGACCACACAGCCAAATAATAAAAAGACCTTAACCTATATGAATCCCCAAAACCACACACACAGACACACACACATAGCATAACTAAGGCTTACTCTCACTCACAATGGCATTTCCCCCTGCTTGGGACATTTTACAACTGTAACATTAAGTTCCTTAGAAGAAAATCCCGCTGTGTGTCACACTTAATGGAATTAATAATACCAAAGTCCACTTGCATTCTGGCCCAACTCCCCACCTCAAGATAGTAGGTCCCTGCTTTTCAAATATATGGTTGCTGCCTCCGCTGTGGTGTGTGAGGACAAAATAGTAAATATTATCTCCATCTTCTCTGGCCATCAGGGGAGGACAGGTAGGAAGGGAGGTCATAATTCTCTTTGCCAACATGAACAGTCACCTTGTGGCTATTATCCCAGCTTGACCTTGATGCTCAGTGCTTTCTGCTTGGTCTTCCAGCTGTTTCAAAAGAAACTGAGTGGGAAGAGTTAGAAATGTTAAAGTAGCCGCCAGCGATCCTCTTAGCTGAGGAAGGACGAGAAAGAGTGGGGAGGGAGGGGAGATAGATGAAGGGCTGGAAGGAGGAAGGGAAGCCCCGAGTTTCATGCCCAGCACCGCCATAAACTGGATCAGTCTTACTTGCTTGCAATCTCAGCACTTGGGAGGTAGAGGCAAAAGGATCTGAATTTTCATGTCATCTTTGTCTAAGGGATTTGGAGACCAGCCTGGGCTACACAGAACCCTGTCTTCCTTGGATGGATGAATGAATGAATGAATAAATGAATGATCAACCCAATGCCATCTGCTGAATGGGCTCTCACCCAAGACTGTCTGACCCCCCCTAGTCCTAACTGGCATACACCTCCTAACAAACCTCTGGAGAATTAATTTGTCATTTGTCTTGAGCCTGACTTGGTCATGACCCCAGCAATGTCCCTCATTCTGGGATACCTGTTCTATTGGCCTCTGTCTGCTGTCACCAAAAACTTTCTAGGCTTTCTTGCCATGATGTCTTTTAAATCACAGCATGTCCTTCAGGTACTGTCACCACATGTCACGTATCTTCACACAGAACTGTTCCCGAGCCTCCTTTCTTTCCAATCAGTCCCCTCTGGCAATGGTATGTCCATTTTTGGTTTTGTCAAATGTTTCTAACTGTGTCTCTTTAATTTCCCAATAAAACCCAGACCCTATATCCCAAGCACTATATCCCTCTGGGGGTTCACTGGTCCCCAGTGCCTTTGCTGCTCCCCTGGATGACCCAGTTGCTCATCTCCACAATGAACCTCGTGAGTCTACCAACGTCAACCGTTTGATAAATTACAAACTTCTGCTTGTATTTGCACAGGAAGTCCGTAATTAGCCATGGAGCATTTTGCTAAACTTCTCTGTGAAAGACGCTGGAGAGAAAAGAATAAATCCTCGTATTGTATTATACTTGTGGGAGAGCAGCAATCGGCTCTCTGCCTCCACGTTGCCCCCACCACAACACCATCTACCAAATTCCCATTCCATTGTCGGCTGGTTCTTTTTAGCCGCTGAATTCATTTCCAGGGTCCAGAGCAGTTTCTGACATCCCCATCTTTGTCAGGAGGGTCTTATTTACCAAAGTTAATTCTGCTCATATTGCAACAGACTTGGAAATAGCTATAAATCTTATTCATCTTCGTTTGCTGTGTTCTACCAGTGAGGAGCAATCGAAACAGAATTACCATTGTTCAAGGAACTTGCTCGCGTATTTAAGAGCTGTTGAGAGACATCAAGCAGGACAAAACTGGGCTCAAGGAAAGCTCTATACCAAAGCACTGTTAGCTCAGGCTCCCCCCCGGGAGGGGAGTCCCTTGGATCTAGGACTTTAGGGGTAGTATTTGCTTCAACCTCCAAAGACCGCAATAGTTCTGCCATCTGTCTCTCTAAATCCCTGGCAGGCAAGCTGAAGGCTAGATTCACAGGGCAGCTCTGTGCCCATTAGGAATGTGAATCTTTTTATTTCCTTGTAAAGAAATCTCTGGTTCTCTTCAAGGCTGCCCAAAAGAAATAGGGCTGTCAAGAAGGAACTTTGTAGTTAGCACAACAACTTTATTCTCCATTTATTTCCCAGAAAGCAACCAGGCTCTGTAATCTAGGGAAGGAAGCAGAAGAGAGCATCAGCAGAGTTCTGGGGGTCTCGCCAGTGCTGGGAAGACAGCCCTTGCAAGATCCTTGCCCTCTCAGAGCTTCTAATCCAACAACAACAGCAATCACAGGAGAACGCACAGGGACAAGGCTGCCTTGAGAACAGGCATAGAAGTCAACTCAAACGGAAATGGGGATCACCCTCTTTTAGATGGAGGCCTGCCTGTTCTGTTTCTCCTTGTGATGCTGGGGATGTTACTCAGTAACCTGAACAAGGTAGGTAAGTGTTCTGCTGCAGAGCCATCCCAGCCCTTCACTAGGGGATTCTAGGCAGGTGCTCTACCACTGAGCTACACCCAGCCCCTCACTGGGGGATTCTAGGCAGGGGCTCTACCACTGAGCCACACCCAGCCCCTCACTGGGGGATTCTAGGCAGGTGCTCTACCACTGAGTCACACCCCAGCCCCTCACTAGGGGATTCTAGGCAGGTACTCTACCACTGAGCCACATCCCAGCCCCTTACTGGGGGATTCTAGGCAGGTGCTCTACCACTGAGTTATAACCCCAGGCCAGGCTTGAGGGTTCTCTGAGAAATTGTTTTAAACTCAAGAAATCCCAACTGGCTCCCTAAGTTAGATCTGGCCACCTACCCTCAGTGAATCACTAAAAAGAGAAGAGTCAAAGCAATAGTGGGAAGAAAACAGGAGATGCATTGATGTATTCAGTGTGGACATGTTGGGGAGAGAGACAACTCAAACTGGAGGGAGCCCTCATCCATCCTCAAGGCCCTACAGTAAGACCAAAGTTAAATAGAGGCCTAGCATATGCCTATCTAAGCAGGCCCAGTCAAGGTGTGGTCCCACCCACCACTGACCCATCCTTGTCTGGGCTTCAGTGTCGCCCTGTAGGGTGATCTGAAAAACTGTTAGCACCGTGTAAAACATTCCAGGAAGCAAGTTCTCTCTCCAGGCAAGGCCTCGTTCTTCTCCCAGCATGAGATTCCTGGGAATATTCCTATTTCTTTGGGATCCATTGCGTCCACGGTCTGGCGATCCGGTTGAGTGTCCCTAGAATATCTTCATTTCTGCCATGCTGGTTACAAAGGGATGAGTCTGTCCCTGTCTGAAATCAACTCCAGCAGCTGAGTAGACTTCATCTTGGGCCTCACAGATGGGTTAATTGCCACTTTTATTTAATACATATAGATTTCCTGGAATATCCCAAGAATCACTAGAAATTTTGTGGATCAATCCTTTGTGCTTCCTTTCAGGGAAATTTGCCTTCCATTAGTGGTCGCACAGCCGGGGTTCCTAGCTGACTCAGCACTTCTGCTCACCACTACCACCACCACCACCACCACCACCACCACCACCACCACCATCACCACCACCACCACCATCACCACCACCACCACCACCACCATCACCACCACCACCACCATCACCACCACCACCACCATCACCACCACCACCACCACCACCACCACTACTACCACCACCACCACCATCACCACCACCACCACCACCACCACCACCACCATCACCACCACCACCACCATCACCACCACCACCACCACCACCCACCACCACCATCACCACCACCACCAACCATCACCACCATCACCACCCACCACCACCACCACCACCCCCCACCACCACCACCACCACCACCATCACCATCCCCACCACCACCACCACCACCACCACACCACCCCCCCCACCACCCACCCACCACCACCCCCCCACCCCCACCACCACCCTACCCCACCACCCCACCCCCACCCCTCCACCCACCCCCACCACCCACCACCACCCTCCCTCCACTATACTACCACCACCACCACCCCCACCACCACCACCACCATCACCTCACCCCCACCACCCCACCACCACCACCACCACCACCACCACCACCACCACCACCACCATCACCACCACCACCACCACCATCACCACCACCACCACCATCACCACCACTATCATCACTGAACTCCTCTTTCCCAGCCAAAAGTGACTATATGTTAGTGATCCCTTAACCACATCAGAAGCTCCTGGGATGAAGCTCTTGCTCCTGTAGAGCAAGAGATCATTTTGCTATTGTTGTTTTACGTGTGTATGCATGCATATATATGTCCAAGTCTGTGTGTGTGTGTGTGTGTGTGTGTGTGCACGCTCACTCACTCACATGGGTGTTTGTGGAGGCCAGAGGATAACCTTGGGTGGCATTCCTCAGGCATCATCAGCCTTTGTCTTTTGAGGCAGGGTCTCTCACAAGCCTGGAATCAGCCAACTAGGCTGGCTGGAGAATGAACCCCTCTCCTCTTGTCTCCCCCTCACCAGATTATCAGCACTTACCACCATGCCTGGCTTTTGTATGTAGATTCTGGGGCTCACACTGTTGTCCTCATGCTTGTGCAGTGAAGTTCACCCACTGAACCATTTCACCTAGCCCCCAATTACCATTGGATTCCAAATGATTTAATTTTTTTAAGGTCAAACTTTACGTTCATAATGAAAAGTCTAGTGATCCTCTGGGATTAAGAGCACCCAGCTTTCAATTCTCCAGCCCTCCTTGAACCCACGTCCTTTGCCTTGAGGCCCTGTAGCATTCCACCAGCAGGGGCCACCAGTTTGAGCCCACTGAATCCAGTCTGGCCATGGGACTTACAATGGCCAATAGGATGCAGCAGAAATAAGGGCAAGCCAGTCAGGAGACTAAGCTTCAAGAGTGTGTGCACAGCTGCTGTCTAACTTGGAATGCTGTTGTCTCCATAGCAACAGCCCACTCGCTGGAGTATGTAACTCCCTAGGACTGCAGCCACCAGCAGTTCACCCACAACAGAGGTGAACTCAACCAAAATGTTGAGGTTCTGAGGTCTGGGCATACTCTAACCCATAGATGGGGAACATCTTTAAATTTACATAGTATTTTGTTTCCTGGCACTGTATGCAATAATGGAAACTTCTAGTATGTTCTGCGCACTGCGCTTGCTCTGGTGTCATGAGCAAGATCTACCCATGATTCCTGGCTTTACCAGGGGCTTAGAGTATGTCTGTAGAACCAGCAACATTTATTTCTGAACCAGCAATTCCAGGTTTACTATTTTTGGGCTGCTCTGATCAAATGCCTCGTGAAAACAGAGAAAGAGAAGGAAGATTTGTTTCGGCTTATGGTTTCAGGGGAGTTTTGCACCATCGTTACAGGGAAGGCTTGGCAGTGGGAATGGTGTCTGGGGCTCCTCACATCTTCTAAGACAGGAAGCAGGACTGAAACCAGAAGTCGGCATAAGCTACTGTCTAAGTTGGGGTTTCTATTACCGCGATAAAACACCATGACCAAAGCAGCAAGTTGGGGAGGAAAGGGTTTATTTGACTTACACTTTCATTATCAAAGGAAGTCAGGACAGGAACTCAACCATTCTGTGGAACAGCCAAGCTGAACAGCAGCATCCGACTCTCTCTGCTTCCTGACTGAGGATGTCATGTGACCAGCTGCATCCACACTCCAGCTTCTATGACGTTGCCACCTGGACAGGCTGTACCCTCGAGTGGTGAAGCCAAAACAAACCCCTCCTTCCTTCCTTAAATCGCTTGTCAGGCATTTGGTCACAACAGCAAGAAGAGCAACGGATAGACAGACATTTCACATTTGAACCGTAACCAGCCCCAAACTCAGGGCCAGTTACACATGCGTGTGTCAGCCACCTACACATCATTGTCTAGAGCAGTGGTTCTCAACCTTCCTAATGATACGACCCTTTAATACAGTTCCTCATGCTGTAGTGACCCCAACCATACAATTATTTTTGTTGCTACTTCACAACTGTTATTTTGCTACTGTTATGAATCATAATGCAAATATCTAATACGTGGCCCCTGTAGGGGTCACGACCCATGGGTTGAGAACCATTGGTTTGGAACCACACATTCTTTGGCCTTCATGCCCATTATCTGCCTTGATTCAAGAGGCCCAGAAGAAGCACGGAAAACAACATAGTATTCTCTTTGCACCTTAACGCTCAGTCACGTAAACATTTGAGTTTTGGCGCCCCAGGCAACAGCTTGTTCCTTTTTAATTAACTTGCCTTTATTGATTTTCCACATTCGTCACCAAGCACTAACACGCCTCCTCCATGTGTGTCTCTGAAGTCAGCACTTAACCAGCATGGTGTTCTGGGTCACACCCAGTACTCCAGGCCACATATGATGCTCCCTACTATGCACGCCTTCCCATTGTTGGGAGACTCAGAATGCCACAGTGGAAAACTGATATGTGTGTATTTCTGATTTCTAGGGTTGGGCATTGAACCAAGGGTCTTGTTCATGCTAACGTATGCACTGAGCCACACCCCAGTTTCTCAATGGGGAGTCCAGTAAGGTGCTCTACCACTGAGTCACACCCCAGCCCCTCACTGGGGGATTCTAGGCAGGTGCTCTACCACTGAGCCACACCCGAGCCCCTCACTGGGGGATTCTATGCAGGTGCTCTACCACTGAGCCACACCCCAGCCCCTCACTGGGGCATTCTAGGCAGGTGCTCTACCACTGAGCCACACCCCAGCCCCTCACTGGCGGATTCTAGGCAGGCCTGATAACAGGTGCTTTTACCCACTGAGCTATCTATATCTCTCAAGTCCTTCACCTTATTTCTTGGTGAAGGGTCTCTCACTTAACCTGGGGCTTGTCAGTTTGACTAGAGTGACTAGCCAGAGCTCCTCCTGACTGCCTCTCCAACGCGTCACATTACAAGTGTATGCTTCTCTGTGTGACTTTTTATGTAGGCTCTTGGGGATTGAACTTGGGTCCTCAGGCTCGTGCACCAGCACTTCACTTGGAGCCATCTCCCAGGGTTCATAAATCAGCAGACTCTAGGGAAAGCATACCTCCCTCCCATACTGTGTTGTGCCCCCCAACCCCTGTGCTTTATGTCTTCCAGGACAAAACCACCAACTTCACCAGAACAAAGAGAGCCCTGCTGTAGACACTCTTCGCTGACAGAACTCTGACATAACCTCAGATCTTCCCAGCATTTCTAGCCCAGCCATCAGCTCTGCATATGAGAGGTATGACAGTCTCTACTGCAGGGGCAACGTTCTTAAAATACACCTGTGTGTGTCTGTGTGTGTCACCTGCACACCCATCTCTATGCAACATATGTATGTATCTACACACATAGACGCGCATGCCCACCATACATTCGTCTAGTCGATCTTGTGTCTGTGGAGAACTCAGACAAACATCTTAATGTTGCCAGCCACGACCTCCCGGTAGACTCAGACTGGGCCATGGGGATTCCAAACAAAGCAGACATGGAGGAGAATTTGGAGGCCGTAGCAGTTAGTTTTCACTGTGGTGCCAAAATCCCCAACAAAAGCAACTTGCTGATTCATGATTGAGGGTACAGTCCATATTGGCAGGGAAGGCACAGCGGCAGGAGCATGAGACAGCTGGTCACAATGCATCTGCACTCAGGAAGCAGAGAGAGCTGGTGTTGGTCCTCAGCTCACTTTCTCCTTTTTCTTTAGTTCCCATATTCTGGGTGGGGTCCTCAGTGAAGTCAATCTAGATACTCCTTCACAGAGATGCCCAGAGGTGTGTCCCCTAGGTGATTTCAGATTCTGTCAAGTTGACAGACAATAGAGACCATTATGGTGATCCTCCCTTTGGGCGGGGCCGCATAGCCAGACACTGACGGAGAAAAAGCTTGTAACATAATCATGGATGGTGAGTCCAATGTGAGGGATGGGGTGAGGATGGCTACAAGCCAAGGGTGTGGTCAGAGCTGTCTTCAGCAGCCACAGCTCTGTAAGGAAATGGCATCCCAGAGCTCGTTTGGGGGTCTGTGAGTCGCCAGGTGGGTCTTTACAACCTGGATCAGGGAAGACATTATTTGGAAGTTCCACTGGATTGGCCTGACCCAGGCTGCTCTGGGGTCTGAAGAAGGCACCCCTGTGATGTCAGGGTCCACCTTTGGGAGTTACAGAATCACTTTTGCTGGTCAACGCCAACCTCAGGAACATCAGGATTCAGGATGGGAGAGTGAGCAAGAGTAGAAATACCAGGCGGCCTGGCTCACAGGGTGGGTGGTGCTCTGCTAAAATCTGCCCATCACCAAAGAAAGTTCAACATGAAAGACACCGCCAAGACACAATTAAACATCCCCTGGCAAATTTGGTTTGCAAAGCAGAAATTTGGAGTGGAACTGTCCATGCGAAACCTCCTGTGTCCTCAGTGTTGCCTCACTGACTGTCCTGATTTCAAAGCTAGTCCATCTACCCTGAAGTGTGTGCCGGTGCTCTCTTTCTTTTTCGTGGCTTAGTAATATTTCCATTGTGTGGCTGTTCTAGAATGTACCCATCCACACTTCCGTTTGGTGGATATGCTGGTTGTTTAGAACACGATGAATAGATTGATATGGACATTCAGGTACAATCAATGTGAATGCTGGGATTTTTTTTTTTTACGCCATGCTCTCAGAAGCAGATCTTAAATGAAAATGTAGGTTCTTTGGTACCCAAGCTAACACATATTCCTGGATCATGTTAGAACTAGATAGAGCCAAGAGATGTGTGAGGAAGTGGGCAGTCTGCCAGGTCCTGGCTGTGTCTGAGGTGATTTTAACAATGAATCAGAAAATTGCTCTGGTCAAATCCTTCCCAGATGTTCAGAAAACACAAATAAAGCCACCTGGTGGGGCAGTTTCCAGGCAGTGGAAATGAAATTGATCTCATTCTTTCCTTTTAAAGGTAAATGTATGTACATATACTCATGTGTGCACACACATTCATGTGCACACGCATATATACACATATACTAATTTATGTTTATACATACTTATGTGCACACATACATGTGCACACATTCATGTGCATATACATACTCATGTACACACAATTCATATGAACACACTAATTCATGTATACACACTCATGTGCACATACATTCATGTGCACATACACACTTGTACATACAGATACTCATGTGCACACACACTCATGTTCACACAGAGGCATGTACACATACACACTCATTTGCACACACACTCATTCATGTCTATGCACACACACTCATGAGGACATATATAATTATGTGCACACACACATACGCGTGCACACATGCACACACACATACGCGTGCACACATGCACACACACACACACAGTCAGTGCTGAGCCCAGAGACAGCACTATCAACATCATTTTCAACACTAAAAAGGGTTTCCCCTCAAGCCCTCCCAGGGTGTCACTTCTTGTTTTTGTTTGTTTTTGCTGTGTGTTGGCAGGTGCATGCATGCTACCCACCTCACCACAGAAACACTAGGATTACAGCTGTGTGCTACCCCATCAGGCTTTGCATGGCTTCTGGGGATTCGAACTCAGGTCTCCAAGACTGTGCAGCAAATGGTTTGTCCACTAAGCTATCTCCCTAGCTCTGTTTCACCTTTCCAAGTCCAGGAGAGCTGCTACCAGGAACAACCTCTGAGAAAACATGAAGACGTGGTCAGAACAAAAGAGACCCCGACATTCCCAGCCTTGCACCTCTGCTTTCCATGGGTCTACAGAACTGTCACTGTTGCTATATTTTAAAAGAGACATTGCCACCCCCACGGGCTCTGGAGGTCTGGGGCTTTGAGTTACAACTTGGGATCTCAATAGATGTTGGCTGTTATGCAAAATTAATTATCTTGGTCATTTGAATGTTTTCCCCCAAACATAATATAATCTCATTACAGACTACTCCAAACCAGAGTGAATCAGGAGCCAAATTCCATTTAGGAAATTGAAGGTAATTTAGAGTTATATGATTTGAAGGGGGGAAAAAAAGGAAGAAACTCCTTTCTTTGCTAAATGCTAATTTGGTCCGACTCCATAATGTAAAAGTGACTTTCATTTGCTTGGGAATTGCTGTAAGCGTGGGGGCCAGCGAAGTTTCAGTTTGAAATGTTTGAGCGAGTTCTCTAGTGGTCTTTGTGAAGGAGTCCTGAGGTACACCAGCAAAGGACAAAATTCCAATGCAACTTCCATAAGGCAGCACTGGTCCAATGGTGGTCCAAGGGAAAATGTAGCCTTTGGAACCGTAGACATGAGGATCCCAGAGAAGAGACCCGGAAGGAGCAGAGAAAGAGAGAGAGAGAGAGAGGGAGAGAGAGAGAGAGAGAGAGAGAGAGAGAGAGAGAGAGAGAGAGAAGAAGCAGCAGCAGCCAATAATCCACTGGGCAGTTTGATTATGCACAGTGTATGTAAATCAGCTCAGTTGTTGCAAAAAAGGGTATGTATTAGTCAGCTCAGCTGCCATAACAAAGGTGTATATATTCGGTCAGCTGCTGTAACAAAAGGGTACATATTAGTTCATTGTTACTATAAAGAGGTGTGTGTTAGCTAGCTTAGCTGCTGTAACAAGAGAGCTCATCTGCCATTAAAAAAAGGGATGAACATTAGTTCAGTTGCAGTAACAAAAGGTGGCATTTATAACAAGATGGCGTCTATTGGCTCAGCTCTTATAACAAAGGTGTATTAGTCAGCTCAGCTTCTGAACAAAAGGGCCTCAGCTAGGTGTCTTAACATTAGAAACCTGTTTCCTCACACTTGGAGAAGCTGAAAGCTGAGGTTGGAATATCAGCATGCTGGCAGCTCCAGAGGCCTCACCCTTGGCTGGTAGATGTTGTCTTCCCACAGCACCCCCATGTGGTCATCTCTCTTTCCTTGTGGTGTTCAGATCTCCCCTCTTCTTCACCATCTTTATAGACTTGCATGCCTTTAGATGGGATGCAGGTCTACCTCATTTCACCTTAACTGTGTCTCTCAAGGTCCTCTTTGCAGATGTGGCTGCGTGGCTAGGCAGTGGAAGATAGGGTTTCAATATACAGATTGGAGTAATATAATTCTCCCTTAACCCACTATGGCGCCTAAGTGCCTCAGACCAGGTCCATTGCATCACACTGAGATGACAGCATCCTCATCTGGTCTCCCTGCTCCCTCCCTTATCTTTCTAGAGCTTTCTATACCTAGTAACCAGAATAACAGCTGACCAGTCCTCTTTCCCTCCCTCCATCCCTTCCTACCTTTTTCCATCTTTTCCCCCTCCCTTCCTCTTTTCTTTCCTGTCTGTCTATCTTCAGTATTGGAGATGGAAGCCGGTAACTGTTTTCATCTTTATTTAAATTTTGTTAAAACAACCTTTTTTGTTTTACATACCAATCTCAATTCCTTCTTCCTCCCTCCTTCCACTCCCTCCACCGTCCTCTCCCACAATCAGAGAGGGAGCAGTCTCCCATGCTGAGTCAACAAAGTCTGTCACATCACTTGAGGCAGGACCAAGGCCCGCCCCCTTTCATCTAGGCTGAACAAGCTATCCCTTCATAGGGAATGGGCTATAAAGAGCCAGTTCATGCACTAGGAATAAGTACTGGTTCCACTGTTAGTGGACCCACAAACTGCCCAAGCCACACAACTGCCACCCACATTCAGAAGGCCTAGTTCTGTTCTATACAGGTTCTCCAGCCATCAGTTCAGAGTCAGTGAACTCCCACTAGCTCAGGTCAGCTGTTTCTGTGGATTTCCCCATCATGTTCTTGACCCCTTTGCTCATACTATTGCTTGTCCCTCTCTAATATTGGACTCCAGAAGCTCAGCCCAGTGCTTAGCTGTGGATTTCTGCATCTGCTTCCGTCAGTTACTGGATAAAGGTTCTGTGATGACAATTAAGGTAATCATCAATCTGATTACAGGGGAAGGCCAGTTCAGGTACCCTCTCCACCACTGCTTAAAGTCTTAGCTGGGGTCATCCTTGTGGATTCCAGGGAATTTCCCTAGTGTCAGGTTTTTCTCTAATCCCATAATGCCTCCCTCTATCAAAATATCTCTTTCATTGCTCTCCCTCTCTGACCTTCCCCCAACTCAACCTTCTCGATTCCTCATGTTCTCCTCCCCCTCCTCGTCTCCCCTCCCTACTTCTCTTCCACCCTCTCTTTCTCCCCATGCTGACAATTTACTGAGGAGACCTTGTCTTTTTCCCCTTCCCAGGGGGATCTATGTATGTCTCTCTTAGGGTCCTCCTTGTTTCCTGGGGAAGCCAGTATTTCTAGCATGGAAGACAAGCATTACAACACTGAGCCACACCCCAGCCCCTCACTGGGGGATTCTAGGCAGGGGCTCTACCACTGAGCCACACCCCAGTCCCTCACTGGGGGATCCTAGGCAGGAGATCTACCACTGAGCCACACCCCAGCCCCTCACTGGGGGATTCTAGGCAGGGGCTCTACCACTGAGCCACACCCCAGCCCCTCACTGGGGGATTCTAGGCAGGGGCTCTACCACTGAGCCACACCCCAGCCCCTCACTGGGGGATTCTAGGCAGGGGCTCTACCACTGAGCCACACCCCAGCCCCTCACTGGGGGATTCTAGGCAGGGGCTCTACCACTGAGCCACACCCCAGCCCCTCACTGGGGGATTCTAGGCAGATGCTCTACCACTGAGCCACACCCCAGCCCCTCACTGGGGTTGGACTCTGGGCAAGAGTTTTACCACTGAGCTCTTCCCCAACCCAATTTTCACATTTTATCTTTAGATAGGATCCCACTGAGTTGCCTAAGATGGACTTGAATTTTACTCTGTAGCCCAGGTTAGCCTTAAACTTGTAATCCTTGTCTCTGAACCTTCTGAGTAGCTAAGGTTACAGGCCTGTGACGTGTATGTAAAGCCTCCATCAGAGAATATCTTTCCAGGCTCCTGGTGGGTTCCATGGGGTTCTCAGGAGATGCCAAACCCTCACTGGAACTCATTATTCTTCTCGAGGTGAGCAGCTCATGCCCCCAGCCATGATGCTCTGCCTCACCACAAACACAGAAACAATGTAGACAAGGGATCATGGGCTGAGCCCACTGAAACAGTGAGCTGTGATAAATCCTTCCTCTAGTGCACTCATTCATTCATTCGTTCATTCATTCATTCATTCATCATCCATTATTTTGAGAAGGGTTCCATGCAATGCAGCCGGCAGAGGGAAGCAGGGGGATTTCCGCAGGACATGGCCCTTGTAGTGGAGACTCCAAAGATGAGAAGGCATGAATCAACCAGACAACAAAGTCGAGTTCAGAGACAAAAGGAGAAATTGAAGCTATTCAACTGCATGTCACAGAACAATGAGGATTCTGGAGGCAATCCACAGAAACCAGAGAGGCAGGGATGGTATTCAATTTCCTTTCTGTTGCTGTGACCAAAAGCAACTTAAGGCAGGAAAGGGTTTATTTGGCTTATACTTCTAGGTCATAGGCCATCATTTAAAGAAACCAGAGCAGGAACTCAAGCAAATCGAGGATGCTGCTTGCTGCCTCCTTCAGACTTGTGCTTACTCAGCTTTCTCAGTAACCCGGGACCACATACAAAAAATGGTGCCACTTGGGGTGGCCTGGGCCCTCCTACATCAACTAACAACCAAGACACATCTTTACAGACATGTGCACAGCCCAAATCTGATCTGGGAAATCCCTCAGTAGAGACTCGGCTAGTTTTTCTCTACTCTCACGCACTTTCGGGCCCAAAACTAGGGAATGGTGCTACCTACAGTGGGCTGTGTCTTTCCGTATCAATTTCCATAATCAAGACAATCTTCCACAGACATGCTCAGAGATCAACCTAGACAACCCTGCATTGAGCCTCTCTTCCAGCTGGTTTTAAGCTGTGTTAAGCTGATGATTAAAACCAATTGTCACACACTGTAGCCTGGCAAACCCCTAAGTGTCTGTTATAGCTGAATGTCAGCATCCATTTGTTTTTTTGTAGACTATGGTGTAATTCTTTCTGGGCAGAGGATTTGTTTCCTGCGCTGTGACAAGTTGCCACAAAGTGAAGTGTATTTTCTCACTATTCTGAGGGCCAGAAGTCTAAGACAAAAGTCTTGGCAGAGTCAATTCCCTGGTTCTATGGGGCAGTCAGTTTTGTGACACTCTTTGAGCTTCTGGGAGTTCAAGGAAATTTTTGGCACTTGTTCTGTGGTGTGGAGACATGTCTCTCTGGCCTCAGCTTCATGTGTGCTTCTCTGTCAGCCTCTTTCCTTTTAAGAAGGCACAACAGTTATTTTCCTTTTTGCCATGACAAAATGCCTGAGACGAAGCGGTGTGGAGAAAGAGGGTTCATCTCAGCTTGTAGTCCCGCTTGGCCACACACACATGAAGCTGATGGTCAATTGCAGCCACAGTCAGAAAGCAAAGATCAAGGCAGATGGTGGTGGCGCACGCCTTTAATCCCAGCACTAGGGAGGTGGAGGCAGACCAATCTCTGTGAGTTTGAGGGCAGCCTGGTCTACAAGAGCTAGTTCCAGAGAAGCTAAGACTGTTACACAGAGAAACCCTGTCTCAAAAAAACAAAAAAGAAAGAAAGAAAGAAAGAAAGAAAGAAAGAAAGAAAGAAAGAAAGGGAAAACGGAAAAGAAAAGAAAGAAAAAGAAATGCCCTAAGTGATGTGCTCAGAGGCTTGTCTCCAAGTAAATCTAAATCTTGTCGAGCTGACGATTAATGCTATCCATTACGGGGCAGAACAGGACACACCTTTAATCCTAACATGCAGGAGGCAGAAGAAGTAGGCAGATCTGTGAGTTCAAGGTCAGCCTGGTCTAAATAGAGAGTTCCAAGCCAGCCAGAACTTCGTAGTGAGACCCTGTCTCAAAACAGCAACTAACAATCATGCTTATCATTGGTTTTGAGATGGGTTCCACCCTCAATTCAAGATGGTGTCCTCTCAAGATCCTCACCTTAGTGGCAGCTACTAAAACCCTATTTCCCCATGAGCTTGCTGTAGTTATTTCTGTATCTGTTTATTTTAGCTCAGGGCTTCAGAGGGATTTCAGCCCATTATGACAGGCAGACATGAAGGCAACATGAGTGTGACATCTGCTGTTCAGAGCACAGTGAACCCAAGGACAGAAAAGTCTCCATAACCAGGGTGGGTATAACTTTTAAATCTCCACCCCTAGAAAACTACATCTGCCATTCAGGCTCCACCTTCAGAACAGCACCACCTGCTGGGCACACATGCTCAGATTCAAACCCCAGCCGATAAGGTCCCGGCGAACACGGATTTGGAAAAGGATGCTATTTTTGGCTGTCTACAGATTTCCTCCCTTTCTTTTTATCACATGTGCATACGTATACATGTTCATGTGAGAGAGTATTGCACATGTGTGTATATTCTTGTACGTGTGGAAGCCAGAAGTCAAATATGGGTGTCTTCCTTTCATCCACATCTGCTTTGGTTTCCTGAGAGATCACTCCCTGAACCTGGAGCTCGTTCAGTAGCTAGACTGACTGGCCAGTGAGCTCCATCTCCCCAACACTGGGGTTAAAGGCATATGCGACCACTCCCACATTTTCAAGTGGTTGCTAGGGATCTGAGCCCAGTCCGTGTGTTTGTATGGCAAGTACTTTACCAACCAAGCAGTCTCCCCAACCATAGATTTCTTTGTGTTGTAATGCCCAGGGCCACATAACTGGGGGTAGAAGGGCTCTCTAGCCTTTCCCATCTGCTGTAGGGATCTGAGCTCTCTCTCTCTCTCTCTCTCTCTCTCTCTCTCTCTCTCTCTCTCTCTCTCTCTCTTCCTCCCTCCCTCTCCCTCCCCTCCCCCAGAACCTCATGACCTAGAAATTTGGGAGGAAGATGCGATGCTCCAAGAGTGAACTGTCTGCAGCTTCCACTCCCGTCTACTCCTGTCTGCCGCTGCCGTCCTTAGCGTTGATGACAGCATTGACCCCAGTCTATCTCTTCCCCTTTCTCTGTCTCACCCGTTCCTCAGCTTCAGGTACCCTCCAGCACCTTTCATCCTTAATGCTCTGTTTTCCCAAAGCTTATTTTGGGAAACAAAGCGAGTAAACAAAAAAAGAGACATCATTCAACTTGATCCCAATAAATCTCAGCCAAATAAACTGGGTCTTTTTCTTCTTCTTCTTTTCAGTTTCTTTGCTGTCTACAAGGCAATCATGGATCCTGTGTGTCATTAACTTATTGACTTTGGGGAAAGCACTTATGCAGAACTATTAAGCACCCCGAAAGTGGCGGGATGATAGGATACTTCACGAGGTAACTTCTGACCCCAGTGGCCCATCACCCACTGCGAGGGGGTTCTGGCTTCATTCTATTGCTGTGACAAACACCACCACTGAATGCAGCTTTGGAGGAAGAAAGGGTTAACTTCAGCTTACAGGTCACAGTCCCTCACTGTGGAAGTTGGGACGGGAATTCAAGCTGGATCTTGAAACAGAAACCATGGAAAGATGCTGCTTAGTGGCTTGTTCATGCTCTTTCTTCCTTTAACAGCCCAGAACTGCTTGCCCAGGGAGTGTTACTTACTGCCCACAGTGGGCTGGGCCTTCCCATGTTAATTTGCAACCAAGACAGTCCCTCACACATTGACCTGATCTGAGCAGTTCCTCCATTGAGATGCCCATCTGGGGTGTCTCTAGGCTGTGTCAAGTGGGCAGTTACATTAGGTCAGAGGGAAGCAGATATCGCTGTAGGGTTGGGACTCCTGCTTCAGTGGAGCATTGTTTGACACCTCCAGATCAGAGCTCTCCCCCTTTCTTCTCACCTTTAGCTGAAAACAGACAGTAGGAGCTGAAAAGATGGCTCAGTGGGTAAAAAGCTGGCCTTGTTTGCAAGTGTGAGGACCTGAGTTTGGATCCCAAGAATCCACGTAGAGAGTCAAATTGTACACCTTTAACACTGGCGCTGGGAAAATGGGTGGTAAAAACAGGTGGATCCCTGGAAGTCCCTGAGCTGGGTAATCTTGTCTACTTGATGAAGTTTCAAAACAATGAAAGCCCCTGTCTCAAACAAAAGTTGGCATTTACTTGTTTGAGGTTTGTTTCTGTTGCTGCGACTAAATTCTCTGACTAATAGCAATTTGGGAGAGAAAGGGTTCATTTCGGCTCACAGATCTGGGTTTTGTCCATCACTGTGGGAACCGTGGGAAGCTCAAACAGCTATTCACATCACATCCACAGTCAAGAGATGGAGATCAATGAATGTATGCTCAATCGCTCGCTTGCTTGCCTGAGCTCGCCTCATTTTCTCTATCCCCTGCTTAGGGAATAGGGTCATCCACAGTGGGCTGGGTCTTTTCACATCAATTAATAAAGACAATCCCAGACCAACATGCCCTTAGTCCAACCCAACGTAGAGAATCCCTCATTGAGACTCTATGCCCAGGTGATTCTATGGTATCAACTTGACACCATCACAGCACCTGTGAACCAGAGCTTAAGATGGTCCCCTGATTTTCATACCCAAACACCTGCTCACCCATATCCACGCACACAGATATGAATGTGCACACACATGTGTGTATACAGCAGAAAATAAGAGGTAAATGAATTTTAACACTGTGGGGAGAGGGCTTCTGAATCTCAGAACACAGAGAGGAGTTGTCCTGGGATGTCTTGTTATTGTGCACATATGGACCTGCATCTGGTTTGTGAGCTTGTCTTCTGTCCCACACCATGCTCACATGACAAGGAGGAAGCCATTGTATCCCATACACTGTGCAACCTCACGCTGCAGGCACAGGTGACATGGGAAGGAATAATATCTGTGCTTTGTCCTATAGAGCCTGGCTCCCCTTGCAACTTGGGACATGGAGCAGGAAGAGAAATGCAAGAAGGTGATAGGCAGAGCCTGTGTTAGCTTTGGATGACCGTGACCAAGACGCCAGACTGAAACACCTTGAAGAAAAGGGTTTCCCTTGGCTTGCTGCCTCAACGCTTCAATCTAACACAGTGGAGAAGTCATGGCGGAGTGGCTCAGTCCACAACGGCAGGAGCACATGGCACTGGCTGCTCACATGGTAGCAGGCCAGGAGACAGAGAGAGCCTGTGTTACACCCACTTCTCCTGGGGCCACATCTAGTCACCACCCCGGATGGGCACCAGGGACAGACGAAAGTACTGTTTCATCCAAGTCCAACCAGGAAATTTACGAGTTTATTGGATTTGCTTACCATGATGAGTGAGGGTTTCCATGCAGAAGTGTGAGTGACCCCAAAACATCACCACAGAGTCCCACCTCATTATTGATGGCCATTGAATGGAAGCTGCATCATAGAAGTCCCCTTTCAATCAAGCTCCCACTTCCTGTAACTGCCAGCATCTCCCTTGCAGGAGAAGGATGGACTCTCAGGTGAGGATACACTGCTCTCCTTTTGTCCACCCCATAGGGAATGTCAGCAGCTCTATTACATTACCACAGACCTGGCTAGCATTGGTATTTACTCTTCTGGTTCTCACGGCTACTGGGGCAAAGCCCTAGATGAAAACCAGTGAAAGATACAACCTTTGAAGGCCGACCTCAACCTCTGCCAGCCAGACCCCGCCTCTTAAAGCCTTCACAGTCTTCCAAACAGCTCCACTATCATGGAAACGGGTCTTCACAATGTGGGTCTATAAGGGGCCTATTAGACTCAAACCTCAACAGGACTAAAAACAGACAGTCCAGGGTTTGAGCCTGAGTTTCCTGGTGAGTCGGGGAATGAGGCAGACACAGTAATTATGCTTCCTTCAGTGGCTTCCCTGACAAGGATCTGCATTTCTCTGCCAAGGCACGTATCAAGAAAGAGACGGTACGTGAAGCTGTGGTTTGGTGGTGCACTCCTTTCATTCAGGCACTTGGGAGGCAGAGGCAGGTGGTATCTCTGTCAGTTTGAAGCCAGCCTGGTCTACAGAGTGAGTCCCAGGACAGCCAGGGCTACATAGAGGGACCTTGTCTCAAAAACAATACCACCCAAAGAACATCGGTGATGAAAAATATGGTACACGAACACTCCAGCCCTATGCAGGTTTATCAGGGATAATTGCAGAGAGGTGGACCCCAAACTCAGTCTCTTCAGGCAGAATATACTTAAGGACCAGTGAGATGGCTCTGCAGGTAACAGCACTTGCAGACAAGCCCAAGGACCCGAGTTTGAGCCCTGGGAGCCTCCTAGGAAAAGAGAGAAACAACTCACAGAAGTTGTCCTCTGACCTCCACTTGTACACAGCTGCACACATGCACCACTATCACCCCTCACAAACAAACAAGCAAACAAAAATGTGGTTTTTTGATTCAAGAAAATATTTTAAAGAGGTCCCAATTTTTTAAAGAAGAAAGGAAGGCAAGAAAGAAGACGGAAGACCTCTCCTAATTCCTGCAGGATCTTCTGTAATACATCCCTTTGCATTTTCTTCTGTCCTTGGGTGGAGGAAGGGACTCAGAAGCAGACCCTGACACAAAGATCTTGGTGGGGGGACACAAGGACTGGACTAGCTCGGTCAGTATGGTGACTGCCACATAGACATGAAGACCTGAGTTTGACCAACAGAGTCCACATAAAAATCCGGCATTGGGAAGCATGCTTGTAATCCCAGTGCTGGGGCCAGGGTGGAGATAGGAAGAGACCTTGGGCTCACTGGCCAGCCAGCCTCAGCCAGTCAGTAAGTCTAGGGTCAGTGAGAGACCCTGCCTCAAACAACAAGGTGGAGAGCAATTGGCAAAGACATCTGATATCAATCTTTATCACACTTGCACAAGCCACAAGATGAATATCTTCAGCCTACCCCCCCCACACACACACACACATACACACATGGGGGCAATTGTACCATAGGAGATGGTGCCAATAATCCCCAGTTCAGGAGAATGACAATGTGAACCAGGAAATGGATGCAATGGGTAAAGTCCATGAATGAGTGGCCGTATCAGGGTTCCCTACAGAAACAGAACTGATTACAGACCTATCTGAATATGTATATTATATAAGAGGATTTGTTTGATTGACTGACACAACCGGAAACTGGCCAATGGGCAATGGCTGCCCTAGGATTTATCGAATCCAAGAAGCCAGAAACCTCAAAACAAGTGGAGCTGGCATGTGCTAACTGACTTCCTCTTCCTCCACTTTTTATTCCCTCTGGGTCCCCAGGCTATTGGAATGGTGTCATGGTGTCTCAGTCAGTCTTGTTCCACAGGTCAATCATTTCTGTAAATGCTCCCACACACCCTCCCAGAGCTGTACCCTCCCTCCAAGACACCCCTCAATTCAGTCAAATCGACTATGTAGATGAACTGTCTAGGCCTTAGGAAATGGTCAATAGTGTCTGAAGCACATCTGTCCGGGACCTTCCGGCTTTCAGAACTTTCATTGAAAAGTCGGGGGGAATTATGATGGGTCTGCCTTTATATGTTACTGGGCCTTTTTCCTTTGCAGCTCTTAATATTTTTTCTTTATTCTATATGTTTAGTATGTTTAGTGTTTTGAATATTATGTGGTGAGCGGACTTTTTTTTGGTCCAGTCTATTAGTGTTCTGTAAGCTTCTTATACCTTCATAGGGATTTTCTTCTTTAGGTTGGGAAAGTTTTCTTCTATAATTTTGTTGAATATAATTTCTGTGCCTTTGAGTTGGGCTTCTTCTCCTTCTTTTTTCCCCTATTAGTCTTAGGTTTGGTCTTTTCATGGTATCCCAGATTCCCTGAATGCTTTCGGTTAAGAATTTGTTGGAGTTAACATTTTCTTTGACAGACGAATCTATTTCCTGTATCATATCTTCAACTCCTGAGATTCTCTCTTCCATCTCTTATATTCTGTTGGTTATGCTTGCTTCTGTAGCACCTATTTGTTTACCCAGCTTTTTCATTTCCAGAATTCCCTCAGTTTATGTTTTCTTTATTGCCTCTATTTCAGTTTTCAAGTCTTGAACTATTTGCTTCAACTAGACAGAAAAAAAAGATATTCCATGACAAAACCAGATTTACCAATACCTATTCACAAATCCAGCCTTACAGAAAGTATTACAAGGAAAGTAATGACCCAAGGAAGTTAACTGCACCCAAGAAAACATAGGCAACATATAACCTCACACCAGTTAACCCCAAAGAAGGGAAACACACAAACACTACCACTGAAAACATAGCAGGAATTAACAATCACTGGTTATTAATGTCTCTTAATGTCAATGGATTAAATTCAATTATATAATGACACAGGCTAATAAAATGAATACAAAAACAGGATCCATCCTTTTACTGCATGTAAGAAACACACCTCAACATCAAAGGCAGACATTCCCTCAGAGTAAAGGGTTGGGAAAAGATTTTCCAGTCAAATGAACCTAAAAAAACAAGCAAGTATAGTTATCCTAATATCTAACACAATAGACTTCAAACTGAAAACAATCAAAAGAGATGGAGAAGGTCACTTCATACTCACTAGAGGAAAAAAATTTATCAAGATGAAGTCTCAATTCTGAACATCTATACCCCTAATACAAGAGCATCCACATATGTAAAAGAAACATTATTAAAGCTTAAATCGCACATCAAACCCCACACACTAATAGTAGGAGATTTCAACACCCAACTCTCACCAATAGACAGCTCTGCCAGACAGAAAGTTAACAGAGAAATGAGAGAACTAGTAGATGTCATGACTCAAATGGACTTAACAGACATCTACAGAACATTTTACCCAAACACAAAAGAATACACCTTCTTCTCAGCACCTCATAGAACCTTCTCTAAAACTGACCACATACTCAGAAACAAAGTAAACCTCAACAGTTAAAAAAAATGGAATAACCTCCTGTATCATATCAGATCACCATGGCTTAATGTTAGAATTCAACAACACTAATTTCAGAAAGCCTACAAACTCATGGAAATTGAACAATGCTCAATTGAATCATCCCTGGGTCAAGGAAAAAATAAAGAAAGAAATTAAAGACTTCCTAGAATTCAAAAAATGAATGCATAATATACCTAGACCTATGGGACACTATGAAAGCAGAAAGTTCATGGCATTAAGTCAATATGTAGGAGAATGCAAATAGATCCATATTTATCCCCATGCACAAAAGTCAAGTCCAGATGGATCAAAGACCTCAACACAAATCCAGCCACACTGAACCTCATAGAAGAGAAAATTGCAAGTAGCTTTGAATGCATGGGCAGAGAAGACCACTTTATAAATATAACCCTAGTAGCACAGACACTGCGAGAAGCAATCAATAATTCCTGAAACTGCAAAGCTTCTGTAAGACAAAGTACACAGTCAATAAGACAAAATGACAGCTAATTGAAAGGGGAAAGATCTTAACCAACCTCACATCAGACAAAGGACTGATCTACAAAATATATAAAGAATTCAAGAAACTGGGCATCAAAATACAAAATAATCCAATTTAAAAATGGGGTACAGGTCTAAACAGAGAGTTCTCAACAGAAGAATCTCAAATGGTCAAAAGACACTTAAGGAATTGTTCAACGTCCTTAGCCATCAGGGAAATGCAAATCAAAATGATTCCGAGGTACCATCTTACACCAGTCAGAATGGCCAAGATCAAAATCACTGATGACAGCTTATGCTGGAAAGAATGCGGAGTAAGGGGAACACTCCTCCATTGCTGGTGGGAATGAAAGCTGATACAGCCATTTCAGAAATCAGTATGAAGGTTTCTCAGAAAATTGGGAACCAATCTGCCTCAAGACCCAACAGTACCACTCTTGGGCATATACCCAAAGGATACTCAATCATACTACAAGGACATTTGTTCAACTATAGCCAGAACTTGGAAACAACCTAGATGCCCCTCAGTTGAAGAATGAATAAAGAAAATGTGTTACATTTACACAATGGAGTACAACTCAGCATTATAAAACAATGGCATCTTAAAATTTGCAGACAAATGAATGGAACCAGAAAAAACATCCTGAGTGAGGTAACCCAGACCCAGAAAGACAAACAAGGTATGTACTCACTCATAAGTAGATATTGGACATAGAGCAAAGGACAGCCAGCCTATAGTCCGTGACCCCAGAGAAGCTAGGTAACAAGGAGCACCCTAAGAGTGGTATACAGGGATCCCCCTGGGAAGAAGAAATAGACAAGGTCTTCTGAGAGAATTGGGAGTGCTGGGGGGGATGTGGAATGGGAGGGGGAAGGGAAAAGGCAAGTGGGGAGGAGAACATGAGGGGATGGGATGGTTGAGACGGGGGAAGGATAGAGAGAAAGCAAGAAAAAAAGATATCTTAATCAAGGGAGCCATTATGAAGCTAGTGGCACTGAGGAAATTCCCTGGAATCAGCAAGGATGACCCCAGCTAAGACCTTAAGCAATAGTGGACAGTGTGCCTGAACTGGCCTTGCCCTATAATCAGATTGATGACTACCTTAATTGTCACCATAGAACCTTCATTCAGTAACTGATGAAAGCAGACGCAGAGATCCACAGCTAGCACCGGACTGAGCTCCCAGAGTCCAGTCATAGAGAGGGACGAGCAATAATATGAGCAAAGGGGTCAAGGCCATGATGGGGGTACCCACAGAAACAGCTGACCTAAGCTAGTGGAAGTTCACTGACTTTGGACTAACAGCAGGGGAACCTGTATCAGCCCAAACTAGGCCCTCTGAATGTAAGTGACAGTTGTGTGGCTGGGGCAGTCTGTGGGGCCACTGGTGTTGGGACCAGGATTTATCCCTAGCGCTTGAACCCATTTTTTGGAACCCATTCTTTTTGGAGGGATACCTTGCTCAGCCTAGATATGTGAGGGGAGAGTAGTGGTCCTGCCTCAAAGTGATGTGTCAGGCTTTGTTGACTCCCCATGGGAATCCTTACCTTCTCTGAAGAATGGATGGGGTGGGGTGGGGGGGAAGGTGGGGGGGGAATGGGAGTAAGGGAGGGAGAGGGGACTGGGATGGGAATGTAAAATAAGAAAAGATTGTTTTAAAAATAAAGTGAAAAAATAAAGTGGAAGGCCATTGAAATGGCTCAGTAGGTAGGCAGACATACTTGTTAGCAAGTGTGACAACCTTGCTAACTGTCTAATCTACTGGACCACATAGTTGAAGGAAGAAACTGAGTCCCATAAGTTGTCCTTCATTCCCCACACCTATGTCATAGCACACATGCCCTCCCCACACACATAAATGATAATAGATAGATGATAGATAGATGATAGATAGATAGATAGATAGATAGATAGATAGATAGATAGATAGATAGATAGATGATAGATAGATGATGGATAGATGGATGGATATTTTTAATGAGGTGTGGAAGAGTCTTTAAGGAAGACATTCAAAATTCACCTCTGACTTAAAGAGCACATCTGTGCATTCATACACATACACTGGCAAAGATTAGCCATCATAGTGACCATGGGTGAGCATTCATAGACTAGTCCTGCTAGGACCTTTGGGGGACCAGATGTCCCCTATGATGTGGAATTCCCCTCTGTATGCTGTGAATATGTTTTAATACCACTGGTTAATAAAGAAGCTGCTCTGACCTACGGCAGGGCAGAATAGAGATAGATGGGAAAACTAAACTGAACGCAGGGAGAAAGAAGGCAGAGTCAGGCAGACGCCAAGTAGCTGCTACAGGAGAAAGACACCGGAACCTTACTGGTAGACCACAGCCTCATGGTGAAACACAGATTTTAAAAAATTGGTTAATTTAAGATGTAAGAGGTAGCCAGGAAGCTGCCTAAGTTATTGGCCAAACAGTGTTGTAATTAATATAATTTCTGTGTGGTTATTTGGGTCTGGGAGGCCGGGGGGATGAAAGAGCAGTCTCGTATTACTTCCAGCCATCCATGCAGAATCATTCTGCACGTTTCAACTACAGAGGAGAAAGCCCAGGGACAGAGTCTGGGTGGTGACTTTTGGGAAGGTGGGGCTCTGTCCCCAGTAGTGGGTACGGGTCCAAGGATGAGGGCTTGACAGCTCCCTCCCCCTTGACAGCTGCATCAGCAGCCAGAAGCAGCACTTCCTCTTTCAAAACAACCTGTCATGCCTTGTTCATCTAGAAACAGTACTCGCTCTGGGTAGGCTGTGTATAAGAAACCCATGTCTCGCCATTTTTTTCAACTCTGCGTAGACTATAGAGCATCTGAAAATCTCTGCCTGGCCAGCTCAATACCTTGAACATCGAGACGATGACAGCAGGTGACATTCCTTAGTTCCAGCCAGGGTTCCGTAGAAAAGTGACATTTACAAAACTTTCCACTCTGAAGCAGCGGGAAGAGGGGTGGAGGAGGAAATGGGAGAGGGCTGGGCTGGTGGCGGCCTGTGGGGGTGCTACTTCATACAAAAAGGAAAGTGAAAGAAATGAAGGGCACTCAGAATCACACAGTGAGTCCAAGGCAGAGCCCGGCTGCTTGGATGTGCAAAGGACATAGAACCTACAGCCCCACCGCCCTGTGCTCTCTGTCCACAGTCTCCCCAGCTTTGCAGTTCAACTCTGAAGGTGTGTGCCCTTGGACTTCTGCGCTAGCTTGTCAGAGAAGCTGAAAGCAGGGGACACACCATCCCTGCCGACAGAAGAACCTGTGTGTGCATCAGAGAGGATTATGTCCGAGAAGGACCCAAAGGACTCAGAAGAAGTGAAATGAGCCTTGGTTCACTAAGGGTAGGGTAGTGAGAAGCATCTCTATGCTATGAGCACTGGCAAAAAAAAAATGGTACATTGTAACCATAAAACCAACTGTGAATAGCTACAAAGTGTAGCAATCTACCAGCAATCCTACAGAATGCCAGCAATCATTCACCTTCCCCCTGGAGATTAACCTTGGATAAGTATGAGTTCCAAACAACTGCTGGGGTTACCTTTGGATTTTAATAATATATATGCGAGCCTCAAATTGGTGCATTGTTTATTACTTGAACCTAGAAACACTATCAGAGAACTCTCCCTTAAGATGTGCCCTCAAAACACATCTTCCTGACACTTGCCTTGTTTCAAGAATGAGTTACCATGACAACATAACAGGGCCTCCCACTCTGGCTACTTCTAGCGGTCCTAGCCCAGGCAATTAGGTAAGAAAAAAGAAATGAACGGAATCCAGATAGGAGAAGAAATACAATTGTACCTATTCCCAGATGGTAAGTTTTTGTAGAAAACCCAAGGAATCCACTAAAAACTATCACAAGTAACAAATGAGTTTTGCAAGCTTGAAACATGTGAGATCAATAGTTAAAAATCAATTGGGGTGGGCCGCACTGTGGAGGGTTGGGACGCCACACTTTAATGAAAATCCCTGTGCCCAGAGAATACAGGCCCAGAGCATCTGAGAGTTGTTAATAAAATATTAAAATATTTAATTTCTCTAGTCAGGTGCTTCAAAATTATACAGGCTGTTCCTATGCTGCCAGTTAGCGTCAGCGTGTCCTCATATGAACAAAGTGCTGAAGAGAGGTGTGTAACTGTTGAAGTGAGTTGGAGTGTGTGTGAATGTGGTATCAGTTTGAATGTATGAGTGTGTGTGTGTGTGTGTGTGTGTGTGTGTGTGTGTGTGTGTGTGTGAGAGAGAGTGAGAGAGAGCTGTTTGGAAATGTGGCTATGTGAATTTGAATGTATATTTGAGTTTGAATGTGTGAGTTGAAATGAATGAGTTTAAGTGTATGTGAGTTTGAATGTGTGTGAGTGTGTGTGTGTGTGTGTGTGTGTGTGTGTGCGTGAAGGTGTGGCTTACATGAGTATATGAGTCCTGTGGGAGGAGAATAAATGTATGAAAGTATCTGGATGCATGAGATGTGCATGTAGATGTACATGTTTATGTGATGGGTATGTTATGTTGTGTACATATGTTAGGTAGCTGTATATGCTGTGTTATAGGTAGTTACACTACACAGTCTTATGCCTTGGTTAGTTTTTGAACTGTCAAATTGATACAGTCTTGAGTTATCTAAGAAGAGAGCCTCCATTGAAGAGTGGCCTGCATGAGATTGGCTCGCGGGCATGTCTGTAGGAAATTTTTTTGATCGTTAAATGATGTGAGAGGGTCCAGCCCACTGCAGGTGGTTCCATTCCTAGGCAGGTGGTCCTGAATTGTAAGAAAGCTGCCTAAGCAAGAGCCTGGAAGTCAGCCAGCAAGCAGCAGCCTCCGTAGTTCCTGTGCATTGCTTTGGGAGCGAGTTCCACGGTACGGATAGCAAGCAGGCCCGCCGTCAAGCTCCTTTCTTGAGCTCCCTCAGTGCTGGACTGTGATGTGCAGATATAAACAACAACCCCTATCCTCTCCTACATAGCTTTCGGCCTGATTGTTTTGCTATAGCAACAGAAATGAAGGGAGAGCACCATGGTAACAAAAACAGCGTCACGCAACCCCCAGACAGACACTGCATCAATGAACGACAACAGAAGAACCAGGTAGAAACCTACGCAGCTGCAGACACTTGAGTTTTTGCAAAGATGCCCCAAATGTACTTTTTTTTCTTAGATAGTATCTTAAGCAGGAAGTACTGGAAAAACCAGAGAGCTTCGTGTAAAAGGATGAAGCTAGACCCTTATCTCTCACCCTGTATAAAACCAGCTCCATGTGGGTCAAAGACCTCAGTGTTAAGACCTGGAAATCTGAAACTGCCCAACGGAAAGTGCTTCAAGATGTTGGTGTAGGGGAGGGCTGTCTGAACAGGAATCAGACTCTCAGGAAATGACGTCAACGACTGACTAGTGCAATCTCATGGCATGAAAACCTCCCGCATAGCAAAGGAAGCAATCGAGTGAATGGCCCACCTACAGAATGCAGGAGAACATCTTTGCTCGCGTCCTGTCTGATGGAGGACTCACATCTGGAATAGCCAAAGAAGTTTAAAAACCTCAGCAACAAGCCATCCAACTTCCCAGTCAATAAATGGACTGTGTAATTGCAGAGAGTTTTCCAAATACGAAATACAAATGGCCGATAAACAGGAAAAACAAATGTTCAACCACCCTCGCCATCGGAGATGCAAATTAAAACTATATTGTGATTTCATCTCACCCCAGTCAGAAGGCAGTCATCAAGAGAACAAATGACAGAAACGCTGGCGGGGATAGGGACAAAAAGGAGTCTTTGCTAGTGGGAGTATAAACTGGTTCAGCCGGCACGGAAATCAGTATGGGGGACCCTCAGATACCTGGAAACAGCTCTGCCCTAGGAGCCAGCAGTAGCACTCCTGCATAGCCGGGCACTCCAGAGCGGCACATCGCAAAGACATTGCACATGAAGGATTTTGCAGTGCTATCTCAGTTGCTAAGTCACTGAAGCCAGCCTGGGGGTCCATCAACAGGAGAATGAACGAAGTCCTTGCAGTCTGCGAGCCCAGTGGAGCTATTTCCAGATGTAAAGAAGAATGCTGGGTGTGATTCGCAGGGAAGCGGACGCCATGTTAAACGAAGTCCATCTCCGAAAGACAAACGCCATGTTTTTCTTTCAGTTGTGGGTCCTAGATTTGATATAGATACATAAGCTCACACATGTATAGACCAAGTGAAAGGAGATGTGAAACCATCTAAGGGATCAAAGGGACCAGGTGGGAGGGGGAAGGGCAGTGGGGATGTGGGGAACATGCACACATATATTTCGTGAAAATATGCTTGCATGAAAATGGCCTCATGCAGCCAGTGAAATGAAGTAAAGGATGCAACAGAATGCTTAGGCTGGGGAGATGGCTCAGTGGTTAAGAGCGCTTGGTGCAAAAGCATAAAGACGTGAGTTCGGATCCCAGCACCCCACATAGCAAACTGAGTATGGTCCCGCACAAGCCTATAACCCCAACACCAAAGGGAAGCGGTAGAGATGGAGATCACTCACTATGGTTTACTGGCTGCCAGCCTCATTGAAAAATATAAGCTCCAGGAGACCTGGCCTCAAAGATAGAGACTGATGGAGGAGGATGTTCGATGTTTCTGTGAGTGTGTGTGTGTGTGTGTGTGTGCGCGCGCGCGTGCACACACACACACACCACACCACACCACATACCACACACACACATACACCCTACAGAGAGAGAGAGTACTAAAAACACATTTAATTTTACATGATGCAAAATACCCTAAGGCTTAAACCAGAGAAGTCTAAGTATGTTCAGGTTCAGAAGGCCATCCAGCGTTTTATGTAATGGTCACTGTCACACATCAGCATCCGTAGTGATGAGTTGACAGGTGGGTGTTGCTTTGCTCACAGAGCGCTCCCTTCTCCCTCGGCTGGACTGAGCTGGTAACGTCAGTGCCTGGCTGAGCCTTCAGGAAATACACAGGCTTGTGCACACACGTACTGAGAGATGCCTCATAAAAACCCAGACTACTATAAACCAGTTTGAGAACCACTGGAGTGTAGATGCCTGTGTTTAAAGTGGCCCATTCCATAAGCCACAACATTCGTATTTTTAATGAGGCCTGACTAGCCCACTCGAGCACTCTGTGCTAAAAACAGACATAACTCTGGGCCATTGCTGGGTGTCGCCAGATGTCTCTAAAAGCAAAGTTGGGGGAAGGGAAGAAAAAAAGCAGCTGTCAGACATGGTGATGGATGCACAGGGCTACATAGCTCCCATTTTTAAAATGTGGGAACCAGAAGCGAAGATCCAGGCACCCTGAAGTTCCACACCGAGAAGAGCAGATCGGCTTGATAGAGCACTTTTCAGGCCTCAGGTAACCCAGGGCGTTTTAAAACCTAATCAGTTATACGCTGGTAATACAGTCCCCAAAGACAAACAAAGCATCCATTATTTGCCGGCCCTGATCACTCACACACACCGCTGGTCATTACGTGATTATTCATTATTGATGAGGAACGGCGAGTGTATCCGCCATACCGAAATGGATGTGACGTGCCAATTAGCCTAATACTGATTAACTGAGAAGGAAGATGATGGTCAGGTTCCGGCAACCACCTTTCGGTACCACTCTCGTGAAGAAAAGTAAAGCAGGAAGTTGGAAGATTCTTCATGTGACCAACATCATCCCCCAGCTGCAAAACATGGTGCCTCTGCCAGGGAGAATGGGCCAGTGAAGCTTGGACCAAACCCTTCAGTACTCCAAGTAGCACCTCTGTCTTTAAAAGAAAAAAACAACCATGTGTGTGTGCATGTATGACTGTATACATGCACGTGTGTATTCGTGCACATGTGTGTATGTATGTTCATATGTGTGGGTGTGTGTATATGTGGTGTGTGAGTGTGCACATGTACCATGATGCATGTGTTGAGGTCAGAGAACAACCTTGGGTATTGGTCCCCACCAGCCAGCTTGTTTGAAACAGTCTCTTGTCCACAGTGGTCCGCACAAAACTAGTGAGCTAGCAGGCTTGAGTCTCCTCTCTCTGCTTCTCACCTTTCCACAAAGGAGCTGAGATGACTAACATGTGCTTCTTCATCCAGTTCCATGTGGGTTCTGGGGACCCAAATGCAGGTCCTAATACTTACAGAAGAAACCCTTCACCCATTGAGCCATCTCTCCAGCCCAGTGCTCCTGTCTTGACCTACAACTGTTGCGCAAAAGTGCCCCCATGCTGGTGCTATTGTGGGTTAAATTTCAAGGTATCTTTGCCCCCATTGAGACATACAGCCAGCGATAAAGTATTTCCTAACTCAAGCTATTGAGAATTATTGAGTCTATTGCCAGCCTACAGATGGGAACACTTCTATCTTGGATGGAAGCCACACTTTCTGAAAGAATTAAGCAATAACATTATTGCATTAACAAAAGAAAGAAAGGGAGAAAAGGTATCTAAAACAAGTCAAGGGTCATTTAAACCTGGCACAACGAAAAGCCAATGGGCCTTTCAGCAGGTTATTTTTTATTAGTGGAGAGAGAGACCATAAACAGGCACATGGATGCCTTTCTAGAATTTTCTCTGCATAGGGAGATGGCAGGGAGACAATGTGAAATTAAGAGATGCGAGCTTGCAGGGGCAAGAGAGAGCAATAACGTCATAAAAGCCTAAAAGTACGCAAAATATAATTAAGGCGGGAAGGTTCTGTCGGGTTGGTGTAGCTATTTTGAAGGGGTGATCACAGGCACGATGGCAGTTAGGGGCAGCATCTGGGAGAAGAAAGCAGCATTATTAATTCTCAGATCAATAGTTTGTGAAATGCCTCTTTGCTGTCCCAAGCGTGTGACTGCTGCTCTGATAAGGAATGATTTTCCTGGAGTCAGAAGCGGCGGCGGCTGCAGGGGATGGCTCTCTAGAGGGGCAGACAGGAAGGGGGCTGAGTGAAGCAAGGGTCATTGAAGAGACAGACACACAGCTCCCCTGGGCACCTGTTCTCATTCCGTTTGGTTTTTGGCACCATATGGAAATGTCTGGAAAGGGCACTGGGATGGAGGTTGAGCCCCGCAGCCCCCCCCCCCCCCCAGGAAAATCTCAGCCTTTCATCTTTCCCCTTTCTCTGGTCACTTTAAGGGGCTCTGGGATCTCTAAGTTAGCGTAGAAAGCTGGAATGGAAGATGGGAGATGTGTGCAGATGTGCAGGGAAGATTTGGGAGATAATAGGGAGAAAGGGGGTGCAGAAAGCAAGCTGAGGACTTGGGGACTGGGACCTATCTGAGAAGCAGAATCAAATTCTGCATCTGGGGGCAAGGATGCCCAGATTAATGCATACTTGGGTGGTCCTCTTTTCCTCCCTTTCATCTCTCTTTCTGTCCTTCCCCACCCGCCCATGCTCCCCCTTCATCCCTTTCTCCCTCTCTCTCCTTCTATCTAGCTATCTCTCTTCCTTCCCTCCCTCCCTTCCTTCCTTCCCCTTCCTCCATTCTTCTTTCCCTTCCTCCCCTTTCTTCTTCCTCCGTGTGTGTTTAAGTGTGTGTGTGTGTGTGTGTGGTGTGTGTGTGTGTGTGTGTGTTCATGTGGTTTATGTGGTCAGCAAGCTTCAGATATCACCTTGTCTCTGCCTCACAGGTCTGGGATTAAAACCACTTGCCACCACCACGCCCGGCATTTTATGTGGGTTCTGGGGGATCTGAACTCAGGTCCTTACACTTGTACACATGAGTTTTACTGAGCAAACTGTGTCTCCCAAGACACACACACACACACACACACACACACTTTTTTGCTTGTTTTGTTTTGTTTTTTAGTTAAGGTCTCATACTGCAACCTTGGCTGGCCAGGAACTTACTAACTAGCCCAGACCATCCTTGAACATCCAGTGACCCTCCTGAGAGCTGGAATGCCAGAAATAAGTCACTATATCACCCACCCTCTCTATTTCTAAGGCAGTCCTCACTCGGGGTGCCCGCCGCTACCTAGCTGCTGATGGTAGAAGTCACATTTCAAGAAGAAGCTGCTTCCATAGGCATCTCAGGCTCAGGGCCTCCAGCATGTGGTAAGGCTGTGTACATTTTCCTCCTTAGTCTTCTGCTTCCAGAAAGCACTCTTTGTATGCTGCATCAGGATGTTCATATATCTCAGGGATGGTTGTGGCTGCTCAAATGGAGACGAACCCTCAGAACACTGCATCCACATGGAGGCTGACTTCTCCACGTCCCTCAGTGGCTGGAATTGGAGGGTCTCCAGAAGGTGGGCAGAGGAGATATAGAGAAGGTGCTGGAAGGATTTTGGTTCTGCTTGCAAACACAGTGCTGTATCCAGGTCTGTCTCCACACCTAAGAGAAGTTTTGCTCCCAAGCTGCTCTTCATCCCCAGGGAAGGTGAGAGCCCAGTCAGACACCGGAGATCCTCAGAGAGGAATGACATTTTGTGTCATCCAAGAGCTGGGTATCAATATGCATTCCATTCTAGCCAGGTGTCCCCCGTTGAACAGGGGCCACTAGCTGGACACCTAAGTCTATAGAATGGAGGATAGGAGACCCAGCCTCCCTTTTCCCACTTGCTCAGACACCAGGAGAATAAGCTAGAGGGAGGAGCTAGCTAGAGCAGACATTGCCTTTGTTCCAGAGAGACCAACCAGATGCTGCCTACAAGAACCAAAAAAGGGCTGAGCTGGGCTAGATTTTAGTCAGACAGAACTAAAGGGATTTTTCCCCTTCTCCTAGCACACACAAGGGGCCCAGAAGAAAGACACCAAGTAAAACAGAGATGTTTCTCTGAACATGTTGGGGTGTGTGGGTAGCCCCATAGCAGACACCCACCTGTGACAATGTGGCTATGTGAGGACAAGGAGACCAGGAGACAAACCGAGTGTGGTCTTCCCTGGCTTTTCTTACTCACTGGGACACTGTCCTAACTTGGTTTCTGTTGCCATGATCAAGCATTGACTGAAAGCAACTTGGGGAGGAAAGAGTTTATTTCACGTTCCAACTTACAGTCCATCCAAAGGAGAAGTCAGGGTAGGAGCTCAAGGCCAAGACCTGAGGCAGGAAAAGAAGCAGGAGCCGTGGAGGACTGCTGCTTAGGGACTTGTGCTCCAGGCTTGCCTTTCAGGATCAATCTGCCCAGGAGCGGCACCACCAAAGATGGTGGGGCGCTCCCAGATTAATCCTGTGTCCCCCAAATGCCTCAAACACTAGCCTACAATCTGATGGAGATGATTTTTTCAAATGATGTTCTTCTTTCTAAATGACTCTAGTTTGTCTCAACCTGACAAAAAACCAACCAACACACACACACACACTTCCCTGAAACAAGACTTTATGTACTTTGTAGGTCTGAAGAGATAATTAATTCAGTAATGCATCTGAAATGCTAACACAAGGACCTAAGTTCAATTTCCAGAACATACGCCAAAAAAAAAAAAAAAAATCAAAGCATAGTGATGTATGTTTGTGATCCCAGCACAGAAATAGTCAGATTCTTGGGGCTCGCTGGAGAGCAACCTACAAACACACACACACACACACACACAAACACACACACACATACACTTCTTTTTGCTTCCTGAAAGATGTAGAAACAGCCATTTGCCAGAATAGAAAGTGCAATATTTGGAAGACAATTTTTCTTCTGGAGCTGATACGAGAGTTCAAGTCAGCAGGTCTTCTACTAATGGTTAAGAGAGTGGAACCGTGACCCAACAGTGACATTTGCAAGTGTGGCCTTTGAGAGGGTGATTAGATTAGATAAGATCATTGGGAAGGAGGCCTCAAGATTGCATCTTCTTCCCTTTCTAGGAAGAGGTAAACACCACCACCAAGAGATATACATACTCCACCCACAAAGTGACAGGCCAGCCACAGCCCTTGACAGAGCCAGTGCCTTATTGTTTGGACTTCTGGTCAACCTAACCATAGCCTAAATAGAGTAATTTTCTCTATAATTCTGTAATACAGCCTGTCTCTTGTATTTAGTTACAGTAATGGGGAGCTGACTACTACAGCACACTGGGGCAAGTGGGTGATACATGTATAGCCCTACTTATTCCCTTTCTAGTTAGAGTCCTTAAGAGTGACCCATTTTCACCAAATTTGGTGAATCTGACATAAAACTTAATCCAGGATGCTACTTTGACATTTCTTTGCAGTTCTTTTTAGTACATAGGGTCTTTCTGTTAGCTGTTGAGGGTTTTAGTTTTGATTTGTTATTGTTATTGTTCTTTTTGTTTGTTTTTTTTACTGAAATCAGTGATAAATACTGACTTTTCTCCCCTAGATTTCTATATTCATTAATTTTCATTATTATGGCAAAATGCCTGACAAAAACAGCTTAGCAGAGGAAGGGTTATGTTGACCCGCAGTTTTAAGGGTACAGTCTGGATGTGAGGTGACTGTCACATGGTATCTGGAAGCAGAGAGAAATAAATGCTGTGCCTAACTCACTCTCCTCTTTATTCAGTAGAGTACCTTAGCCTACGTCAGGATGTGTCTTCCTGTGTTGATTAACTGAATCTAGAAAATTCCTCTCAAACTTGGCCCAAGATTTGTATCCATAGAGTCCAAATCCCATCAGTTGACAATGAAGATTTAACCATCACAGTGTTTGAGACAATTACTATTTTTGTCCTTTTTAATATTTTCATATGTATGTGTGGGCACATGTGCATGTAAATGCACTTTCATATGTGTGCATATGTGTGTGGAAGCCAGAAGTCAACATCAGTGGTCTTCCTCCATTACTAACTATATATATACGTGTGTGTGTGTGTGTGTGTGTGTGTGTGTGTGTGTGTGTGTGTGTACTGAGGAAGACTCTTTTGGTGACCCTGGAGTTCATTGGTTAGACTAGACTGGCAGGCCAGCGAGCCCCAGGGGTGCCCCCTCATTTCCCATCACTGGGGCTATAGACATTCAGTGACATGCTTGGCTATTACATGGGCACTGGGGGCTCAAACCCAGGTCCTCATGCCTGAGCAACAGGCACTTTATCCACTGAGCCAGCTCCTCAGCCCCTGTTTAATCCTGTTTATTATCCTCCTGGGTGTCTATCAGCCTTTCTTGGATCCCATGTCTTCTCCTTTTCCCACATTTCTTTTCATTTTATGCTAGTTCACACTCTGGAAATTTGCATCCCGAGGACCATGGGAAGCGAATTGCTAGCACCCCCCACATATCTAAGAATGCATGTGTTTGCTTTGCTCTTTCCCTTGATTGATTATCCCACTGAATACAGAACTCCAAGTTTGAAGTCAATTTCCCTGACAAGACAGGATGAACTGTGTGTTCATCTAGAGCAGCTCTGAGAACTCAGAACCAGTTAGATGCATCAACTGTATTCATGGTTTTCCTGTAAGATTGTAGAATCTTCTAATCTGCCCCTCAGTGCTCACTCCTGCCCAAAATGTCCAGTGGCTATACATAAGCAAAAACCTTCATGTGTCTGTGTATGTGCATGTATGTGCAGGTGTGTGTGTGTGTGTGTGTGAGAGAGAGAGGGGGGGGGGAGAGAGATTGCCTGTGGAAGCCAGGGAACAACATTAGAGTTCTTCCTTATTTTCTTTTTAAATTACATTTACTTACTTATTTGTGTATGTGTTTGTGTGTATGTGTGCGTGCATGTGTGTGTGTGTGTGTGTGTGTGTGTGTGTGTGTGTGTGTACTCATCACATTGTAAGTATAAAGTCAGAGCAATTTTCCGGAGTCATTTCTCTCCTTCTACCAAGTGGGTCCCAGGGATCAAACTCAGTTGTCGCTCCTGGTAATGGGTACCTATACCCTGTACCCTGTCAGCCGTCTCACATCTCCTCCACCTATGTTTTGAGACAGCACCACAAGTGCCATGCTCCTGCCATGCTCGCTGTCATGATGATAAAGGACCAAAACTTTGAAACTGTAAGCAAGTCCCCAATTAAATGCTTTCTAAGAGTGGCCTTTACCATGGTGTCTCTACACAGCAGTAGAACACTGAGACAATAGTTAAGGATGATCTTGACCTCCTGATTCCCTCCCCCCCCCCCCCGCATCTACTTCCCTAACACTGGCATTATGGGCTACCCTCCTGCTGGGTTTATGAAGTGCTGGGGTTGGAACCCAAGGCTTTGAAGTGTTTGGCAAATGCTCTGCTATTGTGCCAAGAAGTTTTACTCTGAGTTAAAACCTGGAAGGAGGGAGTGGACTCATGAACCTTAGGAAGCAAACACACCTCATAAGCCCCAGAGAAGATAAAACTTACAAGATTCATAAGGCAAAGCAGCAGTGGGCACCGGGGAGAGGAGGCATCGGCCTGTGGAGCTGTATGCAAGTGCTGTGGGGAGCAGCTGCAAGGGTGCAGCTCCCAAGGTTGTGACTCTGGCCGAGTCTGATGCAGCAGCCTTTGAGTTAGCATGCTCCTGTCACTAACCCTTCACCCACACTCATGTAAGGAACCCCAGTGAAGCTCACTGGGTCACCAAGCTGAATGCTAGTGGGGTCACCTCTTTGACCTGTTGTTGATACACTCTCAGGATGGAGAACGATTTGTTCATTTCTCCCCAGGAAATGTGCACACATCAACCAACTAGCTACAGTCTTGCCCCATACCTGAAGCTTTCAAGCTGCTGACTTCAGCCCCTGTTTATGAATGTCCGAGTGACCAATATGATGTTTATCTCGCCTCTTCTAATGTCTTCAGGCTGGCTGGGCCACTGCTCAGGGCAGACACAGGCGTCAGCAAGCTGTATTCTCTGCAGGGAAGTGACCCACAGTCTGGCATGTGGGGCTCTGTCCTTGTGTAGACCAGTCCAAACCAGGTAACAGAAATGGAGACTCAGCATTCTGAGACTTTATAGCATGCTTGACATTGACATGGTAGCCAGGCATGATTGGTCAGCTTGTATCTTGAGTGTCTTCTTTAAAATTCCATTTTCTAGTAATTAATTTTTATTATATTTTACAAAACAATCAATCCATAACAGATTAGAGGTTTTTTAATGTTTGCTTTTGCCTATTTTGGAGGGGGCAGGTCTTGCTATATAGCCCAGGCTAGCCTCAAGCTGGTAATCCTCCTGCCTCAGCCTCTTGAGTGCAGGAATAGCAGGTGTATACCATCACATTTTAGGCATTAATTTTAAAGGGGTGGGGGTGTCTTATACTGCAGAAAGTCTAGAAGCACTGCTGTTGTGAGATTCTCTCATTTGGGCCTGAGGTAGCTGTGGCAAGGTTGAAATCAGAGCACCTGCCGTGACTGACATGAGACTGTCACAAGATCAAGCCCATGGCGTTCTCTCCAGGGAGCTTCAAGGCTCATGTCCCCCTCTCCCTCACTGAGGGCACAGGGCAGCTAACAGTTCCTAGGGGAGGACTATTTCTCCAGCCCTGCATTGGCTCCTCCGTGCATGATGCTGTAGGTTCCACCCCCAGTACATCTCCCTCCAAATGAAGAGCCTCTGTCTTTTCAAATGTGCATGTGTGGGCTCCCCGTGTGTTAACAGTGCCGTGTGTGTGCACATGTAAACAGAAGCCAGAGGTTGACCCAGATGTTTTCTTCGATCATTCCCCACTTCTTTACTGCGGCAGGGCCACCTGCTGCCGTCAGAGCTTGCAGACTCATCTAGTCTAACTGGTCAACTTGCCTTGGGAATCCCGCCTCTCCTTCCCTCGGGCTGAGATAACAGTCGGGCCACCATGCCTGCCCACAATGTATACGGGTGCTGGGGATAGCCCTTCATTGGCCGAGCCACGTCTCCAGCCCCTGCCCCACCTGGTATGTATGACAGAACCCAACTTTCTGTCTTGTGAACTTGCAGCCCATCAACTAACTACAGATCTTCCTCAGCAATACTTGCTCTCTACTTAGGCTCCACAGAATCTCTAAGTGGGTTGGTATGCGAATTGCTTCAGGATAGTCGAAAGTTTCCCAGTGACAGGAATCAAAGAGTGGTTCCTAGATTTAGGTGAAGATCAACTAAAATTAAATGAAACTTAAAATGCCTATGACAGCAGCCACTAGGCCAGCACGCAGCGGCAAGAAGTGGCTAGATAACAGACATACCAAGCCGTGAGGGTCTGTGTCTCCATGGGGGTTTGTATCACATAGTACAAACATTTGCTGAAACTCATTTTATCACACAGCCAAAACATGCCTTTAACTTTTAGGGCCCGGAGAGATGGCTCATTGGTTAAGAGGCATAACTATTCTTGCAAAAGACCCAAGTTCTTTTCCTAACCCCCACAACAGGTGACTTACAACCTCCTGAGGCTCCAGTTGTGGGTGATCATGTACTCTCTACTGGCCACTACAGGCACTCCCACGCATGCATGTATGCTCGCACACACGCGCCCTTGTGTGCGTATACACCCCCCCCCCACACACACACACTTATAGAGTCATATATACATAATTTTAATAATGTATTTAAATGTATATAGTACGTATAAATAAAGTATATTATAAATAATATAAATGTATTTTAAACCATATATAAATAATTATGTGTATGCACTCACACACACATATAAAGACCCACATGTAAATTGTAACCTTTAAAAATTCTCTGAGTAGAGCTGGGTGGCACTTCAATAGGCTAAATGTTTACCTTATAGCATGAAGATTTAAGCTCTATTCCCAGAACCCATGTTTTTAAATTAAACTGAGTGTGGCAGCATGGGCTTGTTACCTCATCACTGGGGAGGAAGAGACAGGTGACTTCCTGGGACTCACTGGCCAACCAGCCTAGCTGAACTGGTGAATTCCAAGTTAATGGCAGACACTGTCTCAAAAAAAAGTGCACAATACTGAGTAACCAGAACCCAAGGTTGACTTCTGACCTCCACACACATGCACACACATGTGCAAGAATACACACAACAAAGCATATACACACACACATAAAAATTAACTTCAATTAAAAATAAAAATAAAATGAGGCCTAAGGCCGTAGCTTCCTTGATGTATGTGATGCTCTGAGTCCAATCCCCAATATGAGGACAGACCCAGCTCTCTCACCAGTGACATACAGGATGGACTACTTAAAGCGACCGTACCAGTGTCTGCTACCGGCTACCAAGATGAAGATTGATGGATGGAGAGATTATGATGCACCAAATGTCAATTATAGAATCAGGTGGTGGAAAAACCATGGCGCGTACTCTATCATTCCTTTACACTCTCTGAAAGTTTAACATCTTTAAGAAGATTTGAGTGGGGAGAAGCCAAGTCTTAGTGGGCTACACCTGCATCCAGCCCCATCCATAAATGTCAGAAACTGAAGACTGAGCGAGAGGGAAGGACAAAAGGGAGCCTAGGCTTGCTTCCAGTCCTGAGAAGTTCATGACCAGGTGTTGTGGAATGACGCAGAACCACTCAGACAGATGGGACAGAAGAAAAGGTAACGGAGCCACATGATAGAAGGTAGATTAATAGAAACAGATTAATTAAGTTATAGGAACTAGTTAGGAAAAAAAGCATAAGCTAAGGCCCAGCTTTCATAATTACTAATAAGTTTACATGCTATTATTTGTAGGCTGGTGGTCCTGACAAGAAAGTACTATTATAACAAGAGCCTGGGGATGAAACTCAGCACTGAGCCCCTGTCTAGAATCCCCCAGTGAGGGGCTGGGGCATGGCTGAGTGGTAGAGCCCCTGCCTAGAATCCCCCAGTGAGGGGTTGGGGTGGGGCTTAGCAGCAGAGTGTCTGCTCATTTTACAGGAGACCCTGAATTAAGTCTCCATCAATTTAAAAATAAAAAGGAACACTGCTCCTGAATGGGCAAACTAGTCTCAGCTCAGGCTGTGGGGGCTGTTACCAGGTGCGACCGTGACTGGAAGGGGACCAGGGCATGGAAGAGACATAGAAGTCTCATGTTTTGATGGAACACAATGTGGGTGTGAACTACACGTTTTGTTCAGTTGGTGAGAAGCTGTCACCCTGATGAGTGTGCCCTGTGCTCTGTGTACATCTGCATACACTTCAGTTGCCCTGATACATGTAGACTCCTTTTTCACCTTGCATGGGGCGGAGGGGAAGCTCTCCTTCACAGATTCAAAGGTTTCTAGAGGACTCAGCAGGTAAGCGCTCTTGCTGTGCACGCAGGAGGACCTGAGTTCCCGTCCCAGGCACCCCCCACGGGAAGCCTGGTGCTGTGGAGGTGGAAAGAGGGGTGTCACTGAGTTTGCTGTCCACCAGTCTAGCTTCAGGCTCAGTGAGAGACTCGAGAAAGAAGGCAGAGAGCGATTCATAAAGCCAAACACAGACGGCATCTTCCAAAAACCAGAGCAAACAAACCCCACGCCCACCCCACACTTTTAAAAGTAATCGTAATTAACTTTTCAAAAAGTTTGCTCCTAAGGCAAGCCTGTATCTCCAGGCCCGGTGTTGGAAGCATGTGTCAGCTTTTTTTTTTTTTTTTGGGGGGGGGGCATTGTCTTTCTGGTTCCTGACCAAACATCAGTCTCCGCGGTAGGAGCAGCTCCCATCCTCCACATTACCCCTCCCAGTGAAGAAATCCAAGACTCCCCATTCCAAACTACCCTAGAATACCTAAAAAGGGGGGGGGGGCTCCCCTCCTAAGCCCACACTGGAATCCATGGTTGACAGCTCAGGCTGGCTCAGTTTCACTCCGTCTAAAGTAGGTGGCCTGGCCACCTTGGACTCAACTCATTCCCCCTGACCCAGGGCCAGCACCTCAGGCCCATTCATCCTTTACCTCATACAGCCAGGTCCCCCAAGCCTTAGGCTCAAACTCAGCCCCTCCCCTTTCTTATCTCCTATTCTAACCTTTTGCATTTTTTTCAAGTATCATTTCCTGTCGGGTTTTGCATTTTTTCCCCGCCCCTACCAGCCTATGACACACTTTCTCTCTGTCTCCTATCTCTTCTCTCTCTCTCTCTCTGTCTCTGCCTCTCTCTCTCTCTCTTCCCTGTGCCCTCTCTTTGAGTCTTCTGATCTCGGAGCCCTGGCCCCTAGCATCCCTACGGGTCTCTAAGGCCCAGGGAAGGTGGCCACCTCAGACGGGTACACACTGGAGGCCGTAGCCCAGCGCTGGAAACTGGAGGTCTACGTGGAGGAAGTACCCGGAGTCTGAGAAGCATGAGCGCCCCAGGTATGTGCATCAGGGCTGGGGACGAGAGGAGGACGCAAAGAGGGGACACTTTGGGGACACCAGCTGTGCTCTAGAGGCAGTAGGGCAGATAGGTGGTCTCCTGGCGTGGTAAGGATTCCATTCTTTAGTTCCCTCCCCTACCTTTCTCTCTCCTCCCCTGGCCCTCCCTAAGGGTTTTGGGAATGAAAGTAGCCCTACCCCCTACCCCTCGACCACTCCCACCCCCACCCCCTGCTGCCGTGCTTCCTCCCGCTGAGCCACCCCTCCACCCTCACCCAATGCACCTGCTGCAGAGGCTGGAGCAGAACTTGGCTGGCACCTGAATGGCTGGAGGTTTGCAGCTCACAAGAGAGCCCAACTCAGGGGCTCTTGAAAAGGTGGTCCTCCTTGCTTTCCAAAGAGAGGTGCCAAGGCGTGGATATTTGGGGACCAATGACCTAATGCTTAAAGTCACCTCTCTATGCTCGATGGGGAGTTTGAAGAGTTCTGTCCTGTAGGGGTTCTGGATTCAAGAGAGAGACACATCGTGAGGCTATATTTATACCTTGGGGGATGGCTAAGGACTATTGCCTAAGGCTGCACTTCCTGTCACTGTCATAGCAAGGGGCCGCCAGCTCAGCATGGATCTCCATATGACCAGTCACTTGGATTTGTAGTTTGAAAAAAAATTCTTTTGACATTTATGACTTTTCTGGAAGGTATGACCTACTAGAAAGTGGGGGCAGGGGTCCTTCACCCAACATTTATTCAGTATCTTCTCATGCATAACGTGCGCTGGAAATCTCAGGCAGTAAATCAGTGAGTGTATGGACAGGAATTTAACGCCAGGGCTTCTTCACCCTGGTGCTTCCCAGGATTCCAGCTGTCTTCAGCCCCATGGCATCTCTGAAGCAAAAATAGATCCCCTCGGCTCGCGATGGGTGCATCCAGGGTAAAGCCAGCAGTACTCAGCCTTGCAAAATCACAGAGAAATGTCCTGCACCTGTACAGATTCTAATAGCGACCTATCAGAAAGGCAGGCTGGTAAGTCACCACCCCCGCAGCTTCAAGCCTGCACAAGAACGATCCTCCCGTGACCGAAAAGGAAAATCGTTAGAGCAAAGACCTGTAGGCAAATTACAAGGTTGCCAGGAGCTCTGGAAGCTAAGGGTGGAGAACTGGGAGTTCCAGGCTAGCCTGGGCTATTCAGAAAAAGCCTAGAGAGACCAAACTCTCTCATGAGGATGCCAATGCTTTTGTCTGAGTCAACCAGTGAGTACTTCCTGGGTGGCTCTGTGCTTGACACATGGGGGCCGCAGAAGGAAGGTGAACCGTGAGGCTGCTTGCCCTAAGATGCCTATCTTGCAGGCAGTATGCGCTGATGACAAAGAACTTAAGGAAGAATATGGGAGACACTGTGGGGGTCAGTAAGGATCCCAGGCTGAGGCAGGCATCCTTCTCCACTTTGCTATGCAGCTTTGCAGAACCTTTCCTACAAGGGTTTATTTTCATGGGGCTCTGGGTCTGCGTTTTGAGGACAGGTGGGATGAGGGTCCATCGCTGAGCTATGCCCTAGACGCTCACTGGGGATTCTAGGCAGGGGCTCTACCCCTGAGTCACACCCCAGCCCCTCACTGGGGATTCTAGGCAAGTGCTCTACCACTGAGCCTCACCCCAGCCCCTCACTGGGGGATTCTAGGCAGGTGCTCTACCCTTGAGCTTATCCTCAACCAGACTTTAATTTTCCTCTTTCTATCTCTGTCTCTGTCTCTGTCTCTGTCTCTCTCTCTCTCTCTCTCTCTCTCTCTCTCCCTGTGTGTGTGTGTGTGTGTGCAGGTTTGTGTGTGTGTGTGTGTCTGTGTCTGTGTGTCTGTGTGTGTCTGACAAGATCTCACCTATCCGGGCCAGCTCTTTGAATTCTTTGAATTCATTTTGTAGCCTAGCCTGGCTTTCATCACGCCATTCTCCTGCCTCAGCCTTCAGAGTATCTGGGAGGATGGAATAGGCTTTTACTGCCAGGCCCAGCTTCCTCAGTATGTTAAGAACAAAACAAAACAGAAAACCTGATCTTGTTTTCTCTGCTTTGAAGGTCATAAAGATGGGTCATTGTTATGTCTTATAAGGGCAGCCCCCTGCTCAGACCATATCTTGGCTTGCTGTTTTGCAAAGTCAGACCTGTGATATTTGAACTAAAATACATACATAGGATCAAGAGGAGAGGGTAGTTAGGCCAGTGTTCCCTCTTCAGGGTCTAGGGTCTGGATTGGTTGAAAGGCCATGGGACCAGCCTATTGAGCTCTGTGACGTCACTCTCTAGTAGAGCCAGGGTACCAACCTTGCTGACTTCAGCATCCTCCATGCGGTTCTCAATCTGTTTGGTGGTGACCCCTTTGGGGTCAAATGACCCTTTCCCAGGGATCACCTAAGACCTTGAAATATACACATTTACCCTATGATTCACAACAGTAACAAAATTATGGTTAGGAAATAGCAATGAAAACAATTACATGGTTGGGGGTCACCACAACATGAGACACTGTATTAAAAGGTCACAACATTGGGAAAGTTGAGAACCACTGCTCTGTGATATTAGGGACACTTATGGAAGATGTCCTGGAGCTGGAGACATGGCTCGGTGGTCAAGAGCAAGTACTGACCTTGCAGAGGACCTGCGTTCAATGTCTAGCAGTCACATCCCAGCTCACAGCTCCGGGAGATACAGCGCCCTCTTCTGGCCTCCATGGGCATCGCACTTACCTGTGAATAGCCACACACAGACATACAAATGTCTGTATTTGAAATAAATCCTTTTTAAAAAAAAAATTAAAGGGAAGATGGGCCTGCCACTCACAGCCTTTGCTATGAAAAACCAAGCCCTAGGCACAATCCAAGGTTAAAGTTTGAGGTCAGTTTGGAAGCACAGCATCACTGACTGCTCCCACAGTAACCCAGCTGGGTAGGTTATCTCACCCAGGCTGTGTCAGCCTCAGTTTCCCTGTTTACAGTTCCAGTCGTATAGGACGCTTGTGAGCATTAAAAGAAATCAGGGAGTCATGGCCAGGAAACCTACCCTGGAAATAAACTGCTCTCACTTGTGTGGCTGCATGGCTCAAGCCGGCTGGAAAATGCGAAGATTGATTGAAATCTGGGAAGGAAAAGAAAGGCAAAAAAAAAAAAAAAAAAAAAAAACTTTCAAAGGAGCCTCTCAAAAAAAAAATGCTTTCTGTTGAAGAAAAACGACAGGGTTTTGCTTAGATTTTTTGCAATGCTAGAGACTGAAGCCAGGGAATCACTCAAGTTAGACAAGAGCTCTATCACTAAGCCATGTCTCCAGCCCCTCACTGGGGATTCTAGGCAGGTGCTCTACCACTGAGCCACACCCCAGCCCCTCACTGGGGGATTCTAGGCAGGGGCTCTACCACTGAGTCACACCCCCAGCCCCTCACTAGGGGATTCTAGGCAGGGGCTCTACCGCTGAGCCACACCCAGCCCCTCACTGGGGGATTCTAGGCAGGTGCTCTACCACTGAGCCACACCCCCAGCTCCTTACTGGGGGCCTTTTCTCAGGTTCTCTACCACAGGGAACACATCCTTGACCCCACAGAAAAATTACAAGGAACAGATTCCCAGGTGCCGTCCTCTTCATCCTGCCAGGCCACGTGGGAAGAGCACAGATCTTATAAACCGCCAATGCAGAGCGCAGCCCATACAGAGCCCCACACTCCCCTCTAGGAACCCTGCTCTCTGGCCCAGAGGTTTTCATGGGTCACTGTTTTCAGAAAGGTAACCTTTTGGACAGTGATTTGCTCAAAGGCTCATAGTTTATAACGGTCCCTCTCAGGTTTGTGTAATGGGTGGCCGAGGCCCAGTGCCAGGAGTAATAAAAGCTCACCACCAGGTCCTGCTGCCTGGCAATCGCTCGCCCTTCCCGCCTTTGACTCCTCCCCCTATCACCACTACAGCTGCTGCCCTGCAGTGGTCCACACCCATTCCTGAATGGATGATGCTCTGGCAGAATGAGCAAGAGAAGGGTATGAGAACTTCATTTCGACCCTGCCCCCACTTTTACGTTAGAATAGCATCCTCCTTCCTGCCTCTCTCACTGAGGAGTATGCAGACAGTAGAATGAAGAGCCCACGCTCTTCCCTGCATCCTCACACCTAGAGGGAATGAAGCCAGCACCTGCTGGAACTCCTGCTTTCTCTGGGCACTGCCACCCCTAGGAGTGACCTCACTGTTAGGAAGCAAGATGCTTTACGAGAAGATCTAGGGTCTTGGAGCCAGATGACGAGCTTTGCTCCCTATGAGCTGTGGGACCTCAGCAAAGTGTCACATATAAAACGCCATCCTTGGAACTGCAGAGATGTCTCCATGATTGAAGGCTTGTTGCTCTTGCAGAGGGCCTGGGTTCAGTTCCCAGAACCCTCACGGCGGCTCACAACTGTCTCTAATTCCAGTTCTACCATACCTGGCATTCTCTGTGGCCTCTGTGGGTACTGGGTGCACACATGGTGCCTATGCATTACTGAAAGTAAAACTCTTATAAAATAAAAATAAGTGAGTATTGAAGAAAAAGAATACCCTCCCAGCCTAGGGAAATGGCTCAATAAAGCATTTGCTTTGCAAGTGTGAGGTCCAGAGTTCTATCCCTAACACTTACGTAAAAATCCAGGGCATGTTGGCATGTAAGTTTTAATCTCAGAGCTGGAGGTGCAGAGACAGGTGGATCCCTGGGCTTGCAGGCCATCCATGGCTAAACTGATAAACTGTAAGCTAATGAGAGGCTCTGACCAGAGGTGGACAATGATGTAATTGGTATTATTCCTTATAATAATGGTCAAGATTATCTTTCTGGCTTCCTAGTGAATTTAAAAAGTAAAAACAAAAGCGCGCGCGCGCACACACACACACACACACACACACACACACACACACACTGTTCCTTAAATGAACTTGGAGTGCAGGTCTGTCGTCCCAATTACTCAGAAGGCTGAGTCCGGAAGATGGCAAGATCAAGTCCAACCAGGGCTACAGTGTGTTCAAACAATCTGGGCAACTTAGTGAGACCCTGTCTGTCTAAAATTAATTTTAAAAAAGTAAATTAACACTGATAGTGGTTGCACGTGAAGCCAGTGTGTCACAGAGCTCCAGGGCACCTATTTCACGTTTTCTTTTTGCCTTAATTATTATGAGAATGTGGGGCAGGACAACTTTAAAAGCGCAAAGCCGTAGGGAAGGCGCAGAGTCTTTTTCCTGCTATATAAAGAGCACTTGTAAATCAATAAACACTGGAACCTGCTAACTTTATCCTGAAGGGTACAAATAAAATTCTTTTAGGATGTGTGAGCTAGTTGGTCCCTTTCAAAGTGACTCAGCTCTAGGCCACAGACAGGATGACTGTGTGGGTGGCACAGGATAGACCTGGGTGGAACTTCACCTACTCCAGAGGAAGAGAGTTCAACCCTGTGGGGGAAGCGACAAAGGAGACAAACAAACAGAAAACAGGCTGGGAAATCAACACGGGTTACCATGAATCCACGTGAAATAATACTGAGGGAGAACGGTGGACTAGAAACACTCAAAACCGTTTGACGGGGAAAAGGGAGGCGGGGAAGATACCTGGCCATAATGCCGGGTCACTGAGGAGGATGGAAAGTTCATCCTGGGTTGCATAACAAATTGGGGAAGATGGTCGAGGAGAAGGTAGATCAGTGGGTAGAGAGCTTGCTGCACCGATGTGAGGTCCCGGGTCCAGATCCCTAGGACTCAGGCAAAAACTGAGTGCTGTGGCAGGCTTTCTTAGCCTGCCAGCGCTGGGTAGGGGCATCTGAGACAGCAGGAGTCATCCAGTCTAGACTATCAGTGTTCAGAGAGAGACTGTCTCAAAATAGCTGACGGAGAACTGCTGAGTAAGACCCCCAAAGTCAATGTCTGATCACCACAGGCATGCATATGGGTGAGTGTGCATGCACACTCATGTGTGCACACACAGATTAGGAAAGAAAGAGAAAGGGGAGGGTGCAGAGGAAAGAGTAGGAGAAGACTTGGTGAAACCCAATCAGGACAAATGGGAAAGGGGTCAGGCAGATTCACTGTTGACATTATACATCAGCGTGTGAATGTATAAACCTCACAGCTCAAGAATTCTGCTTGTGAGCCACTACCTCACAGATGTGCTTGCACAAGCATGCAAAGATTTGTGCACCCAGACATTCACACAGGTGCAGTTTATTACAGGGTAGGACCAGCCGAACAATGGATGCTATTGAGGGCATTGATGAGAACCTTATTTGGTCAGTGGGTGGAAGACAACGCTAAAATATTTGTGGGATGCTACTTATGGCAGGACCTCTGGGGTTGGCTAGGAAGTTTGAGGATTGAAAATATTTATCTCGGATCCTTTTCTTTTACCCAAAATGTATGTGTGTTCGTATATATGTGTGTATACATGTGTTTCTGTGTATACATCTGTATACAAGTGTGTATATGGGCACATGTACTTGCATGTGTACCTGCATACTCATGTGTATGCATGCATATGTGCACCTATGCGTGTGTGCATGTATGTATAGTGCATACATAAATGTGTGCACATGTATATACATGTGCGTGTGTATATTGTAGTGTGTGTGTGTGTGCATACATGTACATGTGTGTGCATATAGAGATCAGAGGTCAGCCTCAGATGTTGTTCCCAGAAGATCTCCAGTCTGTTTTGGGGACAAGGTCTCAGCAGCCTGCGGCTCATTGATTAGGTTGGCCTGGATGACCTCGTGTCTTTACCCAGTGCAGGAGTTACAAACACACACCCGCATGACCACCTTTCATGTCCGTGCTGGGGATTGAACTCAGGTCCTCACACTTACATAGCAAGCTTTGTTGAGAGAGCCCATGTTCCTGCCCCCAGTCCTTGTCTGAAACTTTTTTTAAAGCCATGAGTTGGGTTCTAGCTTTCGGAGATTCCAACTCACCAAGACCGAACAGCATTTCCTTCAGTGCTGAGTATCCATTCCAGCTTTGTCCCGCCGTGACAACAGTGTGAGAACCCCCGGGGCTGTGGTCTCTGTTGGGATGTAAAACTAGTGCTCACCAGTAGGGAAAAATCTTCATTTTACTTCAGTAGATTTATTATTATTATTATTATTATTATTATTATTATTAGTTAGAGTTTCTATTGCTGTGAAGAGACACCGTGACCATGGCAACTTTGGCAAAAAAAAAAACATTTAATTGGGGTGACTCACTTACAGTTTCAGAGGTTCCGTCCATTATGGAGGCAGGTGTGATGTGGTGCCAGAGCTGAGAACCCTACATCTTGTAGGAAGTCAACTGACTGTCACACTGAGGGAAGCTTCAGGAAATAGACCAAGAGACCTCAAAGCTCGCTCCCACAATGACACACTTCCTCCAACAAGGCCAAACCTCCTAATAGTGCCACTAGCTTTGGGGATCATTTTTTCAAACTACCACTATATTATTATTATTTTTGTTGTTGTTGTTAACATGTATGTCTATGTACCACCTGTGTGCCTGGTGCCCACAGAGGCCAGATGAGGACATAGAATCTCCTGGAACTGAAGTTACAGATGGTTGTGAGCCCCCACATGGGTGCTAGGAGTTGATTCTAGATCAGAGCCTTTAATCACAGAGCCATCTCTCCACCTGCCATTTCTTTATTTACTTTGAGACAGGGTCTCACTATATATATATATATATATATATATATATATATATATATATATATATATATATATATAGCTCTGGCTAGCCTGGAACTTACTATGGAGACCATGCCGGTACCAAAGTCACAGAGATCCTCCTGCCTCTGCCTTCTGCTAGGTTTAAAGACATGCACCGCCACACCAGGCCTGGCATCCCTTCTTTTCTGATTATTTTTGTACATACGTGTATATGAACATGGATGTGCAAGCATGCACAGATATGCGAAGTCAGAAGAGGATTTCAGGTGTCCTGCTCCATCACCCAGTGCCTTCTTCTCTTGAGAGAAGCAAACCTGCAACCAGGCCAACAGGCAGCAAACCCCAGCAATCCACCTGACTCCACCCCACCCCACACAGTACTGGAATCACAGACAAGCCTAAGACCACACCCAGCGATTATGTGGGCACTGGAGATTTGAACTCAGAGACTCAGCGTTGCTCAGCAGACACTCTCCCTGAGTCTCCAGGGCTCGGGCTTTGATTTCATTATGATAGCACACACCCTGTACCATCCAGTCTTCCACACGCAGCTCGATGAGCTTGGTTTTGTTTCCTTAGACTGGACTACACAAGGCAATTTTCATACCCCAATGAGTGTCTTTTGAGCACATCCCTCTCCCTCCCCCTCCCCCTCCCCCTCCCCGCCGCTCCCCTCCCCCACCCCACCCCGTTCCCCTAGGTGGTTTCACTTCTATTTTCATGTCCTCTGCACATAGAGATTTTGGGCAGCTGTAGAAAATCTAGGACAAGCAAGATTTCGTGTACACACGTGGAGCCAATCTTAGGCATGGGTCATCCATAGACACCCAGGGTGCCTCTCACAGGGCCTCGGGACAGCCAGCCCCAAGGCGAACTCTCACCTGCATTGTTCCACAAGCCTTGCTTCGCCTGTCCTGGCCTTCACATGAATGCAGTCACACAGGATCGACCCCGCTCTGGCCTCCTTTACACAGAAGGTCTGGGGAACTCCTCCAGGTTGGGTCTTGCTGAGGCTGGGCAGCACATTCTACATATTTACTATATTTTTTTCCATTCTGCCATCAGCAAGCATGTCTACGTGGTGAAAGATGTGTATTGGCCTGGGAATACAGCTCAGTGGTAATGTGCTTGCCCAGCCCGTGTGAGGGTCTGGGTTTAATTCTCAGCACTGAAAACAAAACCAAACGCAAAGCGTGCTTGGGTTAGACAGCTAGATCCAGCTTCGTTAAGTCCGGTTGTGCTGGCAACGTCCTGAGCACCCTACGCTCGCTCAGTCAGTCGGTACCTTCTCCTGTGGCGGACTGGATGAAAATGGCCCCTCATGGGCTCGTATGTTTGAATGGTTGGTCCCCAGTTGGGAGGCTCCTTGGGAAGGATTAGGAAGCATGGTCTTGTTGGAGAAAGTGTATCCCTCCCTGGGCATCGGCTTTGAGATTTCAAAAGCCTGTGCCGGGCCCAGTCTGTGTCTCTGGCTCCATCTTTTGGATCAGATCTTTAAACTCTCGACTACTGCTCCAGGGCCATACCTGCCTGCCGCCCTGTTTCTGCTGTGATCGTGGACTCACCCTCTGAAACTGTAAGCAGGCCCCCAGTGAAATGTTTCCCCTTTTAAGTGGACTTGGACATGCTGTCCTCTCACGCCAACAGAACAGTCACAAAGACGCCTCCCGGCCAGCATGCTTAGCCAAGGCTGACTTTGACCGTGTCGTTGTCAGCCTGTTTGGTCTGATGCATGCTGATCTGGACATCCATGGTGAACACAGATCGGGGCTTGTCCTCCCGGGAGTGGGGGATGGGATGGCCACCTGAGATCGGTGTGCTTTTATGGACTGGCTTCACTTCGAGGGATCGTAGGGTCTTTCTTTCATTAAACCATTTGGGGTGCACGAGGCACAGTTTGTGTGTAGTGGTCAGAAGACAGCCTGTGAGAGTCAGTTCTCTTCTTCTGCCATGTGAGCCCCAGAGATCAGGTCGTCGGGCTCAACCGCAAGCACCTTTCCCTGTTGAGCCCCCACGCCAGCACTGTCTATTCTTAGTCTGCTGGGCCAGCAGCATTTGAGATTTAGGGAATTATTACTAGTATGAAGTAAAACTGCGTTTTATTGACACTGGTAATTCTCTTGTCACCTCCAGAAAGGGCTTTGTGACTCACTAAAGCCTTAGAAGAAGAAATCGTTTTTTAAAAGATATTTGCATGTAGTTGGGCATTTGGTTCTGAGGAAATGTTCGATTGAGTAACAGTGGCATCGCATGGGTCCCCCCAAAGCCTTCTGCCTCCAGTCCTCAGTTGGTTTAGAAAAAACAGCTCGGCCAGGCGGTGGTGGCGCACGCCTTTAATCCCAGCACAAGGGAGGCAGAGGCAGGCGGATCTCTGTGAGTTCGAGGCCAGCCTGGTCTACAAGAGCTAGTTCCAGGACAGGCTCCAAAGCTACAAAGAAACCCTGTCTCAAAAAAAAAAAACCCAAAAAACAAACAAAAATAACAGCTCGTGGGGTTAGCCAAAAGGCTGAGGGCCAGGAGGGAGGCAGGACCCACAAGCTGAAGGAGAGAACCCATTGTCTTCTGGTCACAATACATACACTATGACAGGAGTGCTTCTGCGTGTACACACAGGCACACATTGAAGGCGATTTTAAAACAGCTCAATGTGTGCTAGACTTGATGGTGCGTGCCTGTAACCATGGACTGCAGCAAAAATATTGCAGGTTTGAAGCTAGCCTGAGCTACCTGGTGAGTTCCAGGTCAACCTGAGCTACATAGTAAGACTTTGTTTGTTTGCTTGCTTGTTTGCTTGCTTGCTTGCTTGCTTGCTTGCTTGTTTAAAAAAAGATGAAGAAGGGGTCTGGGAAGTGGCTCCGTGGGTAAGAGCACTTGCTGTGCCAGCCTGAGGACCTGAGTTCAAATCCCCAGCACCCAGGGAAAAAGCCAAACATGGCTGTACATGCCAGCAACCCCAGCACTGAAGGGTGGAGACAGGTAGCTCCTGGGAGCTTCCTGGCTGATGGCCTTCACTGAAACGGTGAGCTTCCAGTTCAGTAAGAAACTGTATCTCAAGGCAAGAAGGCACAGTGGTAGAGGAATACACTGCCAACACACATACACACAGACACGGAAACACACACACACGAGAGAAGAGAGAGAGAGAGAGAGAGAGAGAGAGAGAGAGAGAGAGAGAGAGAGAGAGAGAGAGAGAAATACACACACGGAAACTTTGAATTTCACCTTAAACAAGCAATTAAGAAATTTATATGGTTTAAGATCCTTTAAGGGAGGGGCTTTGACTTGGGTTTGGATCACTGAGCCATAGGGCAATCTTGGCCAAGTCCCTTCACTCCACAGAGACTCAGTCTTCTCATTATTCAAAGGAGACGATCAAATGGGACTTCAAGTTGAGAGGCATTCCATTTTGCAGGCCAATTCCAGTTAACTGGTAATGGCTTCTAGGAGCACTTCCTAGAGAATCCAAGCTCAGCGGCAGAGCATTCTGAGATCGATTGCTGATGTCTGCTGCGGTCAGAAGTCTGAAAGGGGCATCCTGGGCACCCTTTCCTCTTCTCCACCAGCTACAAACTCCATGGTGACCTTGTGACTTTGAACAAATCACTTCACTGCCCCCAAGATTTTGTTTCCTGGTGAGACAAGATGAAGATGAATAATCCCTGCCTTCCTGCTCCACGAGATTGCTCAGAGGCGCTTGAGAGCTAAGTGGGTGAAAAATGGAGATGGGAAGAGCGGAGCCTTCTGTGAAGTGAAGGTTGATTTTTATTAATTGACCTCTCCAGGCGTGGATCCTGTCGTCAGCCCTGGACTCCTCCGCATCGGCCTTTGTTCTGACCTTCAGCATCCTCCTTCCTCTGGGAGATAGGGCCGTTTGGCTTCCCTGGGGTCACAGAGAAATGGAGTAAATACAGATGTTGGATACAGGCTATGGTCCTTCAATAACACAAGATCTTTCCATCTTTAACGCTGGTGTGTGTGTGTGTATGTGTGTGTGTGTGTGTGTGGTGTGTGTGTGTGTGTGTGTGTTTAAATGCATGCACATGCATGTGGCAGTCAGGGGTCAGCCTTGAATGTCATCCTCAGGAGTCATTCACCTTGGATTTTTCTTCTTTTTATTTTAGGCAGTTGTTGGGGGTGTGTGGTTTGCATGCTGTAGCATGTGTGTGGAGGTCCGAGGGTAATTTGTATATATGGTTTGCATGCTGTAGCATGTGTGTGGAGGTCCGAGGATAATTTGTATGTGTGGTTTGCATGCTGTAACATGTGTGGTTTGCATTGTGTAGCATGTGTGTGGAGGTCCGAGGGTAATTTGCATACATGGTTTGCATGCTGTAGTGTGTGTGTGGAGGTCCAAGGATAATTTATAGGGAGTTGGTTCTCTCTTTCTACCACATAGGTCTCAGGAATCAAACGCAGGGCATCAGACTTGGCAGCAGGCCCCTTTATTCTCAGAGCCATCTTACTGGTCCTTATAGTGTTTTGGGGGGGACAGAATTTCTCAGTGAGACCTGTAGTTAACCAGTTTATCAAGGCTGACTGGTCACTGAGCTCCAAGAATTTACCCATACCCAATTCCCCAGCACTGGGATTACACGATCACGCCACCACACCCAGCCTTTTCACATGGGTTTTGGGGTTTGAACTTGGGTTCTCGTGCTTGCACAGTGAAGCCTTTACCAATTGAGCCGTCTCCCTGGGCCACAACTCAGCATCTTTAACAACTGGCCAGGTCCAAGTCCAGAGTTTCTTCTTGCATAATGGAACCCCCTGAGCTCCTGGTCTGTACTAACACCCTTGCCACTGATGCAGCTGCCCACCAAGTGGGAAGAGACATGCTCCCCAAATTCATCTTGATTTCCCTTAGGGGTCCATCCTTATGCAGATCTCTAAGCGAAGTGAGTTCCCCAGTTGGGTAGTTAGCACTTCTGACAGCTGTGTCAGGAAGCTCTGATGAATCAGTAAGATCAACCCACAACTCTGGGAAGCCAGTGCAAACACCCAGGCAAATCTGTCTTTGTCACCAGACAAATGCATCCCTCTCCCTAAAGCCACAAGCCCTCTTCCTTTCATTTTGAATGCTGCTAACCTCTTCTGCCTGTGGATTGCCTGTGGGTCACCAGATCCTGTATGTCTTTACGTCTCCCAGCAGATCCTGCCAGCTATCTGTCTATTATTCAGTGTAAGCAAAGCATTGAGGTGTTTCTTCTTGCCGGTGGTGTATACCAAGTTGGATTTGCTGACTGGTTATCCAGGCCCTTGTTTATTAATGTGTGTGTTTTATAGTCACCATCTCCCCTTCTGCTTCTTACTTCGGGCTTCTATGGTGAGCAGTGTTTGTTGTGGTACAAAATGATATACATTCAGAATTTTCCAAGACACAAAGCGTGGGTCTTCTTTTTTTCCTGGTTTGATTTTTTTTCTTTTTCTTTTAGCAACAGATAGATGACTTAAGTTTCCTGCCATGCTGGAAACACTGAATCAGACTTTTGTTTTCTTTAAAATCTGAAAATCTCAGCCAGAGGTTGTTGAAGGTGGTGTCTAGTAGCTGAGGTGCAGCCTCTTCCCAAAAGACTGTTCTGGGGAAGGTGTGTGGCCACCTACACAGACAGTAAGACTGCCTAACCCAAAGCGATCCGTCTAGGGGAGCATTGGGAATATAGTTCTATCTGTTAAGCCCTGAGTTCCAGACCAGGAGGAGAGGGAGGAAGGGAAGCAGGAGAGGAGAAAGAAGAAGAGGAGAAGAAGAAGAAGAAGAAGAAGAGGGAAGAGGAAGGAAGAAGGAGAGGGAGGAGGAGAGGAGGACAGAAGGAGGAGGAGGAGGAGGAAAGAGTGGGGAAGAGTCTCTTAAGATGAAGGCAGTGTCGATTCTAAGCTTCGTCTTCGTCTTCTCATGCTTCTTACTTCTCTCTTCTCCTTCTCCTTCTCCCCTTCTCCTTCTCCTCCTCCTCCTCCTCCTCCGCCTCCTCCTCCTCCTCCGCCTCCCCTCCCCCGCCCTCCGCCTAACCTAAACACGCTCGCCTCCTCGTATTATCCTAGTAACATTCGATTATATAACACTGGGATGTGGGGACAGACAGATCCCTAGGGCACACTGACTGGCCAGACAACCTAGTCAAATCAGTGAGCCCTAAGCCAGTAAGAGGTACTGTTTCAAGAGTAACAAGGTGGCTCACTCCTGAGAAGTGACACACAGGTTGTTCTCAGGTTTCCACACACACATGCATATACATGTATAGCCACAGGAACATACACACCCACCCACATACAAATGAGAACATTACTGGGCCAGCGAGGTGGCTCAACAGGTAAGGATATTTATCCATGGGACCCACATGGTAGGAGTGACTAGACTCCTGAGAGTCGCCCACTACCCTCCACGCATGCACCATGGGCACCTGTGTGCTTCTGTGAGCACATGGGAACAGACACAAATGATAAAACAATTAAATGCTGCGGGATCTTGAGCAGCGCCCACCACTTCCTCCCACGATTTGTCTGTTCCTTCAGGCAGTTCAACACCTGGTGTCATCCACAGAGCAACCACTGTGACGAGCACGCCCCTGCCGGTACCAGCCCTGTGACCTCAGGCAGGTCACTGACCTGCACCTCCATTCTCTCCTATAAAATTGAGGATAAGTCAGGAGTTGGCCCCCATGTGTAACCCCCAACTCTCAGGAAGTGGAGGAGAAGGATCGGGAGTTCAAGGTCGTTCTCAGATGTGTTGTGAGTGTGAGGCCAGCCTGGGCTAGATTAGACCTGTCCTGAAGAGGAGGAAGAGGAGAAAGGGGAGGAGATGGTGGAGCTAGAGAGGGGATGGGAAGCACATATAATACATAAACACATACAAGCATATAACACACACTCAGGAACTACCATGTACTCTCTGGAATGTACTTATAATTCAGGGAAGGGGGTCTGGAAATGTGGCGCAGTGGGTAGAGTATTTGCCTAGCACGTAACACAATGGAACACTGTGTTCCATTCCCAGTGTTGGCTAAATCACATATAGTGACATTTACCTGTAACCATGGCATTGAGGAGATAGAGACTTGAGTATCAGAATTTCAAGGTCATCCTTGACTATATGGTGAATTTGAGGCCAGGCTGGGCTACATGAGACCCTGTCTCAAAAAAAAAAAAAAAAGTATATCAACCAAGAAAAGATGGTTCTCCACCCCAAGAGTATCATCTGTTGTCATACATAGTTGGTACTTAATAGACTAGAATCACCTGGCAAAGGTCTTAAGTTCTGTCTTTTTCAGGGTGGCCTGTGGACACGTCTGAAAGGGAGAGCCCTGATGAGTGTGGGAGGGCCTTGCCCACCATGGGCAGCACCATTCTCATGGCAGTTGGTCCTTAGTTAAATAAGGAAGTTAGTGAACAAACCAGCAAGGAGCCTTCCTCCGGGGTTTCTGCTTCAGGCTCCTTCTTGAGTTCCTGCCCTGACTTCCTTCAGTGATGGACTGTAATCTGGAGGTGTATGCCAAGCCGCCCTTTCTTCCCTGAAGCTGCTTTTGGTTGAGTATTTCATCAGAGCGAGCGGCAGAAAGCACACTATAGCATCTATTGAAGCGGATGTGCGGCAGCCAGGTGCAAGATGGCACAGCTGTTTTGAATGAGCAATTAGGGAGCCGGCTGGCCAGAGGGTGAACAGCAAGACCTCCTGGAGCTGAGAGGAGCTAGATAAGTGGGGGAATGGCCTATACACAGCTGGGGCAGGCCATACACAGCTGGGGCAGGCCAAGGAGGCAACTCAACCAGGCCCGGAGTCCTGTCCCCAGAACCCATGTTATTACAAATGGGGCAGTGTACATCTGAAATCCCAGGGCCGGGGAGGTGGAGACAAGTGGATTTCTGGGAGTCATTGATCAGCCAGTCTGGTCTCATCTGTGAGCTCTGAGTTCAGCGAGAAACCCTGCCTCCAAAACAAAGTGGATGTGGGGAGATGGGTCAGTGGGTGACAGCACTTACTGTGGAAGTGTGAGGACCTGAGTTCGAATCTCCAACATTCAGGTAAAAAGTTGGTCATGGTTGTGCACGCCTATAACTCAGCACAGCAGAGAGTGGAGACAGGAGGATTGCTGTGTCGTGCTGGCTGCCAACCTAGCTCCAAGCTCAGAAAGAATAAGAGAAAGAATGACAGACTAGGACATTTAATGTCCCTCTACATGAAAGGATGCCCACATCACACAGACACACACATACACACAGACACACATGCAGAGAGAGAGAGAGAGAGAGCTAAGACACCTGACTTCAATCTCTGGCCTCCACATTTGTGAGTGCACATGTGTACACACACACAGCTAGAGCTAGTGTCAAGTGTTTTATAAAAAAATAAAAGATATGGGAACAAGGGTGGGAAGCCACCACAAGCTTGGGATGCTGTGCCAAGGGGGGCAGATGCTATCCTACAGGCAAAGCTGAGCCACTGGGGCATTGGATCAAGGGCTGCAAGCCAGGACGGATGGACAGGTTACAGAGATCACAGACAGCAGTGAGGAGAACAGATGGGACCCTCAAGGCAAGAGGCAAGCCCTCATTTAATTGGACACAGGCCAGGCAGAGTTTTATTGCTACTCTGGGGAAACTTTGCATTGAAGTGCAACACAAACACACACACACACACACACACACACACACCACACACACACACACACACACACACACACACACGATTGAGAGCCACGCAGTTCCTGCGTGTTTTTTTGATTGTCACAAAGTGTGCCCACACTTCTGAGGGACACTGAAGCAAGAACAGAACACAGCAAAGCCGAGAATTAATATTGTAGGATGACGGTTTCTAATGCAGTAGCAGCTTTTAGTTATGCATGTCCCGAGTATTAAAAACAACAAAAACCAGAGAATGTAAGCCCAGTTCCTGAATTCATCTCTGCTTCCTGACTATGCACCAGTATCGCCAGCAGCTTCTCGTTCCTGCCACTGTGACTCCCACCATAGTGGATTAAAATCTCAAACTGTGACCCCCCAAATAAGCCCCCCGTTTTAGATTCATTTCTATAACTGTGATAAAATATCCTGACTCCCTCCCAAAAAAAAGCAGCAACAAAAAAAAAAAAAAACAACTTAGGGGGAAGGGTCTATTTCAGCCCGCAGTTCCAGGTCACAGATAATTATTATCAGGAAGGCAAGGCAGGAACTTGACAACGCTGACCACATCACATCCACAGTCCAGAGTGAGAATAAATGCGTGCATGCCCAGTTCTTGGCTCCGGTTCTCTTCTTGTACAGTTCAGGATCCCCTGCCTAGGGAATGGTGCTCCCCACAGTGAACTGGATGTTCCCCCATCAATTACCAATCAAGACGACTCCCCACAGATATGATCTAAGTCCCTCGCTGCAACCCTTCCCAGGTGAACCTATACTGCATCAAGCTGGCTGTTAAAACTCTCACACTTTTTCTTGCCTATGTTGCTTGCTTTGGTCAGGCCTTTTGTCTTATCAATAGCTAAAGGAACTAATACACGGTATGAGCTCTACACTGTAAAGCAAACTCATTTTAAGCACATACTTGGTGGGCTTTCATAAATGCCTTTGGCCATATAGCCACAATCTCAATCAAGATAGAGAATGCCTGCATCAGGCTAAAAGCTGCCTCACGTGACTCGACACAGTCCTCCCCGGGACAGCAATGTCCACCTCTCCCTAGGACTGTCAGAAAGGCTCGGGTCCCACCCTGAGCCAGCTGCATTCAAATCTCCATTTTGACAAGTTGGTGAGGAATTCTGTGCGTATATATATAGACAACCCAAGTTCCTATAGAGAGAGAGTTGATGAGCCCGAGATGTTGTTCCCCTTGATATAAATAGCAAAACCTGAAGCAGGTCCAGAGTAAGAGATATATGACTGAGTTTGAGGCGAAAAAAAAAATCAGGAATAAGAAAAATACTCAATGGAGAGAAAACTGGGAAGCCATAGCAAAAAAACTTCTCTGTTCCCCAGACCTCAGACTTCCTTTCCCAGGCTGGACCTCTGCTGACCTGACAGCTTAGGAGAACTGTGAGGACGATATTGGTGGATGCTGGGGCTAGCGGGGAAGCTGCTTCTAGCTCTCTGTCTGGACCAGGAGGAAGCTGTCCAACCAAACCTGTGTGGCAAAAAACCTTGATTTGGAAATTTGTCTGTAATTTAAAGAAAAAAAGTTTGTTTGTAATATTGGGCATTGGATCCAGTGCCTTGCACATGGAAGGTGCTCTACCTCCTAGCCACACCCCATCCCTCACTGGGGAATTCTAGGCAGGGGCTCTACCACTGAGCCACACCCCATCCCTCACTGGGGAATTCTAGGCAGGGGCTCTACCACTGAGCCACACCCCAGCCCCTCACTGGGGGATTCTAGGCAGGGGCTCTCTACCACTGAGCCACACCCCAGTCCCTCACTGGGGATTCTAGGCAGGGGCTCTACCACTGATCCACACCCCAGCCCCTCACTGGGGGATTCTAGGCAGGTGTTCTTCTGTTGAGCTGTATCAAGTTCCCTTTCTACTTTTTGAGTATAGGTCTCCTTAAGTAGGCCAGTTAAGCATTGACCCTATAATTGTCCTAACACAGCCTCCCAAACCCTGAGATTATAGGCATGAAGCTCCATACCCATTTCTGTAGTTTTAAATGTAAATTACTTTATTTTTTAGCAGACATTTATTTATTTAGTTGTGTGGTGTGTTGATCGTTTTTTTTAACCGGAAGTCCTATTCCGGGACTGGCAAATGAAGCCAGTAACTCCAGAAGGACCGTGGTCGGGGAGGATTGAGTGTCCTTTGGGCAGCAGGCCAGCAGGTGGAGAGTGGACAGTTTTCACCCCACTTCTATTGCTTAGGCACAAAAACTTAGCTGAGGTTAACTGTGAATCTTTTATTTTATTTTTCATTTTCTCAGTTCTTTATCCCAGCTTGGCTTGAACTCACTTTGTAGCCAAGGTTAGCCCCAAACTCATGGCCCTGCACTTCTATGGTTCCTAATTCCTCATAGAACCTCTCTTAGCATGTCCGTTTTCTAGTCACCTTGCCCACTACTCCTGCTTGCTCCTTATCTTCCACCTCACGACATCTGCACCCCTGACTGGTCACCCCGGGCACTTGTCCACATCACTGCTGGATCTGGCTCTGACATGCTTCATCTTCAGAGTGTGGTTTTGTTTGGTTGTTTGTCCTCGCTTCGTGACGACACGCTTGTTCTATTTTTCCGACGATGGCTGCGTTGAGTGATACTAGCTGAGGTCAGTGGAAGTTCTGAGTTTAAGTTTGATTTCCAGCCCCCACATTGAGGCTCCCGGGATCCAACACCCTCTTCTGGCCTCTTGGGGGCACTGCATGCAGGTGCACAAAAACCCCAGCAGACACACAGGCACACATAGAGTTAAAACTGTGCGGTGGGGAGGGCCCACGCATTTAGGTTCTGTTTACTGTGTGTTGTATTAGAGGGGCTCAACCTTCAGATTGCTGGGACTGCCCTCACCTGCCCCTCAGCATCCCTGTGTCCTCCTTGACATTGCTCAGCTCATTTTCCCCCTCAGCTATAATCCACTGCTACGTAGGTCCTGTAGCGAGTAGCTGGATTTTTATAGGGCACAAATTCAAGCTGCAGCAGCCTTGATAGGCTGGGTCCAGCCGCCCTTCCCGCCACAATACTGGAAAAAACATGTGCTGACCAGCAGAGAGAGGAGAATTAACCAATATTACCACAGTAAACAACAGAGCCCCCAAGCCCACCTTCAGGGACTGGTGGGAGATTCAGGTTTAAGCTGACGAGGCCAGATGGGGAAGTGGCACTGGTCAAGATGGGGTCTGGTGAGTTGTCACCCCCATTCTTGTCATCTGCAAGGAAGTCCTGATCACTGCCATGGTTTGGTGGAGCCAGCTGGATCTTCCGTGACGTAGACACTTTGGCTCCAGTGTGACCCTTCCCCATCATGGTTGACTGCCTTGCCTCTCACCCCATCCTTGTTGCTATGGAGCTGGGTTAGTTCCCTGTCAACAGAGACGCTTGTGGTTCCGTCCTGCTGTTGGTGGAATCCCTGATGACTCAAGGGGAAAGCTGAGGAGGCAAATGTGGAACAAGGAGCCACAGCGACAAATACATGGGACCAGCGACCCAGGTCCTCGATCAGGCATTCTGGGAAAGTGTAGGGAAAGGAAAATGTTTTGTAAGCTATCACTAGTGTCAGCATTTAGTGAGCCTGTGCTTCGGGGCTGGGACATTCACAAGTGACTCTCTAGGGATGTACTTTAACATCTTCCTCTGGAGCCACATGTGGGTGAGTCAACAGAACCAGGGCCATGGGCAACACAGCCTTCTGGGGTTCACAGAGGATTTTCTGAGGGAATCCTACCCTTGGACCCCCAAAGAAACCTTGGAGGGGGTGGCATTCTTTATCCTCACCAACATTATCCGCGTTCCTGCTGTCACTGAGGGGCCCTCAGTGGGGCCAGTACTAAGTTCCTTTTTTTGTTTTTTGTTTGTTTGTTTTGTTGTTGTTGTTGTTGTTGTTGTTTTGTAATTGGCTCTGCTCACCTCACTGAAGGAGCTTTGAGGGCTTCTATTTAAACTCGAGAGATGAGACACCAGAGCCTCCGGCTTCCTGGCCTACCTGCACGTTCACTGCAGCTTGCTATCTTCGCCACTCGGCACAGCTCTTTTATGGCCTCTTAGAGCTGCAGGATGTCACTTTGCTGGAGAGTCAGGTCACCAGCAGGTTCATTGCCTTCCCGTGCCCCCTCCTGCCCTCACTGTCTCCTACTTACACTTCCCCTAGAGTCGAAGGGACACGCAGCCTCCTGCCAGGTGAAGGAACCGTGGGTTGGCCCCATCCTGCGACCAGTGTCCATACAAAGAACTTCAACTCCCACCTTCGAGGGGCTAGGGCAGTGCTTCCGTGGGTAAAGTGCTTGCTGTGCAAACATAGAGACCTGAGTTCAGTTCCCTAGCTCCCACATACAGCCAGACTTGTCTTTAACCTCAGTGCCTCTACGCTGAGAAAGGAGACAGAGACTGGAAAACCCTCAATAGCTCAAGGCCAACACGCCTAGTGTCTGCAGGCCTGCAGGACATGAGAGCCCGCCTCAAACAAAGTGAAAGGCAAGGATCAATGACTGAGGGTGTCTGCTGATGTCCACATGCAGAGAATGGTCCATACGTGAGCATCTACACAAACATATGTGTCGTGTGTGCATTCACGCCTGTGCGTGCGCACACACATCACAATTAAAGAAAACAAAATGCCATCGAGACTCCCTACACTTAACTCCTGTATCAGGCTTAGCTCTTGCCCAAGCCAGCAGTCTGCCCTCATTCCCTGACCTCTGCCCCACTGCCCTCCCTGCCTGCTTTCCTGGCAGTCCTCACAGCATAGCTGCCTCCCTCCTCTGACTTTCCGCTGTGCTTTGTAGTGAAGACACCACATGGCTCGGTGGGCAGAGTGCTTCCTAGCGTATGGGAAGCCCTGGGTCAGATCCCACAGAATCTGGTGATAATGCCTGTCTCACTGCCACTTGGGACATGGGATCAGAAGCTCAAGGGTGTCTTCAGATAGGCAGTTTGCGGTCCACCTGGGCGCTGAGAAATCGTGTCTCAACAAAACAAACAAACATACAGAGAAACAAAGGAAGGAAGAACCAAGGGATGGGGCTGAAGAAATGACTGGTGGGTAAGAGCATTTGCTATGCAAAGGATCCCAGCTCACACCTAGTAAATTGGGTGTGGCTGCATGCATCTGGAGTCACACTGCTGTGGAGGATTGCTGGGGCTTGCCGGCTATCAGCTTAGCTCCAAGCTCATGGGAGACCAAGTCGCAGGGGAGTAAGGCAGATAGTGATAGAATGAGGCACCTGCCATCTTTCTCTTGCCTTCCAACAAGGACATACACCATGAACACACAAATGTGTGAGCACACACACACACACACACACACACACACACGGTGGAGAAACTGCAGTACAAATGCAAAACGCTGCAGCAACTGCAGGAAACATCTGGGCAGCTGCAGGAGGAAGCTCCATTAGAGTCACTCTGGTGGCTAATATTTATTTAATGCGTGTGGGCATTTGTCAGCATGTATGTGTGTGCATCACCTGTGTGCCTGCTGCCCACAGAGGCCAAAAGAAGGCATCAGATTCCCTGGAACCAGAGTTACAGATGGTGAACCAGTATGTGGACGGTGAGAACTAAACTCAGGTCCTCTTCAAGGGTAGAAAGTGTTCTTAGACACTGAGCCATTGGTCCAGCTTATGAGGATTAATCTTGATCATCAGTTCGACTAAATTTAGAATCACCGAGGAGATCTCTGGGCATATCTATGAGGGAGTATCCAGAGAGATTGGGGTGTGACTCAGTGGTAGAGCCCCTGCCTAGAATCCCCCAGTGAGGGGCTGGGGTGTGGCCCAGTGGTAGAGCCCCTGCCTAGAATCCCCAGTGAGGAGCTGGGATGTGGCTCAGTGGTAGAGCCCCTGCCTAGAATCCCCAGTGAGGAGCTGGGGTGTGGTTCAGTGGTAGAGCCCCTGCCTAGGATCCCCCAGTGAGGGACTGGGGTGTGGCTCAGTGGTAGAGCACCTGCCTAGAATCCCCCAGTGAGGGGCTGGGGTGTGGCTCAGTGGTAGAGCCCCTGCCTAGAATCCCCCAGTGAGGGGCTGGGGTGTGGCTCAGTGGTAGAACACCTGCCTAGAATCCCCCAGTGAGGGGCTGGGGTGTGGCTCAGAATCCTCCCGTGAGGGGCTGGGAGTTTGGCTCAGAAGTAGAGCGCCTGCCTAGAAATCCTGCTCTGATGTTGGATGGTTCCTCGTCTCTCTAAACTCTGGTCTTTTATCTGTGAAATGAGTGCTGTATTAGCCACTTTTTCATTTCTGTGACTAAATACCTGAAAAAAATTGCTGAAGAGAAGGGAAGTTTCACTTTGGCTCACAGCTTCAGAGGGTTTCCGTGGACATCTGATGCTGTTCCAGTCACTGGGGAAGAACAGCGTGGTGACAGGAGGGTGTGGTGGAGGGGAACTATTAACTCACGCCAGACAGGGAGCAGAAACAGAGACAGCAGCTGGCCGAGGTGGGACAAACCTCAGTGCCCACCCCCAGTGACCACCTTCCTTCTCTAGCTAGACTCCACCTCCCAGTGCTTCCAGAACCACCCAAGAAAGCACCACCATCTGGGATCCAGGAATTAAACACATGAGCCTGGGGGGGACAGTTCCTCGTCAAGTGGCAGCAAGTACCTTGCTTATGGATCACAAACACACACAGATAGGGTACCATCTGTGAGATGCTTAGAGCCACATGCGGTCAAGTCAGCCAACAAGGGCGATCGTTATAGGTATTTACGATCCCAATTTCTCCCCTGTCCCTGTTTGGATTTTCACATTAATCACCAAACAACCCCCTCTCCCTGGTTAGTTAGGGTGACCTTCTAATTTATTATCCAAACCCTGGTGCTTTTTGTTTTAATTAACATCCAGAAAATTGACTCCCTTTGGCATGTAGTGCTATGAATTTTAATGCCTGTGTGGGCTCACGGAACCACCACGGCAATCTGGATTCAGAATGGCTCCATCCTCCCGGAATAACTCACCAGAACTGCTCCTCCGCTACACACCTGCTTCTCCTCCCAACCCTGGCGCTACTGTTGGGCTGGGCCATCGCGGTTTTCTCTTTGCAAGAATATCAATAGCATTCTATCGGATGCAGGCTTTTGATACCACCCTCAATCACTGTATCTCCTACTGCCCTGGAAATTCATCCATGTTATTATATGTATGAATAGGGTTTTTTTTCCTTTTTGCTGCTGAGTAATATTCCATTGTATGGATGTACCATATTTGTTAATTCACCAGCTGGTGGACACATAGTTCGGAACAGTTTGTGTATAGCTGTGTATACACATTAGTTCACAGGGTTTTGTGTGAATGCACATTTACATTTTTCTAGCGTGAATACATACATACGAGCAGGATTTCTTGGTTTCCTAAAAATGACTAAGCTGCTTCCCAGAACGTGTTTTGTTGCTTGGAGGTTTGCAGGGATTGTACCTAGGGACCTCATGTATGTATGCTAGGCAGGTGTTCTAACACTGCCTTGGTGGCCCCACCAGTGAGTTCTAGTTGCTGCAGGTCTTCACCGGGGCTTGGTATTATCTGTATTTTCTTCAGTTGGGGCAACGCTAAAACTGAGGAATGTCACCTCAAGTGTGGTTTGGCTTCGCCTTTCCTTCTCAGTGAATGCTGCCTGTTAAGGCTTCGGTGTGACGGGACTCCCACGGCTTTGCCTGTTGATCATTTAGTCTCCAGCTGGTGGAGCTGTTTGGGGAGTTTGCTAAACCCGTGGAGCCGAGGGTCTGGTGTGCGGACACAGGAGTGTGGGTACCGAGCTAAAGAACCAGCCTCTAACACAGCACTACTGTATCCAGCCTGCCTGATTTCTCTGTCTCTCTCTCTCTCTCTCTCTCTCTCTCTCTCTCTCTCTCTCTCTCTCTCTCTCTCTCTCTGTGTGTGTGTGTGTGTGTGTGTGTCTGTCTGTCTGTCTGTCTCTCTCTCTCTGTCTCTCTGTCTCTGTCTCTGTCTCTCTCTCTGTCTCCCTCTCTCACTCAGTGACTGAGCCCTAAGTTCCTGCTGTCCCGGGAGTGTACCGCTTCTGCTGCCATGCCTTCCCTGCCATGATGGGCCGCATCCCCTTACACAAATTAAATCCCTCCTCCCCACAGTCATGTCTGTCTGGTAGTCACAGTGATGAGAAAAGCAATTAACACAATGCTGAAAGACTTTTGTATGTAGTATGTGCACAGTTGGACACATGTATGTGCTTACATGAGCACATACATGCGATGTATCTGGAGTCCTGGGGTGGGGACATCATCCACCTTTCTCTTTCTTGAGATGGGGTCTCTCACAGGCCTGGAACTCCTCATGTAGGCTAGGCTGGCTGGCCAGCGACTTCCAGAGATTCATGTGTCTCCTCCTCCCCAGTGCTCAGATTGCAGGTATACACCACTACCTCCAGCATGTTTTAAAGCAATTCTTTTGAAAATGTATTTTACTGTATGTGTATGGCTGTTTACCTGCATATAGGTCTGTATACCATGTGCATGCCATGCTCATGAAGGCCAGAAGAGGGCCTCAGGTCCCCTGGAACTGGAGTGACAGATGACTGTGAGCCACGATGTGGGTGCTGGGAATTGAACCCAGATCCTCTGAAGAGGAGCCAGTGCCCTTAACCACTCCAGCCCATGCCCAGATCTTAAAAAAACAATCTTTATTATTATTTTAATTTTGACATCATGTACGAATGTGATGCACTGTGATGGTGTTACCCCAACTACCCTCTCACAGACCCCTTGCTTGTCTTCATCCCGTCTTCCCACCCTCCCTTCCTTTCTTCTGTCTGTATGTCTTTCTCTGGGACCATGCATGCAGTCACAATCATGTTTGCAATGGTCAGACTGCAGATAGAAGGGGAGCCCATCAATCCCTCCCCATGCTTCCATTTCCACCCTCCTTTCACCCCTTCTTCTTTGGTGTTCCCTGAAACTCCAAGGGGGGGTTACAGATGTCCTATTTGGGAACAAGTGCTCAAAAATCAATCATTCACAACCTTTTGCCTTGTTACAAGTCCCTGTGTTGGCCACATGCATGCTTCTTATTTAAGCGTATGATCCATTGCGAATTCATTTTGGTGTAAGATCTAAGGTGTGTTTAAGGTTTGTTTTTGTGGATAATGACGGTGAATTCTTCAAGCAGCACTTCCTGAAAGCCTGCCCTACCCCTGTTGAGTTGCCTTTGAACCTTGGTCAAGGCCCTATTAGCCACATGTTTTTCTGGGTTTTGTTTCTGTGCATGGTGCTGTCCCCTGTCCCCTGTGTCTGCCCTTTCACCAATATAACACAACAGGGTCTGGTCACTTTAGGAGTTTTGCAGGTCTGAAAACAAAGATAAGTTATCAAAACGGTTGAGACTCTTTTAGTTTCTTTGGCCTTCCCTATAAATATAAGATTTGGCTGGTCTGTGTCTACAAAAGTAGAGCTAGGACTTTATTATCGTTGAGTTGAATCGACACATCAACTCTCCAAGAGTGCATTTAAGACTTCTTTGAGTTCCTTCATCCGTGTTTTATAGATTTCTATAAACCGATACTGTGTTCATTTTGTGAGAGTTTTATTTAATTTATTTTGTGGGTTGTGGGGCATGCCTTTAAATCACACCAAGAATTTGGGTGGTGTCAGTCTTGTTCTGTGACAAGTACCTTAGAGAAGCAGTCTCATTCCTAAGGAGAAATGGTTTCATTGGGTTCCTGGTGTAAGATGCTTCAACCTCAGGGGAGCAGGATCTGTTGCTTCCACAGCAGGAGTGTGTGACCGGGCTGGTCACCTCATGGTGGCCAGGAAGTAAAGAGGAAGGGGGCAGGCTGAGATATACTTTCCACAAGCATGTCCCAACAACACACTTCCTTCAGCCAGATGCATCTTCACCCCCCCCCCACTGCTCCATCACCCCCACAATGGTCCAGCTGCATTTAGAATCCATCAAGGAACAAAACCATTAATTAGGTCTGAGCTCTCATGATCTAACTGAGTAGCTCTGTCTAGTCAGGTCGAGGGTCATGGTCACCTCAGTCTTTTGTGACTTGCTGTTGATACCCCCTCCCACTGCAGAGGGGTGGCCATTCCCCTAGATGAGAGATCAACATGGAACAAGCAGCTTCACCCATCTCAGCTACTGTAACAGAGCACCAGGAACTGTGAGGTTTGCAAACATTCATTTCTCACAGTTCTGGAGTGTAAGAAGTCCCTGATCAAGAAATTAGCAGATAAAGGTTCCCTTCATCTTTGATGATGTCTTCCTGTTGGATTTTCACATGGTAGAGAGGACCAGACATGTCTATAGGCCTATTTTGTCAAGGTATTCTCACCTGCACTAGTTCGTTTTAATTGTTGACACCTCAATTTCCTGGGAAGAGACTCTCAATTGAGGAATTGTCTGGATCAGATCAGCCTGTGGACATATCTGTGGGGGATTATCTTGATTGTTAATTAATGTAGGAGGATCCAACCCACTCGGGGCGGCCACATTCCCTAGGCAGGTGGTGCTGTCTTGATTGTTAATTGATGTAGGAAGGTCCAGCCCACTGTGGGCAGCAACATTCCCAAGACAGATGGTTCTGAACTGTATAAGAAAGTAAGCTGGGCATAAGCCTGTCTACCAGCCAGCAAGCAGCATCCTCCATGGTCCTTCTCTCACTTCTTTGGCTGTGAAGTGAGTTCCTTGGTCAGATAACGCTGTGTGGAACAGCAATCAGTCAAGCCTTCAAGTTCCTGTCTTGGCTCCCCTTAGTGATGGACTAAGACCTGAAATTATAAACCACATACACCCTGTCTCCGTCAAACTTACCTCTGTATTTCAGCAAAAGAAACTAGGACTCCACCCTTGTGGGGACTCTATCCTTTGGACTGGATCACCTCCCTTCCTGACTGACCACACAGAGGACGGGGTCTCGATGCATGGTTTCTGGAGAGTAAAGAGTCATTCTGACATAGCCTCAGGTGTGGGGACCCTGCTCAGACATGTTACCTAATTGCCCCCAAAGTGGCTGGATTAGTTTATGACCAAGACATATGGGGTGTTTATTATCAAGTGTAAATATGTGTGTGAAAATACATGTTTGTATGGGTGTGGGTAAATATGCACCTGTGTGCACACGCTTATGAAGGTCACAAGTCTCTTCCTCAATCACTCTTCATCTTATTTGAAAGATTTCTTCATTTTTGTGTGTGTGTGTGTGTGTGTGTGTGCGCGCACACACACACACGTGAGCGCGCATGTGTGGGTACCACATGGATACAGTACCCATGGAGGTCATAAGAGGGTGTTTGATGACCTGGAATTGGAGTTAAAGGTGTCCTGAGATGCCATGTGGGTGCTGGGATCTGAACTCGGGTTCTCTGCAAGAGTGGCCAATGCTCTAACTACTGAGCCACCTCTCCAGCCCCATTCCCCTCTTTTCTTTACATTGTTTAAGCTACATGTATGTATGTGTCTCTGCAAGTGCATGCGCACATGAATGTAGATGCCTACAGAGACCAGAGGTTTCATTTCTCCGTGGAGCTGGAGTTACAAGCAACTGCAAGAGACCCAACATGGCTGCTGTGAACTGAACAACCATCCTCTGCAAGAGCAGTGCACGTTCTTAACTGCCGAGCCATCTCTCTGCACCCCCCACCCCGCTTTATTTTCAAGTCAGAGTTTCTCGCTGGACCTGGAGCTCACTGACTTGGCTAGACTGACTGGCCAGAGAGCCCCCAGGACCCTCCTGTCTCCACCTCCCGGCCCTGGGATTACAAGTGTGTACCCCACACCCTGCCTTTATGTGGGTGTCAGAGGATCCAAACTCATGTCTCCACACCAGCTTGGCAGGTCCTTTACCCACGGAGCCATCTCCCCAGCTCCTGGTGCTTGTTTGACAGCTCAGGGCATTCATATGGACTACGGCTGT